>NC_088801.1:24911428-25259633 GCF_011386835.1 Chrysemys picta bellii | reverse complement strand
CATCTCTCGCCTCTTCTTCCTTCCACTGCCACTCTCTCCATGTCCTCCTAGTTCTTTCTAGTTTCTGAATAAGTCCTCCCCCATATCTTATCAGGCACAGTTGCCTGCTGTTGCTGGCTACTGACTTTTGAGCATGCAGTAGCTGCCTAGCTCTGTTACCCATCCTCCTCTCTCCATGGCTGCAGATGCTTTACTAAGTCAATTGCCCACTTCTACTTCCTAGAATGATGAAGAGGGTGGAGTAGTGGAGGCTGGACGCTGGACAAGCCTCTTATGAAGCTCAGGGTTGGCTCACCTGTTCTTATCCCCAGTAGTTGCAAACTGTGTATTTTCCTGTCTCTCTATTGCCAAGTGCCACATGCAAACCCATTGAAACTGGATAGTCCAGGGCAGTTTTAAGTGTTACTATGGACAAATACAAGACCTGCTTAGAAACAATATGTTCTTATTTCAGCCTGTTTGGTCAGGACTTTTAAGAATAAGTAGGAACACTGCTTTCTTAAGAAACTGCCTACAAAGTTGATAACAAAAACCAGGCTCAGTTTGGACCATCAGGAAATAGGGCATTTTCTTGGTTGATCAGTCTCTGGAATGGGCTGCAGGAATCAGACACAACCCAAGGCAGCAGATCTGGTGTTGACTAAAGAATGCAAGGAAATGAGCAGAGCCTACACAGGCAGTGCCCCCCTTCCTCCAGTTGACTCGTCTGCTTTAAGCCACCACCAAGGACAGACTCTAATGGCATCTCCTCTCCCACCTCTCATGGAGTTATACTTTGTGCAAAGGGGAGGAGATGCCCATGTGATAAATTGTAGACCATGTTTTAAAATGATTTTATCATGCACCTTTGACCACTTCCTCATCCCTTTCTCTACCAGTGCATCTCCTTTGACACTACTTCTAGCATTCCAGCCTTTTGAAAAGCTTCTAACAGCTGCTGATTAAATCAAAACCTGATAGAAACATGTTTGCTCTTCCCCCCTGAAATATGGAATTGCCCCTCTGAAATGTCACTTGTCTGAAATACAGTAAGATAGGCAATATTCAGTCCTTCACCAGTGACATGTCCCAGGTGTAATAGCAGGATAGAAGCTTTGTACCACTGGAATTGTGGAAATTCACAGCTTATAAATGGGAGACATAGCACTTGCTTCTAGGTCTGGAATGTCTCAAGATATTGGACTTCAAAGCTATGACATTTTTATGTCCAGAAAGCTATTTTGGGTCACATGTTTTAAATGGATTCATGTTATTTTTTTCTCTCCCCTAATTTCCATGCTGTCGGACTCATGCTACCTAGGGGCCTGTTATTTTAGAGAAGTTGATGCCCCACAGCTGCTGTTGACTTCAATTGGCATTCTGGTTGCTCAGCACTTCTAAAAATCAGTATACAAGGCATGTCACTCTACTAGTGGAGGAATAACAAAATAGTCCCAATAAAAATTGTTAAAACTTCCTATAACATTCCTAAAAAAGTTATTCTCTGAGATATGTAGCACATACCGGACATACATGATACTGTAGTGCGATATAGAGGCTTGTATGGATGCTCATTTGAGATGACCTGCATAACTCACTCATGGCTTCACCGCATATGAGTATTGTGGTCATTCCAGACTCATGCCAATAAAATGTCTGTGCCACACAACTGTGTGCGCGCATGTGTATGTACAGGGCCGGCTCCAGCGTTTTTGCCGCCCCAAGTGGTGAAAAAAAAAATAAATAAATAAAATATGCCGCGATCAGCTCTACCGCCGCCGCTTCATTGTTCGGCGGTGATTCGGCGGCAGGCCTGAGAGGGACCTGCCGCCGAATTGCTGCCGAAGACCCGGATGTGCCGCTCCTTTGCATTGGCCGCTCCAATCACCTATTTGCTGCGCTGGTGCCTGGAGCCAGCCTGTATATGTATACATACACACAGAGACAGTGGTGCTGGAACAATTTTTATAGTGGGGATGCTGAAGACAGAAACCATGTGTTTGGGATGTTATTACTACTTCAAGCCTGGGAGTGTGGCAATACCCTTAGTTCTAGCACCTATGCACACACTGCACAACCTTTACAAGAATATGAGTTTGTTTTGGCACCTATCAGTCAAAATCCTGTTGGGCTGATTTCAGAAAAGTTATGTGGCTTCTATAGTGGGAAACTTTGAAAAATTCTGCTTCCATTGTGCTAAGTCAGCTGTGGTGATTTGTTTTTGCTTTTGCTGTATTGGGCCCCTAGGAAACAGTAGTGTTGTCAAGCATGAGTAATGGACCCCCAAAATCAAGTACCAATAACTTAGTTTCCAAATACAAATCAGTTTATTCAAGTTAATTCAACATCTCTCTGACAGATGAAGAGTTTGAGCAAGTCTTGGGGAGAAGACTGTTGTGCTGAAACCAGAAGTTGATGTTATTTTCCGTGATCACATGCTAACATCTAGTTATAACCAGGATAGATTTATGTTTTCTAAAGTAGTATTTTGAAACTCTTTTGTTTTAGAATATATCACTACAGCTGTTGTCAGATAAGTCTGAATTCTGGTAATTGGTTTGTGCCAAAAGAGAAGTGGACAGTTATTTCAAAGCTTTTCTGTTCAGACTATTACATTGCTAGAAATAACAATTGCTGCAAACTGACACATAATTTAGTAAGTATGCCATGCATACTTTTAATTGAACAAAAATCCCATTAAGAAATTTTAAAAAGACACAGGTTTGAATCCAGCAGAGAACAAAAATTGACTGATTTAATATAGAGAACTGTGAATGATATATATGTTCACACTAGAAAAAGTTGGATTATTCCCATTTGAAATATTGCTGTAAATGTAACTAATTAGTCTCTTGTCAGATGAGGGAGACGGTTCAGCAAAAAACATTAAAGCTTGCCCATTTCAGAATTGTTAAAGAGTTCTTTCAGGCTAGAAGATACAAGGGCAACTGTAAAGCTGTCTCCATTCATAGCCTTTGAAATATAAACCTGAATTCAGACCACCAAGAAATGTTAGGCATGCCAACTGATGTTTACAGCAACTTAGAGTACATGTACTTCACATATGACTTTGTGATATTTTATGAAATAGCTGTCAAGTATCATAGTTAACTGTGATATTACACATATGAATTCATTATTTTTAACTTCTGTTCCACTGTTTAAATAGGCAAGTAATACAAATAATTGTTTGCATGCTTGATTCACACCTCAGGATGTAGTGCTAAGGTCTTTATTATTCAGGAAGAGTGTTTTCTCTCTCTCTAATAGTATAAAATCTAAAAGAGTAAAGAACAAAGAGACTGTTTGTTATTTTGTTCCAAAGTATATTTTATCAACTGTGAGATATGTATTTTCCTTCAAATTTCTAGCAGATTTTGAAGAAGAAAAAAATAAACATTCTGTGGACCGAATTCTCCGTTTGTATTGCAAACCATTTTGGGGGGAAATATTTGTGTCATGGCTGTGGATACAGCAGTCCCTGCACATGTTGCTGTATTAGAGTAACACGGGCACTACCATAAGCGCATACCATATTGCACAGTTTCTGACAAAAGCAGGTGCAGGTGTTTGGAAAATTGTCAGAAGAACACAGTAGGTCTTGAATCATAATTTGGTGTGATTTAATATATAAAATGACATTTTTGTATTAAATTACAAGAGCAACAAAAATGTACACTTTGTCTCCATAGTGGAATGTCAGGTTTGTTTGTGATGTTATTTAAGATATTTTGTGTATCTAGATACATCTCATTTACAATATGAAGTTCCAATGATTTGTTCTAATAATTGGGTCTGTTCTGAGAGGATTCATACGTGTCTCCTTATGTTTCTGGAATGCCCTGGCGGACTATAGCAATAGTGCACCTCTGTGCCTGTCTCTGGTTTCAGAATCCTGGCATTTATTATGGTGAGCGCCATCATTACAAGGTAGCAGTGCTGGATGAAGTAAGTCACTTCTTTGTTATTGTTTTATGTAACTGACAAATGTTATTAATTTTTATTATGCGTCGCAGGTTCAATCCTGAAGTGATCACTCAGATCAAACAGCTATTGAGGCCAGTGGAACTGCCGCCCTGTTTTTAGGGTAAGTTGTAGTTTTCTTCTCTCCCCTGTATTCTTCCCCCAGGACCATCCGATAGGTATTTTCCAAGTCTGGGTATGGAGGGAGCAGTGCCTCTGGAGCTTTGGCTTCACTGACCAAAAAAAAAAAAGAAGTGTTTTTACCGCGGGATAAAAACTGGCGCTGGACTAGGACTTAAGAGACCTGGATTCTATTCCTAGCTCTGTTACTGGCTTACTGGGTGACCTTAGAAAAGTCATTTTCTCTCTGTGCCTCACTTTCCCCTTATGTATAATGGGGATAATATCTCCATTTGAAAAGTACTTTGAGAGCTAGTGATGAAAAGTGCTATATAAGTGCTAGATATTATATTATTTAAAGAGTTTAAGCTCTTTGGGGATTGGACTGTGACTTCCTTTGTGACTGTACAGCATGTCTAGCACATTATGGGCCCTACAAGGAACAACAACAAAAAATAATAATAGTGGAGATGGGAGGATGAGCCGTACCAGAAAAGCAGCAACAACTGTGGATTTCCACCCAAACTAGCAGAATGCACTGGTTAGAGCTAGCCAAAAGAGTTCAGTTTGCAAAAACAAAACAAACAACCCTCCCCCACCACATATTTGGAAGGATTTAAAAACTGTTGAAACATTAAAAATTCCTAATAACATTTTCTGAAAAGTTTCACTTGGAATAAACCTCGCTGTTTTGTTTTTTTCCCCCTCACCGGAAAAAGGGCAAGAAAGTATAAAAATGAGAAGGGGCAGGGGGCAGAGCTAATTCATCCTTATATTTCATTTGTAAATAAGCATAATACAATTCCCACAGGCTTCTGGGCCTCCTAGTGTACATCCACAGTGCAGCTGAGCGCAAGCCTCCCAGCCCTGGTAGACAGACTGGCACGAGTGGGGCTCGAGGTAAAAAATAGCACTGTGGACCTTGCAGCTTGGAATGTTGGGAATCATCAAGAAAGGGATAGATAATAAGACAGAAAATATTATATTGCCTCTATATAAATCCATGGTATGCCCACACCTTGAATTCTGCGTGCAGATGTGGTTGCCCCATCTCAAAAAAGATATATTGGAATTGGAAAAGGTTCAGAAAAGGGCAACAAAAATGATTAGGGGTATAGAACAGCTTCCGTATGAGGAGAGATTAATAAGACTGGGACTTTTCAGCTTGGAAAAGAGGCGACTAAGGAGGGTTATGATACAAGTCTATAAAATCATGAGTGGTATAGAGAAAGTAAATAAGGAAGTGTTATGTACTCCTTCTCATAATACAAGAACAAGGGGCCACCAAATGAAATTAATAGGTAGCAGATTTAAAACAAACACAAGAACGTATTTTTTCACACAACGCACTGTCAACCTCTGGAACTCCTTGCCAGAGGGTGTTGTGAAGGCCAATACTATAACGGGGTTCAAAAGGGAGCTAGATAGATTAATGGAAGATAGGTCCTATTAGCCAGGATGGGCAGGAATGGTGTCCCTAGCCTCTGTTTGCCAGAAGCTGGGATTGGGGGACAGGGCATGGATCACTTGATGATAACCTGTCTGTTCATTCCCTTGGGGCACCTGCCATTGGCCACTGTCAGAGGACAGGATACTGGGCTTGATGGACCTTTGGTCTGACCCAGAACGGCCATTTTTATGTTATGTTCTTATGGCAGCTCAAGCTCTCAAGCCCACCCTTGGGTCTGAGTGTGGGTGGCTAGTCCGAGTCTCTGACAGAGCTGCAACAACCACTCTTCTATTTTTAGCGTGTCAGCTTGAGCTCCGCTAGCATCGGTCAGTCTACCCAAGCTGGAAGGCTTGCTTCCAACTGCAGCATAGACATATCCCTAGACTCCTCAATGAAGTGTTTGTATTCAGAGGATTTAATTCAGGCTTTCTGGGAAGGAGGTGGTGATGCGAGTTCTTCAGTCCCCGAACAATAAATTTGCAAAAAACATGAGCCTCCTCTATATTTTCTATTATGTAGAAGAGCAACCAATAGTCTAGGTACAAAGAGCTGCACCCATATCCTGTACATTCAGGATGGAATCTAATGAGCCACACCTGCCACAATGAGCCAGCTGTAATTAACCTGCAGCATTGCAACACCTGTTAAGAGAGCTGGGCTCACAGGAGAATCATGACACTCTGCTACATGAATGTATAAAGTTATGCACGTGGAGGCTAAGCTGAGATGATGGAAAATGAGATCCAAAATCTTCAAACAACCTTTAATGAATTCTATGAGTTTTATCATCATCGTTGCCTCCCATACATTCCCTCTCTTAACTTTGTGTCCTTTGGGTATTGATATTGGCCATATTATTGTGTGCATATTTATAATTTAAAAAGCAACACATTTTAAGTGGTATACTACATATTGTGATAGACCCAGACCAGTTGGGAACAGCAGAGTAGCAGAAGGGAGATATACTGGCCACTGGATAAGTAGTTTTCTGTTCCCTGAGTGGCCAGAGCAGGGGCTGCTCCAGGCTAATAGACCACCTGACTCCAATTAACCTGCTAAGAGTCAGGTGAGACAGTTAAGCACCTGACTTTAATTAAGGCCCCTCTGATGCTATAAAAGGGCTCACTCCAGCCAACCCAGGAGGAGCCAGAGGAGAGGAAGTGTGTGTGAGGAACTGGGAGCAAGAGGAGTGCAAGAAGCTGAGAGTGAGTAGGTGTACTGCTGGAGGACTGAGAAGTACAAGTGTTATCCGACATCAGGAGGAAGGTCCGGTGGTGAGGACAAAGAAGGTGGTGGGAGGAGGCCATGGGGAAGTAGCCCAGGGAGTTGTAGGTGTTGTGCAACTGTACCAGGAGGTACTCTAAACAGCTGCAGTCCACAGGGCCCTGGGCTGGAACCTGGAGTAGAGGGCGGGCCCGGGTTCCCCCCCATACCTCCCAACTCCTGATCAAACACAGGAGGAATTGACCTGGACTATAGCTTCTACCAGAGGGGAAGGTCTCTGGACTGTTTCCTGACCTACAGGGTGAATCTGTGAAGCGAGCAAATCTGCCAATAAGTGCAGGACCCACCAAGGCAGAGGAGGAACTTTGTCACAATATCATGTAAATATGTTTCATATGCACATTGTTTAATTAATTAGTGCTGATGCTAAAATGTTCTCCCTTCTCCAGCTGCAACTAATGTTGCTATTAGAATTTGGGATTGGATGTTGTGCAAGCTGCTTAATAGTTCTTCATGATCTTTATGCCACATGAGCTGGATAAAACAGGATCTCCATATTAGCTCTTGAATATGCAAAAAGCTTGTCTCTTGGATATAGTACCTCCTGAAGGCCTGTATAGAAAATATATATTACAGTAGCTGCAATGGAATCAAATATAATGTATGTGGTTATACTTTGCAATCACTTTAGATAGACAAGATTCAGAATCCTCAGACCACTATAACTATCATTTAAGTTTTGTCAATGTTTCTGTGTATGGCTGACCAGTTTTTTTTATCTACACCTGCCCTTCCCTTTGTAACACAATCAATTTGCTTCTCGTTTTGTTCTCCTGTAACTAATGACCATAGTTACATTGGTAGGTGGCTGTCTGGCCTTGATACGTGTAACTAAGAGTAAGATTAAAGGGCTAGATTTTTAAAGGTATTTAGACTCCTAAAGATGCAACTAAACACTAAGTGGGATTTCCAAGAATAACTAGGCACCTAAGTCTCATTAATCAATTCCCACTAGGCACCTGTCTGCATTTTTAGATACCTAAATATCTTTAAAAATGTGTCCCTAAGAATAGGGGCAAGGAGAAGGCAAAAGAGGTGGCTAAAAGCAAAAGCAAAGACATCTAGAGTGATTACGCAAGGAGATTTGTGGGCTGATTAGTCTGTACATGTCTGTCAACGAAAAGGGGTAGGAGTGAAATTACAGTAGTTCTAGACAAGTCTTGAGTAGGCAGGTATGACTGATAAGAATCTTTCCTGGTGAGGTCTGGTAGATGATTACAGATCTGGGTCTGTTAGTGCTCCGGAGAAATCTTTGAAAGAAGGCTGTCTGGTATCCTGATACTGAGCTATCCAAATGCAAAGGAACCTCTGGGGGAAGGAAATCTGCTTGGGAAGGCTTGTCAACATGTACAATATTGTGCAGACTGTCCACATATGCTTGATACCTCAGTTTTGCCAACTCATGATTTATTGTGATAATAAATATTTGGTATTTTTCTTAAAGTCCCAGTTCCCAGTCATGTTGTGCAAGAATTTCAGCTTTCCTTTAAACATACAAAAAAAGTTTCTAGCCCTCAAGGTTACAGAGAAAAACTTGAAAATGTGAGCCTTAAAGGTCCAAAAAACCAAAAGGCAAATAAAAAGAACCCAATATTTCCCTCACTTGTAAGCCAGTCTCATGACTTTTGGGGGCTCAGCTTATGATTTTTGAATGTTGAAGGTTGGTAACAGAGGATGTGCAGAGGATGGAAATTCTGTTTCATGAAGGATTTCTAATTTGGCTTCATTCTGAATCTGAGCAAAAACCGAAAACACTGAAGTTCTCAAAGGAAAATTTGGGGGGAAGGGGAGATTTCGATCAATACAAAATAAGAAAATTCAAAACAAAAAAATCACCATCTAAGGCCAGAAGAGACCATTAGACCATCTAGTCTGATCTCCTATATATCACAAGCCCAGTTAAATTGCACCCAGTTATCCCAAATTGAGTCCAATAACCAGTAAGGCATTCAATCTTGATGTGTAGAAATCCACACTTTGGTTAGTAGTTTTTCCAATAGTTAATCACCCACACTGTTAAAAATATATACCTTATTTCCAATTTGAATTTGTCTGGCTTCAGCTTCCAGTCAATGGTTCTTGTTATGCCTTTTTCTGCTAGATTATAGCCCTTTAATTCTCAGTAGTGTTTCATTCAGAAAATGTCAGAATAGGTGTCAAGTTGTCTAGAGTAGCTCATGAACATGAGTACTAACCTCAGGGCAGACTGTTACAAACCAGGGCACAAACCTCAAACTGCTTCTGTGTTCTATAGTTAGATTTCACCAACCATCAAGTGGGAACTAAGGGTACGTCTTCGCTACCCACCGTATCGGCGGGTAGCAATCGATTTATCCGGGATCGATATATCGCGTCTCGTTAAGACGCGATATATCGATCCCTGAACGCACTCACCGTCGACTCCGGAACTCCACCAGAGCGAGCGGCGGTAGCGCAGTTGACGGGGGAGCCGCGGCCGTCGATCCCGCACCGTCTGGACCCCAGGCTATTTGCGTAGGTGAAGTTGCGTATCTTGGATCGACCCCACCCCAGTGTAGACCAGCCCTAAGGCTGATTCTCTGTGACTGTATTTGTCTGCATTCATTGCTATGGATCATACTGCTGATACAGCAGGATGGTCAGTTACCTTTATCCTGTTAAGCAGGATGTCCACCTGGAAAAAACAATAAGCTAAAACTAGCCTGAAGCAGTTAACTAATCAATTGCCAATCAGAGGTGTGAAACCATTCTGCTGGTTGTTAGACATTAATCATGTCTAACAACATGCATCCTATTCAGTGCCCAAACTATCAGCAACTGAAGCCCCAGGATAAAAGCTTGAGTTTTCTTCTAGTATTGACAATTAAGATTCCAACTGTGATTAAAATACAAAACAAACTTTCCCTCACAGAGAATGTCAGAGTCCTGGAGGCACTGAAAAACCTATGGCATGCATACAGGAGAGCAAGAGAGAGAGAGAAAATCTCTACTATCTACTCGTGCACTATCTGTCCCCCAATAAAAAGGTGCCAAAATTTCATGCTGCAGTAACAACTATTGGGGGAGGAAGGGGGGAGAGAGGGAAGGGTAGGAAGAAGTAGAAATCCTTAAAACCACAAAGGAGGCAAATGTCAAGTTACTGTAACTTTCAGACCTAACAATTCTGCTAGCACCCTTGTAATTATTTAAGTGTAATTTGTGTGCGTGTTTGTTTAGAAATAAATATATTCCAGGAGATTATCTGGCATTTACTAGAGGAAAGCATTCCAGTCTCAGGTAATATGTATTTAAAAATTGCCCCCAAAGCATGCATATTATAACTTTGCCTGGATAGAACTATCTAGTCTCCTAGGTAAATAAATGTATCTTTCCATAGCTTAGGTCCTGATCCCTCAAACTCTTACACACCTGAGTAGTTTCACTGGAGTTAAGGCTTGGTGAGGTCTTATTTACTTCTACTTAAGATAGTAGATTCTGTAAAGAACTAAATTAAAGCCATTTTTAACTGTATGAGCAAAGAGTTTTTAAATGAGTGACTGTATAGGCTTGACTGTTCCAAAATAATAGTTCATTATTATATTTTATACATATTGAAAACTTTTTTTGAAATTGAAAATTTAAACCATTTTGAACTTCTATTTGAGTCCAAACCTTGTAGGTCAAATTTCAACTCAGGCAAACATTTATAATCAACCCCCTGACCCAGAATTCAGTGCTGGTGTAAACAGATGCAGTTTCTTTGTAGTCAAAGGGTCTAATCCCATTTTAGTAAGAGTTGAGAAATTTGGTGTCTCAGAGAAAAAAGCTCAGTGAGGTTTGTAATCAAATGTGCTCATCTTACTGATGCAAATACTCTCTCATGATTTGGTTCCAGGGCTGAAATTTGTGCTCTAGCCCTAGTTTTCTGAACTTTTAAGGATTAACATCTTACAGAATCAGGTACTTGGGTATCATTCCTTCAAGTTCCAAAATATTTTTGATTAGGAGCTTGATCCTAAAAACACTTTTTTAATCCAAGCGTTGTTAGCAGTCCCACTGAAGTTAAACACTGCCTCTGGTAGTCTGTATTTATGAGATCAGCCCCTTAGCCAGACTGATCTTATTCTATATTGTCAATTTTTTAAAAAAGGTTTCAAATGTTTGTTTACAAATCCTTAGATTTTCTTTTATAATAAAATATGGTAGCTGAAGTTAATGGGGAAATGCTGACAAACTGACTGGTCATAGCTGTACCAACAGATTTAAATGTTATTGCAAAGATGGAATTTGAATTTCCACTTATCTACAATTGTTTTGCAATAAAACAATTTTATTTGTATTTACAAAATTTGAGGTTTTCAGTTTGTTTTTTTGTTTTAATCAGTGCATATGTACTTTACATATAAGGGACCATGGCTCCGGGGCAACCCTATCATGCCATAACATCTGGACCACCTGCCATGGAGACAGGAGCCTTGATACCCTGGGGGCTCTCAGCTCCCTTTCAAGGAGCTGGAACCTCTGGGCCCCCTGGCTTTAGCCTGGACTTAGCTCCTGGCTCCATTGCCAGGAGTCTGGCAGTTTGGAAAAACTTGGCTTGAACCAGGGTTTCAAGGTCCCTGCCATGGAACCAAGACCCAGGAAGTCCTAGGACAGGGTTCCAGGGTCCAGGGCATCCCCACCACATGGACTTACTGTGGTACTGGGGACTTCAGGACTTTCAGACTCCCAGGACAACTAGGTCCCTGGGCTGGCTGAGGAGTCTGGAGGTCCTGGGGGCTCCAGCCCTGTGGCAGTCTTCAGAGACCCACATTTGTAAAAATCATAGAGGAATCTTGGACAGTAGCAGGCTGGGCCAAGGAGACAATATTTTCTGGAAACCCCCTTAAAAATCATGATTTTTGACACTGAAGTCATGGCTGTGACAAACATACAGACTTGTTCATGATTCATGCACTCCACTCAAAATGGGAAGTATCAGAGTAGCATGATTTAGTAACTTTTCTTTAGTTTCCCTTAGTTCCACATTCCTAATTTAACAAGACTCCTTCAAAGGAAAATTTCTATAATTCACAAATATAATTGTTTGTCTGTATCTAACATTTTACTTTTGATGGTTGTATCATTTGCTGCCCCTTGGGTATAAGATACATCAGTTTCCTATAATATTGCCAAAGAGGGAGAAAAAATCTTTTTTTATATATATAAAAAATCTTCAGCAATCACAAAAATTCATTTATAATCTTAGATCTATCACATATACTGTGCATCTCTCCCATCACATCATAGCACTGTGTACTTATACCTTTTACTGCAAAATGGGACTAACCTAATTTCACTCTTTCTTCTGTTGGCAGTCTCAAAGTTATATAAATGTAATCTCGCTCACTCTCGCCATTCCAAAATGATATAAGGCAACCAATCTGTCAAGAGTAACAAGATTGTCTTTAAACGCAGTGTCTTACTTTCATTTGCCCATCCACCAGCAGTTATAAAGTGATATCATAAATTTCAAATTGCATTCAATCCAGGGTCTCAATGTACTCATATTTCCGCCTCACTAGTAACAGAATGTACTGAGGTTTGACTCCATTAGTTCTTGCTTTCCAAAAGTTTTACCATGCAGTCTTACACATCCATGATTCTAGTCTCGGGCTGCAGTAGATTCACAGTCTTCCCATGTATGCTCCATATCTTCCAGCCCGTACTGCTGGGGCTATTGAGGTGAAGAGTAATCTAAAAGCTGCTGCTGTCATTTGCCTTGCTGAACTGAATGGACTGGACAGTGGATTGTAACCCACCGTCCCGGTTAAGGTGCAGTGTAAAGCTCAAGAAGAGCACTGGACAAATGGGGCCAGGATTTTACACAGTTAAAATCAGTGGCAAAACTCCTTTTGACTTTTATATAGGGCCAAAATGTTAATCCCTGTGCCGAAGGCAGGCACAGTGTCTCTGGGACTGCTCCTTTCTTATGCAAGTGAACAGTCTAAGAAGATGGAGCCGATTTGCTCCCCCGTTGTGTGCTGGGCTCTGCACTGGCCTGTAGAACAGGAAATAGATGTGTGTGAGATTGTCAGAGCCTCATCCCCTTTTGACATTCTTCTCCACCTCCTTTTTGGCATTCTTCTCTGCAGGGAGAGCAGGAGTGAGCAGCCCCTCATGCGTTTATTGCATTTTACAATGTGTGTTTTAAATGTTAGTGTATTTTACTTCTTGTCATGCATCAGCCCAAGTGCTGGGATGCTTCAGAAATAGAACTCGTATAACTGACCCTATTAACTAATTTTCTCTTTCCCCAAGAGGTCTACTCCCTATTCAGTCCATACACTCCAGCAGTGCATCTTATCTATTTTTTGCCTCTGTTGTTCTTTTGCAACTTAAAAATATTTCAACATTTTTCTAAAAAGCCAAAGATTGCCTTCCTACATATTATATTCTTCTCTAAAGATATGCTTTTCATGCACATTTGAGAAGGTAATCTCAGTGGGGTTTCATGCAATTAAATTCAAAGTAGCAGTAGGGATCTTTTAGTGAAAATATATTTTACCATGAAATCAAGTAGCCTAACCAAATCATTTAATAGGAACAGTCACTGTTCTCATTCTGTTGATGTAAACTAATATGTATTTTGAAGTTGGGAGGTTCCTTTTCCATGTAAACTAATGTTCATTAGAGAGTTACAAAATGAAACATATTCCTGGTTAAAAATTGGTAACCTTCATTTAAAAATCCTATGTTATTAAGGCCAACAGTTTAAGTTAACAATATTGCTCCTCCTGTATGCTGAATAGGCTAAAGTGTTACAATTACATCTTTCTTTTGGAGAAATCTGAGTACAATAAATGAAAATATGCCTGATTTTAAATAATGATTAAATTCCATTGAGCTTTGCTTGTAAATTGTTTTGCAAAGTCTGACTTATTTTGATTCTTTGCCAAAACTAAATTGTATCCAAACCTATTAGTGGTAACACTGCAGTGAGCATAATAGTGCTAATCATAAAAGGCTAATCTAAGCATGGACTAATTGATGTATTAATGGAATATTTATTAATTGGGCCAAATTCTGCTCTCACTTACAAGGTGCAGCTCCATTGAAATCAACAAACTTGCACATCAGAGTAGACTTTGGGCAACTCTAGATAACTCATCTGTTAGATTCATATAAACAGGCAGTAGAATAAATATTTTTGGTAGTTACATTTGGTAGGGAGGAAAATAATGTTACACCTTTTTGATCTGAATGACTAGCCAAGTAGTGAGAGTCAGGTATTGGATGCAGTTTTGTTTATTTACAAGGAATATGCAAATTCCTGTTTCCCTGAACACAGAAACAGAATCAAACAGTGGAAGATAGTGCCCTTGCTTGCAGGTCCAAACCTCTTTCAGTGGGTATCCTGACCCAAAACTTCTCTCTTGGCATCTCCCAGGGACAGAGCTATGCACAGTGCTTCCAGGCTGTGTATGGTGCTCTCTTTTCTGTCTGCTTCTATGGTGCTTGAGCTTATGCTGCTTGTTTCATGCACATACCCTTATTCAAACAATGCCCAACCAGACCCATGCTCACATTGTTCAAATTCCTGAGTGGCCTTGGATATACTTTTGTTTTGGTCAGAGACATGAACCTGTGCTTAGGGTGTAGGTCACTTAACTGTTTCAGCTACCTGATTAAACTGGCTTCCTTACATTTATCCTGACCTATAACAACCAGGCTTAACCCAACCCATAGCAATGAACAATGTGCTAAAGAGGATGTAAGAAAGTTACTCCTGACAATGGCAGACTGATTTTTTTTCAGCCAGTTCTATGGGGTTCAGGCCTTTGCATTTTCAGTGCAGTGCCATAACCTGCCTGCACTTTGCAGCGTTCCATCTGCTGAAAGCTTCTTTTGGACGGATGTTTTGACCCTTGAGGCCTTCTTAGGAGGTTGATCCTCTTGCCCTCCCTTACTACATGTAGTTTCCAGTGTGAGAAGACTCCAGATCCAAATGAAAAAGCAGGAGGCAGGAGTCTAAAGCTGCCTGCTTTTAGTGCCGTGCGAAATAGTCAGTGGAAAACTCGTAACGCTCAATTTGACTATCTTTCAAATTCTGTGCAGCTTTGCAAACATTCATATAAAGCTTTTTCACGTCAGATGACTAGTTGAAAAGGCAAATTTCAAACAACTTCTTGTATTGTGTTAAGATTCAAGCTGGGAGTGGCCCTTATACGGAGGAAGTAGAATGGCTGAGGTTACATGACATTTCTCAAGGCTGAACTTTACTCCATTTCTTCAGGAGTAATTTCAATATGTTTTCTCAGAGGGGTGTAGCTTAATTGTGTGTGCTCTCTTTAAGCCAGTGAGAGAAAAAATTAGGGCAAAAATGACTGCAGGCACAACTATTTCTGCCTTGTAGTGTAGCATCTATCTAAGGACGATACACGTCTGCGATGAGTAGATCTGTATCAAAGCTGGGTAATGTGTAACTTAGTGGTTTGGCCAGGAGGCCTAAGAACTGGGGACTTTGTATACTTTGAGATCAATTCTTATTGCTGCTATAACCCCTTAAATAGTGAGGGGAGAACTTCCCTGGTGCTGGCACTGGATAGATGTGACTCAGAGGCCCCTTGGTAAAGGGTCCCCTGTTCTTTGCATATAACTCTTGTTTCAGACCTGACAAACTCACTACACCAAACACATGTCCTGCATGGTATTTATCCATAGGATAACATGAAGTTATCTACAGAAAGCTCATAACTTATTAAAACTCATAGTCATTGTGAGGTGTGTGTAAGGGTAATATTACAGAAATAATGTAACTATGTCGAAAGTATGCTGTATGGTCTTGGAGTACAACTTAGTTAGCAGGAGATATTATGTCTCGGTGATGGCCCATTCAAGCAGGAGGGAGATGTCACTCTTCCCTGCTTACCAGTGATGTAATGCAAGAGTCAGTCATCAAGCCTTGCTCTATCCCAAGACTAGCAATGGAAAACCATCAGAGTCAACTGTATACAATCAAAACCACTTGGGTAAAAAAGAAATATTACAACTAACAGGGGCTGGCCCTTTCTATGACTAGAGACAACAGACTGTTACAATATAACACAGAGTGAGGAGAGGCACTGTGTATCCATTCACTGAGGAAACATCTTGTGATGTGGGAGTGTTTTCATGAAAGTTTGGATGTTGTGAAGCCAGACTGCTATGCCAAAGACTGAAGTTTTTTGGGAAAACCTACTTTATCAGATAGGAAAGTTAACTATAAGTGTAGGCCTTAGTTTGCATTTTATGATTTTGTTTTATATTGTAACCATTTGTTTTCATCACTCTCTCTTGGTTTTAGTCAAATCGCTCTTCTTTCTTAAATAAACGTTCTCTTGTTTTATTACAAGTTCTGTGTATTATCCAGGAGTGGTGGTTTAAGGTAAAACTGGTAAACTGGAGTACACTGCTCCTTTGGGGGCAGAGTATCTGGGATTTCGGGGAGGACTATGTGTTAGAGGCTGGATGGGCTTTGGAGCTCTGCTCCGGCTCCGCTCCAGCTCCAGGCAAAAACCTGCAGCTCCACTGCTCCGGAGCTGCTCTGCGCTGCAGCTCCGGGCTCTGCTCTCAAGCCCTGCTGGGTATCACAGGGGAATGCTTCAAAGGGACTCAGTGATTGCGGTACACCCATTGTTAACTTGCCAGAGAAGGGTGCTTGTGTGGCTAACAGGCTGGTAGTGTTAGCTCCCTAACACCCACCCACCATGGGAAAGGCTACCTCTTGCTAGAGACAAAGAGTAACAAGGTGGCTTATGGTGCTGGGCATCTTGAGAAGTATCACAATAGGATACAGCAGTAGGTTGTCCTGTGCAGGCCCCCTCATATGCACTGAATTAGAGGTGGACTTGAGACAGGAGGAATTGGGTGGTACGGAGATTCTGGGCAGATTGTGGAGCTATGAGTCAGAGATACCCAGTCAGGGCTCCTTTAATTTAAAATAGCTCCCTGGTCTGCTTAAGTTATGGTGGAGGCTGTATCAGCTCTGCAATGAACCTAGAATTCTGAGGTAACAAAAGTGGCATAAAGCCACATTTGCTCCCTTTCTCCTTGTGCTCCATCTGTGCATGCTGTACCTTGTGGCACAGCACAATGCCTCGCGCTTTGGATTTTGATGTGGAAAACTGGAATTTAAGAAGACTGCAGCCATACTATGGTTTATATAGCATGTCATATGTAATCCAAACTTTGAGAGGGTATGAGGCTTAACATATTCTCCTTAAGAGGCTGGTCAACCACTGCAATTATTAAAAGATTACAATGGTTATTCCATTTCTAATGCCTGTCATGAGGACACTATATTTGGAAGGGGGTGGACTAGGTATTCAATGTCTGTGTGAAATGTAATATGAGATGGTGGTGGTGTTTCCTTTGTGGTGGATGAATTGGAGGATTGCTTGTAATCATGAAAGTAGAACATATGAAACATATTAGTCACATGCACTAGAATTATATGGCATAATAGAGGTATGTGGCATGTGACATCTGTTTTTTAACTGGGTGGTATGCAGGCATAAGATTTAGCATGCGCACCTTTGTTTTCAACCTTCTCTCATAATGATTTTGTGTGGAAGGAGAGATGGGAGTAGGGTTGTTTGAGGCACCTAAACTCTGCATTTCCAATCTTTCCCGCATTTGGCTAGAATTTGCAACATTTTTGGGTAAACTACAAGGCCTTTCCCTGGTCATCTTGTTTTACATTATGGATACATATGGTCTATCTTAATGCCACCACAGTAAAGTTTTTGGCTTGGAATTTCCTGAGATTCTGGAAAAATTTAAGATGACTTCCATCCAACTGTGATGCATATTGCTGCTTTGTAAAGCTTGTGTATGTTTGCCTGTTCTTTTGTGGATTGTTAAATTCTAAATACAGTGACCTAAATTTTCAAAAATAACTTCTACTTTTTGGTGCCTTGATTTTTTTGGGTGCCTACCTTCACACCTTTGGGGACCCCAGTTTTCAGAGTGCTCAGCACTTTTTCAACATCAGGCCCCTTTAAGTTGTCAAACTGACCAACCAAAATCCTTATCAATTTCGAAACTTTAGGCCAGTAAGTGACTCAGCAAGAACAAGGTATTGTATTCAATTTTAATTAATATACCTTTCCTCTCCTAGTAGTGATATGTATTGAAAAGCAAATATATGCTGTATATCATTCTTGACATTGCAAGTGGATAATATGGATTTTGCAATAAATATGCTAAAATCACAATGGATTTGATCAAATACCTTCTTTCCCTCTGTAAACAGAGAAGAAGGAATGCCGATGCTTCTCCTCTTCCTTTGGTTTTTGTTGATGGGACAGATCTTTCCTTTTTCTTCCTTCACTCTTCTCCCTACTTCCTGGCTGCTTTGAAGTACAAAGAAGGATCTCCATGGCTTCTGCTTATTTGCTCAAAACTCCCTGCATAGCTTTACAGACATTGTGCACTGTGTGGAGTGTTTTTGTGATTGGTATTCAGCTCATTCTGCCTGATCCAGAGGTAAAGAGAAGAACTCGGAACAACTTGTGGACTCCAGTAGAACTACATGGGGCTCTAGAGCATCATACTGAGTATTACTGACAGAAAGGAAAAAAAAAAAAGGTATTTTAAAATGCTGCATTATAAGTCAGACATCATGTGTCAGGCTATAATAACCTGAATATAGTGAGCATCAATAAGACTAGTCATTCTTAATAGTGCACATAAAATGTGTCTAATTCTCCCTCGCTAGTCAAAGCTTAATAGGCTAAAGTAAATATACAAACATTAAATGTTACTAATAATTTGTAATGCTATTTAGAATCCAGCTGAAGTCAATAGTGATAGAAAGTCTGCAATTTTGAGATGAAGAACAGTGTGAAAATTATAGGCACAGACCCCTCCCCAAAATATAATCTGTGCTTCTGAATGAAATTTGAGACACTAGATAATTTACCCAGTGCAATGCATAAAGCTTACTAATGGTTATTCTCATGGATTTGCAAAATACAAAAGTCTTTAGGTTAAAGGAATGGTAATGAATCATTTATGAGATACTATCTACTGAGATGGATTGGTTCCATCTGTTATTATACAAATAATAATGCTCAGCAATTACATATATGCTTTACAGTTTTTCAGTGTGCTGCAGAAACGTTAATCTAGGACCTAGCCTATAATACAATTTGAAAGAGTTTGTAACGTGGTTTGGGCTCATCCATATCAGTTTAAATAATTTTAGCAGGAAATATGTTGCAATAGTTTTTAAACTGGTTCAGCAAATTCCTTCCAGTCTAATGGAGACAGATCCTTTGAGAAGACAGTCACAGAATGAGTTTTCTTTTTTCTGATGTTAATTAAAAAATTGTTTCAAGTGTTGGTGGAAAATATAGATGTAAAGGTAAGGTGTTAATTACCATATGAATAAGAGGTATCTTTCTTGGTACAGTACAAAGTAGTTTTACCTCACTCATCTGGTGTGATAGTGTTTTGTGTTTTACAAGCAACTCATTGATTGAAGTCCAATATGCTTCCAACTTGTCTTGGGATATTGTAATACAAATTGTTTCCTGATCCATATCTGTTAGATTTCCCTAGCTGTAGGGTCATGTTACCTGAGAGAGAATAATTTTTCTCTCTGTCCAGAATGAAATTGAATCTGTGAAGCAGTTAACCATTCTTTCATAAGGGATGCCTCAGACACAGGCCAGCCCACCTGATTTAATGAGCTTATAGTCTTCAGTTTCAGTATTTCATTGAACAATTTTTGAAAAAACTGAGAAATATTTTCAATTTCCCTTTAATGCCAATTAGCTTTTATTTGTTTGTTTATTTATTTATTTTTGAATTGCTGGAAAGTGACCATTTCACCTCCACTCTAACCAAAGTCTTAGCCATTTAATAAACCACATTTATCATATCACCACCATTTCATTTTGTGTATGTCTGTAGATCATATGAGTGTGTGTGTATATCAAATGTATATTAGTTATTACATATTGGTGTGCATATAGACATATATAATACATAACAGGTGTGTTTTTGTGCACATATGTATGTAGTAAAGTCTTGTGCGTTTTTTTGCATTGTAATATGTGTCTTTGAAAGTATGCTACTGCTTTGTAAACCTGTTTATCTGCATACGTCATAGATTAGACATGGGGTTTACAGTAAGACCTGATTTAAGCAAGTGACATTAATTCCATTAATTTATGTGCCCATGAAATAGCATATGCATTGCCATATTGAATGGGACAGGCTGCATCTTTTGCAGTACAAAATATTTGGTTTGGAAATGTTTCATTCATTAACCTGTTATTTCATAAAAGAAACGTTTGAATACAACTAGAAGATCTCCTCTGCCAAAGCAAGGTACAATTTCCATGAATGATATTTTGTTAGTTTTTATATAATCTGTTAGTTAAGCAGAGAGAAAGCAAACAAAAAAAAATCCCAATCTTCCAAAGTAAAAGGTGGATGCCACTAAGGGTATATCTACACTAGAAACCTGAGTCGACCTATGTTAGATCGACTTACAGCCACCGCAGTGAGTACAGTGGTGGTGCATGTCCACACTACCCTCCTTGGGTCGGTTGTCTGCATCCTCACCAGGAGCACTTCCACTGACCTAAGAGGGCAGTGTGGGGAGCTGACAGCTGGTCTCTCCGCTGGCAGCTCCCTGCCAGGAGTTTGGCTGCCTCACAGGCTCCTGGGCTCCCGGCAGGCTGCCCCCCCACTCCCCTCCCCCTTGCCAGAAGCAGGGGGAAGCCACCGGGGCTTCTCCCCCCCATTTCCTGCTGTGAGAAGGAGGAAGCCACCAGGGGCTTCTCGCCACTGGGAAGCAAGAAATTGAGCCATGAAATTGACAAGGCTGCCTGACTCCTGATGGGGAGCAGGTAGGAGGCCACTCAGGCTTCTCATCCCAACTCTCAGCTGGGAACGGGATCCGAAGTCGACCCCGCTTCTTGCTCAGGGTCCCAGCTGAGAGTTGGGTCCAAAGCTGCCTGCGCTTTGGCTCCTGTTTGGGCGTTGGGGGGCAGGGAAAGATGCCCCCAGGGCTTCTCAATCCAGCTCCCAGCTGGGATCAGGGTCCAACCTGGAGTGGGGACTTTCTTGTCAATTTCATGGCTCCTGCTGTGAAATTGACAAGACAGATGATGCAAGGGATGCAGGTCTACACAGATGCTGCATTGCCCTAACTACACTGAGATAAGTCTTACACCTCTGTCGGAGAAAAACAGAGTTCTCACTATTTGTTTAGGTACAGCAAGTCAGATGCTTTATTAACTCTCACAATTGCGCAGAGGGAGAGAGCTAAGCAGGTCTCTCAACAGGTAAACAATTACAGCAAGCATTTATACTTTTTGTTACAGACAATAATGAGCAACAGTTGCATTTTGTTTATACATAGGTCATTCTGATATCTTGTTTTGCTCACTAATGTAGACTCTTAGTCTACATTCCATATTATCTACACGAGGTCGCAGCAACTTCTCACACAGTTCTTTCCCACTTGCCTCACACATTCCTCGCTTCTACAAATCTCGCGTTATTAGGGTTACAGTTAGCCTAACTCTTGCTAACGAACTGTCATGCATTGCATCCCTTTCCTGTCAGTTCTTTTTCTGCTTCCACACCTCTCATGGAGGAGGAGTTATGTCGATGTAGTAGGGCACTTATGTCGGTGGGAAGTCTGGTAGTGTAGACACTGACATAATTAGGTCAACATAAGCTGCCCTATGTTGGCCTAACTGTGTAGACCAGCCCTAATACTCAAAAACTGCTAATTGCTATGAAACAGAGCAACAAATTCAGGTTTTTCATCAGTTCTGACTCCATCTGTTTAATCATTTATGGCCTGGAAAGTAGCTATCTAGTGACATTATCCCAAGAATTTGTTTTAGTGTTATAATTCTCTTGTAGAGAGAGATTAATACTTTTGAATTGATATACTTTGCAACTTCCACACCTGACAGCCAGCCAAGGAACATGAGGAAGTAGAGAGAGAACTGACCAGGATTTGAAGCCATGTTTAATCCTGTTCAACCCTGACTACTGCTCTGATGTGTTCCCTTGATGTCATTGCTACCACTCTGCTGCTCCCTGCTAGTTCTTTCTTCATTGCTGCTGTATTGTCTTCATGTAACTTTCTACTTTGTTGATGTCTTCAATGGTTGCTCCTCTGATTTATGATACAGGGCAGACGCAGTGTAACAAAATTAATGTAACTCTACGTATATATGCCAGTAGAACCACTCAATGGCAGAGACCTTAAATGTTTGTTTATTATTTGTTAGGCTGCAGTGTCTCTGTCTATTCTCAGATGCTAAATTGCTGTGTAGAAGGAAATATTTCCCACAAGACTTTTTTCCCCTCAAAAGCACAATTTGAGCGACAGACATCTCTAAGTATGGAGAGACACCAGACATTGGCTTCCTAAACTATAGGTGGCTGATGATGAGCATCTCAACCACTAGAGGCAGCAGTGGAAAACAAATGAATAGAACTCTACATAGGGAGCCATGTGAAGGAGATAGCCCCTACCTCTTGAAAATCTTCATAATTTTTGTGGCATTAGATAATTTAACTCTTATTTATTGAGATGTCGATCCTAGTTTGGGATTTAATTTCATGCAAAATACATGCAATAAAACTATGGGTGCTTCAGCAGTTTGAGCCTGGTTGATTCAGATAAATATGATACAAAAAATGAGTTTTTTTTGTGCTTTAAACATACACCAAAGGTGAGCAGAGTGGAGAAGATTCTTCCACATGGCTGAATGCCAGAAAAACTCAGAGCAGTCATTTCTGTGTCAACGTTCAACTGGATGAATGCCGCTTACAGTTTACAGGGCAAGGGCACTTCTCATCATAGGCATGAACCATGCTGAGAAATTCTAAACAACAGAAATGAGACATCTTCCAGGACAATCCTATCTTAATATTTCCTGATGTAATAAGGCAGACATGGAGTAGATGACAGAGATTTTGTCTTTCCAGGGAGAAATTTACCAAGACTGGATCTATAACAGCTTTCATTTTTGTTTAATAAATTCTAGCTATTTCAAAATATGTATTTACTAGTTATGAAGAAGGAAAAAGCCAACAGTGGTTTCTTTGGCATCCATACCAAATACTTAAGTATTGAATTAGACCTTGATTTAGCAAGATACTTAGGCATCTGCTTAATGTTAAGCATATGTTGGTCCTATCAGTGGGAGAACTCACATGCTTAAAGTACCTTGCTAAATTGGGAATTTAGACTTTACAAAGAATTATTTTACATCTCATCTGGAATGAATTATACTTTTTTTTAGGTTTAAGGTTTCTAACAAATGAGAACTTTTAACTAGAATTAATCCCATCTCTGAATGGTCTTGTAAATTTGGCAGCAATAACTGCATACAAACGCAAAAGGAACAAGCAGCTTGGCTCCATTTCTGTAGCAGGAGGTTGGAAGGTGGAACAGGAAACCAAAGACTCTCCACCAACCCCTTCCAAACACAGAAACTTCTGAAAAGTTAGTTCTTTAAGTATGGGATGTAGCCACAGGAATCATTTTGTTAATTCTCTCCAAAACTGGTAGGCTGGACCTATGTATAGAAGTGTGATAACTGGATCCAAGAATAAGTAAAATTTGGGAACTAGAAGGGAAGAGAAAGGGCAAAAAAATTGAAAAATGCTAAGGCCAACTCTGAGCCCGTATCCTGGTGATGGAAACAAAGCACCACATCCTTCTGAGCAGATACAAGACTACTGCCAGCTCAGTCATACTGAAATAGCCATCTTTCAGTTTCCTTTCTATCATATATTAGAGCTGGAATATTACTAGTATTTTGAGGGACAGCAAGAGATGTTTCCTCCTTTCTTGAATTACTTTGAGACATCAGTCTGATGAGTGGAGATAGATTCCAGGGCAATTTTCCATATTTGTTTAATGGCTGGAGCATTCAGTTATTCTATGTAACTTTAAAGGACAACCCATTTTATTTCATAAGAAAAAATCAAGGCAGACCCTCTAGTTTTATAAGACACTCTGTACTACAAAGGACATAGTGTAGTGTTGTCTGAAATGTGCCTAACACATTTAGTGCTACATAAATACGTAATAGCAGTCCATGGCATCATGGTATTTTCATTCAAGCAAAGTGTTCCAAAGGGCCATATGTGCTGCCCAACCTTGTTACAGAATTTTGTTGCTTTTCTCTCCAAATGTCTTGCCTAAGCTCCAGTTTGCTAAGCTTCATTTTTGTGTGGCTTCTATAGAAAAGTGGTGAAAAGGCACGTTTTGCTCTGTCCTGGCAGATACATTTAAGTTCTAGTAGCTGGCAGCACCATGTTTGCTAAGATTCTTTTACATCATTTTTTTTCTGCCTTGCTGAACTGGGAGGTATTTGTACTCCATCTTGTGGTATACAGGAAGTGTCCTTTAAAAGGAAGGTTTGTACTCTAGGGCCAGAATTTTCAAAATGTAAGTACTTAAAGCTAGGCACTTAAATCTATATTCAACCCCCTAAACAACTGACTTGATTTTCAGAGCGGCTGAACATTCCATAGGAATTGTGAGTGCTCTTTGCCTCCTTTAAAAACTTCTCCTTAAGCTTGAAAACTTTGGCCCCGAGTTCTACAGTGCCTGGCCCCATCTCTTTCTGAGGAAATGGTCCTGGACTCTTGCTTCTCAGCTGGGATCTGAGCAAGTTCCAGAGCTTCATAATATTACTAATATTAATGAAGTACTCAATACAAATGCTGTTTGTGTAGAATACTTAAGTAACCGGCTGTGTAATATAACAGGAAGAGATCCAGAGCTGAGAAGCAGCAGAGCATAATAAATTAGGTTGTTTGTCTTGCAATAATGGAATGATAATTGTGATAATTTCAGAAGTCACTATCATTCTGCAGCATGAAGCCTTCTGTTAGCATCCTATTGTTTAAATATGTATGTGATATCTGAGAGTGACTTCTTGCTGAGCAAAACTAAGCACAGCTACTGGCAGTGCTAGTTGGAAACTCCTTTACTACACCCAATGAAACTAAAAAACCCAAATGCTTGGATTAAGTCTCACCTGTTGCGGGGCCGCATGTTGTTCATGCAGCAAGTCTGGTCATGGGGAGGGGAAAGTCTGTTAATAGACGAAACCTTTTCAAAGTGTTTGGTCTGGGTTGGCAGACATGGGGCCCTTTGGAGTTTGTGTTTTTAATGACTTGTAAAGTATCTAGTAAAATAGTTATAGAAATATAAACATAGTTAATGACTAATGAGAAAATAATCTGAGGTTGCCATGGCTTTTCCCTTTCTATATTCCTCTGGCATGAGCACAGAGTATGATTTAATTGGGTTATCTAATTTTGGCTTATTAACCACCCTACACTGTTCTGTCATAGGAGTTTTGCTTCACCGTTCCCATTATCACTGAATGATAGCAAATATAATACGCATGCCTTGAGGCTCCTTGTCTGCATATGGGAAAGTGCCTAAGTAACTTAAGCTTTTTCTAAGTGTTATTTTCTAGAGCGACTTAGATGGTTTTGAAAACTCTAAATAAGTAAGAGTCTTGAAATTACACCTTTTTAACAGTGAAACAGTATATGTGGACTTTCCCAAGTTGGGATTGATTCCAAATTAAAGCACAGTTTAGCTATGAGGTTGCTGGGTGCAACATAAAAAAACAAGTTGACTAATCAGTACCTGATCTGAAGGCAATAAACAAAAACCTGCATTGAGTCTGTTAGTATTTATTAGGATTAGGGCTGTCAAGCAATTAAAAAAAATTAATCGTGATTAATCACATGATTAAAAAAATTAATTGTGATTAATTGTGCTATTAACCAACAAAGTACCATTTATTTTAAATATTTTTGGAAGTTTACTACATTTTCAAATATATTAATTTCAATTACAGCACAGAATACAAAGTGTACAGTGCTCACTTTATATTAATTTCTGATTACAAATATTTGCATTGTAAAAAACAAAAAAATTGTATGAGGTGAATTGAAAAATACAAGTACTATAGTGTAATCTCTTTATCATGAAAGTTGAACTTACAAATGTAGAATTATGTACAAAATACACTGCATTCAAAAATAAAACAATGTAAAACTTTAGCACCTACAAGTCCACTCAGTCCTGTTTTTGGTCAGCCAATCACTCAGACAAACAAGGTTGGTTACAATTTGCAGGAGATAATGCTGCCTGCTTCTTATTTACAATGTCACCTGAAAGTGAGAACAGGTGTTCGCATGGCGCTGTTGTAGCCGGCGTTGCAAAATATTTACATGTCAGATGTGCTAAAGTTTCATATGTCCCTTCATGCTTCAACCACCATTCCAAGGACATGCGTCCATGCTGATGATGGGTTCTAGTTGATAACGATCCAAAGCAGTGCAGACTGATGCATGTTCATTTTCATCATCTGAGTCAGATGCCACCAGCTGAAGGTTCATTTTCTTTTTTGGTGGTTCGGGTTCTGTAGTTTCCGCATCAGTGTTGCTTGTACATGATTTATCTTGTACAAAATGCATCATAATTATGTCATAATCATATCCTAATAATATCACTATGAATAATATAGGGTGCAGTGTTACATGCATAACAGACTGCTCATCCAAGTGTAATTATCATACACTCCACCAGCCTTATTTAAACTCCAAGCTTACAGACCACTTCCTCCCATTTAAACCTAGCAGGCAAAAACTAAAATACCAGTGATCAGTTTGTTCATCTCATTCTGGATTCTATACATTTCTTATTGTTGCCAATAATTGATTAGATGAATAGAGAGCACTTTCCCCCTGTTTGATAATCATTTGCAAGCCTGTACAAAGTTCTGTGAATATATACAGTGTTCGCTTAATAATTCAGGCAAACAAATTTCAGCCTGGGGTTTGTCCTCTTTGACTCTTCTGTGCTACATGACCAGTCACACATCTCACGTAGTATTGGTATCTGCTACCTAGCTGGATGTCTGTATCTTTTAAAATGAGTGACTAAAGAATAGTAAATACTCTTGCACGCACACAAACAAGAATATTCATACACAAAGAATGTGGGTATTTATACAAAGAATAGCCAAAAACCTGTTTGTGTGAATGTTTGTCGATCATTATTAATAAGGAGTACAAACATGTTGAAGTGAATGTGAGTTTGGAATTTGAAGAAGAAAAGCCCAGACACTGATTGTACAGCATTCAACAAGCCTGAATACCGTTTGGCTGCCTACTCTGAGCTGCCATAGCGATTGCTGGCATACTGTAACTGCCTCAAGCCATGACAACCAATGATGATAGACGAGCTAGTGGAGTATCTTTAAACAAATTATCTGTTAATGATGATCCCCAGTGAAAATTGTATAATGAGAGAAAATGTTTTCCTTTGAACAGTTTTCCTTGAACCAGTTGTTTCTGAAAGCTTTTTGCAGATGCTTGGATCATGCTTTTTCAGGAATTAGAGACAGAGGAGAAAAGGGGCAGGCCTGTTTCCAGAATTTGTTTGTGATTAGCAAGACTGAAAGGAAAGTTAGCTTTAGAAGTGCATCATCTGTGGCAGCAACTATGTGACTTTAGCGTGCTGATAACAATCATGGCAGTCTGCAATGGACTCTAAACCCAGGAATTATCCCAGTAATCGGGCTGCCTCGCACTCTTTCACTGCCTTTTTCTAATTTGTTTACAATGTTGCCTGACACTTTTATTACAAATGTAACAGATTTTATTTGGAAACAAACAATTTACAAAATAGTGTTCATCCCAACAGTCATATGACATGCTGTGACCTTCAGTGCGGATCTATTAGATTAGGACACAACAAAGGCATCTTTCTTGTGTTTGTCTGAGATCACTTGAATGAGTTTTCTCTGGAGGGGAAATCCCAAAGTTCTACAGGTCCTGGGCAGAAGCTCTTATCTCATTTCCTGCAAAAGAGCCAATGAATACCACAAGAGTTATTCTCTGGAGAGCAGGCGGTAGTAATTTCTCTCTTGATAACAGTCAATGATAGTGCTGAGTATAGATAAAATAGATGTTCCACAGTATGTTTAGGTTCAAAAGAGTATTCAGACAGCTGCTTGAGGTAATTAGAAAGTTGCATTAGTGCTACTAAAAGAATCAACTGAAAGAATCAAGAATGAAACATCCCTAGGAGAGCACACATCAGTGAGGATAACTGGAAAGTCTGATGAAAGAAAGCAGATATCCCTAAGAGAATTGCTCTAGATATGTAAAAAATAGAAGCCCATGTTGAATTCCATTTGAGTTATAAGTTGTTAAATAACTGTATATCCAACATGAGACCATAGGACACTGACGTGAGTATAAAAACTTCACACTTAATAGTATCCCATGAAAGGATTTCAGTGCATACCCTGCCTTAAGAGGGCTTGGCTAATTTTGCACCTAAACTCTGCAAGAGCAATAATTAGTTTTTATTGCAGTATTTTTCATTACCATTCTGAAAGGATTATCTAACTAGAATATTAAATAATATTTTTGTGATGTGTAATTAAAATAGATCATCATAGTTTGCAAATGGCTTAATAGCAATTTTCATACCATTTTAATTGATATGACAATTGAATCATTAAGATAACTATGAATAAAACAGCACTTTTATGGATTAAATTGGATTAAATCCCATTTGGGGGAGTTCTAGTTTCCAGGAAAGACTTTTTAGAGGCAGCTGCAGTGTAGGCAGGTGCTGAGCAAGCTTCGCCATACAGGTCTGCCAACAGATCTCTCTTCAGACCTGTAACCAACTTGCTATTCAAGTCTTGGGTCTCTCCTGAACTGAAGCTGCCAACTGTAATAAATTCTGTTGTGATTTTATGATATGGACAAATATGTAATGGACACTCTAAACTGAGAATGCTAAGCTCATTTCATTTGTGAGAAGCCTGATTTGAACCAGGTCCTTGAGTAGCGAGAGACTAGTGAGGGAATTCTTAGCATTGCATTGTGCATTTTACCTGCTTTAATTTCTATAAAATAGACTTCCTTCTGCACGGATTAAAAAGAAATGATAAAGTGTTCATTAGCTTTCTCATTGCTGAGAGAGGGAGAGTTTTGCAACCAGAAACTGAACACATGACTAAGTAAAAGTCCTGCAACATGTATGGCAGATTTATCTACTAGATATTTTCTATCAGGTCATACAGCATGCATTGTTGTGTCACCACACTATTGCTGAAAATTAGAAATTCTAAAAAACAAATCTAAAAAGCAGATTCTTACATGGTTAGGGAAAGAAAATCTAGACATGCCTGGTCCTTCATGGTATCCTCTGTTTGTTCTGGACAAAATGCCCCCAAACAATGCATATATTACAAAGAACACACTCTTGCGCCTTCTGATGGCTGCTGACCATATTATCCTGTCCCATATAAATAAGGAATGTTGTCTATTACATGTTCAGGTAAATTAGCCTTCTCTACATCCTTGCACCATGTATTAGCATACAGAGGTCTACTTTTGCTGTGAGTATCATCTCAGTTACAGTGAACCTTGTTGTTTCAGGTATCTTGTGATGTTGAAGTAATGGAGAGAGAAAAAAGGTAAATCAGAAGGATGATGCTCATTATTGCCTTCAGGATTCTCTCACATCCATTTCAAAACAATGCTGGCTAAGTACCGCTGCTTTCTCATTTATATGAAGAATTCTGTGTCAGAGTTGTGCTTAATGACACAAAGATTCAAAGAACCAGAAAGTCAGAGTGGGCAATGTCATTAGAATAAGTAATAAGGGGGTTCATTAATAAGGCAATTTGGGAAGAGTAAGGTAAAGGGAGACTTAATGGATGTTAAGTATAGTGAGGCAAGGACTAATATACCTAGTCAGGTAATAGTCACACACACACACACACACACACACACACACACACACACACACACACACTGATGGAGATAAAAGAGAGAGAGTGAAATTGGAAAAATGGAGAGGGAGAAAGAGATTTTTTTGGAAATAAAGACATGTTGCATAAGACCAGGACATGATCTATCTCCTCTGCAGGGCCGGCGCAATCAGGCGCTACAATTTGGGGGGCGGCGACCGCGGCGGTATTTCGGTGGCGGGACCTTCTGCCGCCTCTGTGGGGGGCAGCATTTCGGGGCGGGACCTTCCACCACCTAGGGCGGCAGAAAAGCTGGTGGCGCTCCTGCTCCTCTGCCATTCAATTCAGCTTGCAAACTGACTCTTCATTGATGTAAATTAACACATTTTATTTTATTTCACCAAATGTTTTTAAACAGCATCTGTCCTATGGTCAGAACTACTTATATACAAACATTTAAAATATACACAGCCAGAACAAAAAAATCTAAAATATGATGACAGGCCTGAGAGAATGAACATTAAGTCACAAAATATAAATTGCCCAACCAGATAACCTCCATCTGAATACCCCAAATCCCTTAACCTACCTCTTCAGCAAAAGCCTAGGGAAACTGATATGCCTTGCAGGATTTTTTTGTTTTGTTTTTAGGTCAATGAATTTGGGATGTGCTGGCCAATGGCCAGTCAGTGGGAAAGCTACTCTCTGGCACTTCTTAGGCAGGAAGGCTCCTCTGCCCATTGTGAGTGACTGCAGGTGTGTCACTGGGCCTCATGGCTATGATATTGAAGGCATTTGCTAGATCTAAAAGAATCACCATGGACTCTTAATCCTCATCCATCACTAGGAGGAGATCACATGCCACATTTGGTCAGTTTATTGCATAACATTGGCAATAATCAACAAACGTCTCAAAATCACTGGCTCCAAATGTGTGCACGTCTCCTATCAGATATGCCCATTAAAACATATAAATCCTTACCAAATGCTAACATTTATAATGGAACAAAGCTCCAAACCCTAGTTACAGACAAAGCAAATTATCCCTTCCTGTACAGGTAAGGAAACCAGATCCTATACTTACCTCCCATCCACAGTCAGGACTCTACGCACCTCCTCCTACACAATCATGGTCCCTAACATAGTTTCCCCCTATGATTAACTTTTCTCCCCCTTTCTGCATTTCCTTCTCAACTCTCATTCTACTCCCTCCATTCTCTGCCATTCTTTGTCCTTCAATTCCTTTTGTGATGGGTCAAGTATCAGAGGGGTAGCCATGTTAGTCTGGATCTGTAAAAAGCAACAGAGTCCTGTGGCACCTTTAAGACTAACAGATGTATTGGAGCATAAGCCTTCGTGGGTGAATACCCACTTCGTCAGACGCATGTCAAATGCGTCTGACGAAGTGGGTATTCACCCACGAAGGCTTATGCTCCAATACATCTGTTAGTCTTAAAGGTGCCACAGGACTCTCTGTTGCTTTTTGTGATGAGGTGTCATATCTTCCCTTTCCCTCCAGGTGGTGGGAGGGTAGGAGGAGAGGAAGGTGAAGAGGGGATTCCTGACCGGATACCTCTTTTCACATCAGGTACTACTGCTCCTGCCCCGCCTGGCCTCAAAATTCCCGAGATTCACTTGCTTGGTGAGTTCTCATTTCACCATTCATTGAGAAGAGAGGAGGAAGAGGGGGTGGGGATGGGTTCATCCTTAAACTGTAAGGTGGAGACATGTTCTCTCTCCTCCTAACAGAGCAGGGAAAGCTGTACTGCCTGTGATCTAAACTTTAACCCTGATATTATGGGTTAAAAATAGCGTAATGGGAAAAACTGAAGAGAGTTTGAGAAGTCTCCATTGGGAATTTTTGCAGCAGGAACAAAGTAGGAAATGAGCCTGTGTTTGAAGAGGTGTGGTTTTTGTTTACACACTTGAGGATTAGATGAAGGACCCAGTACATCAGTGCTTCAATTAGTCTACTTCTGTTAACTTCCCCACTGACTTCACTGTCAAATGCATTTATTTTATAATCCAGGACCACAGCCAGTCTTAGTCAATTCAGAGCTCTTCCTTTTCTTCCACACAAGCTTTGCAAGAGCTGATCTTTCAGCTGTCTGTTCGCTGATGGTCTGCTGGTGCTGTGCCAAATAGTCTGTGAGGCGTCTTCCTGTTCTTCTTATGCATGAAGCATCATAGCTCTTCTGAGGCCAAATAAATTTTTATAATGAATCAGTCTCTAAAATCTTAGCAATCTATGAATGTAAATGATTTCTTTGGAGGTGCACAGTCAAGGTGTGTATGTTTTGTTAATTATGTTGGGACTCAGTTAAGCATCTTCCCAGGCTGATGCAACAAGGGAGGGAAGGTGGAGGCACACCTTTGAGCATCGCTACCCAGAGATGCAATACCTTTGGAAGGAATATTGTCTCCTGAATTGCTGGGAGAGAAAGCATTTGCAAAGTAGATTTTGCTGCACCTTGAAAAAGGTGTATCAAGTGTTTACTCTCCTTCCCCTTCCCCCCGCCCCCATCTCCCATTCACAATGTAGGCATTCTGGCATGCAGGGAGTAGGGCCATGCCAAAAATGGGAGCACTGTGCACACAGCTAACTAGTCCTCTACTTCGCACATCAACGTTCTGGAAAACAGATCATGTCTGATAGCTGCATACATCTGTAGGCCAAGTACTTGGTGCCAGTACAGTATACTATGCAGAGGCAGCACACAGTAATTAGCCCTTAATGTGTTGGTCTGTTTGGAATATTTTATTTACAGTCTGAAAAACCCATTATTTTCCCTACTGATGTTTCCCCTTTGGCAAGCTTCACTATTTCTTTCTGTTTCGAAAAGAGCTTGAAATTAAAATAGCCGTTTTGTTTTGTTTACTTCAGTGTTTCTTCACCAGCATGGGCACAGCTTTTGGAACACAAACTGTTTAACTGCTGCAAGGCAACACAGGGAACATGTGAGCATAAAATATTTGTTTTGTGGAGGTCTTACTGCAATTGGGAGGACTGGGGCAGCAGCAGAAGAGGGATCAAGCGAGTGTGGCATGGGTTAAGACTGCCTGGGACACGCAGTAATGATGAGAAACACAAGGCAAAGGTTTATTTGAAACATGTTTCTTATCAGTGGGTCTTATTTAACCCCATTGCCATAGAAGATGGGCACCTCACCACCTTTTAATGAATTTATCCTCACAACACCCTTGTAAGGTAGGGCAGCCTACAGATAGGGAACTGAAGCACAGACAGGATAAGTGACTTGAGTTCAAGGTCACAGACAAGATCTGCAGTAGAGCAGGGACATGAACCCAGGACTCCCAACTCCTGCGCTAATGCCCTAACCACTGTACCTTCCATCTTTTCTATCCCTTTTTTTTAAACAAAGATGCCAGAAAGTCAGACCTGTATCTTCAGACTATGTCCTCTGGGACACTGAATATTGTCACCCATGATCTGAAGATCCTTTCTCAGGATTTGACATGACTTGTGAGACCCCTGGGCCTCTGGCTTATCTGGAGCACCCACTCTTCTGTGCTTAGTATTGGACCCACTGTTTATAGACACTATACTACCTTAGAAACAAATTCAAATCCCATAGTGTCCCAACAGTTCCTTGTGCTCAGGTCTGAAAATTCCTTGGTGAGTCTATTATCCACCACTCTCCTCTGGTCCACATCTTGGCCCTAGTAAAATCTAACTTTATCAGGAGCAACTTACCTAAAACCTAGTTGCACTCTTCCTTAAGAATGCGTAGAGCCATAAATACCACTTGCACCTGTTGTTAAGGATACAACAGCTCAATTTAGTTGTGCAGACTCTTTGAAAATGTAGCCCTGATTGTAAGAATTTTAGTGGGTTTCACAGCTTTTTTTTCTTTATTATTGTGCAGTACTGTGTAATTACTCATTTACAATAAATTGTTGAACTAAAAATGTTACTTAAAAGGTAGTTTTCCTGTCATGTTCCATTCAGTTATCATCTCATACAAAATCTTTTAATTTTACTTGACCTAAGTAAAGGTAGAAGAGCACGAATTTGTGGTGGGAACTCCAACTGAACTATCTTGTTTTTCCACTTTACATTTTGTCTCATATCTTTTGACCTTTATTTAACAATTCAAGTTTGGGTTTTTTATATTTTATCCATCAAATGGTAAAGTTATTTTAGTTTCTACAATGAAATTGAAGTCCTCTAAACATTTTTATTTGTTAGCTTGATGCTTTTTTTATTTTTATAATTTCCTGGAACATAAATTTGGAGTAAAAGTCCTTCTGGCCTGCTTAGGATTTATTTCAGTCCAACCTGGAACACTTACATAAGTAGATATGGATAAGCAGGATGATAGAAATTTTGTGACCATTGACTTCCTGTCTTGCTTGTGCTGGTACATTAGCCTTTATCAAAGTTGGAAGAGCAGTTACAACATAGCCATTGTAGGTATTAGATCGATAGCTGGCAAACAGCCTGAAGGTCAGATAAAGTACTTAGGCAGGCAGTTTGCCAGGCTAAAGAGATGTCAAGAAAATCAATTAGCTTGCTGCTCTTTCTTTAGAGTCTAACTAAAAAATTTAATCTTGAAAGTCTCTCTATATTTCAAAGGTGGCTTATTAGTGTTAGTGATATCTTTATCTCTTTAATGAAATTACATTTGCTAAGCGATTAAAACCAGACTTGAGTCATACAAGGCTAACGCAAAAATGATTGTAAACACCTGTACAATACCAGATTAAATCTCTATCAGTTGTAGCTATTTCTAATCAAGCTACTTTCAGGGTACAACGTTACATCACATTCGATTAATTTGTTCTCCCCTCTTATTGATTACTTTACCTATGCATTATCTAAGTACTTTCTCAGTTGAGTGGTAATGGAAAGCATAGACTTAGAGTTTGTCTAGTGGTGCCAGGTAGTTTACTTAGGAAATTATAGCTGGCTGCTTCTAGTCAATAAATAGATGGGAAATTCAGAACTGATTGTTTTTATACTCTCCTCTGCCCTATCACCACAGCAAAAGAAATTAACATAACACTCACTGAGTAGTGGGTAGAAATGTTATTACAATGTATAGGTATTTCCTAGCAAAACCTTTTATTATTAAAGACTTTCTCTCAAATATTGGACAGATGACATGACAATATTTCTATAATACCTCTGTGACCATTCCTGAGAATATTACTCAAGATAGAAAGGCTATAAGGATTTACAGTAGTAGAGTGGTTCCTTTAGAACATACACTATTTCTACACAATTATGTTGCTACATATTGCTACCCAAAGGAAAAACTTATTTAATTATTGGCAAAATGTATAACACCCTCGTGCCAGACAATCATTCTGCACAGAGCTTGAGTAATCAGGCTTAGCACGGGGATTTCCAAGGAAATTGTGGATGTGGGAGTGTAAGTTAGCAGGTAGGCCATAGGACTGCAGAGCAGCCTTTTTGTATCTTTACTGTAGATCATGCCATTGCCATGCTGTACCCTTTATCCAAAGTATAATTGAAGATACAGAAGCCTGGCTTGCGCCCAACCCTTACATGCTGGAAGCTGCTACCCATATATGCTAAAGTCTAGAAGCTGAAGGAAGACAAGCTTGGAATAGAAATAAGGTGCAACATTTTTAACACCAACGGTATAATAATAACACCTAGCTCTTATATAGTGCCATTCACCAGTCGATCTCATGGCACTTTACAAAGGAGGCCAGTATCATTATCCCCACTTTACAGATATGGAAACTGAGGCCCAAGGCAGTGAAGTGACTTATCCAAGGTCATACAGCAAGGCAGTGGCTGAACCTGGAATAGCACCCTGGTAGGATTTTGTCCCTAGTACATGGTACAGAGAACCTCACTAGAAGCTGTTTCATCCTGCCACCTCCTGGAATGCATTCCTCCATGGACATAAGTACACGAGGGTGTGGCACAAAGGTTTTATCAGCATGCATTTGGAATGGTCATTATGTTCATCCAGAAAGATGTTTGCTAATGAGATTGATGTATGATTATTGTTAGGAGGTGAATCAATTTTAGACAGTTTTAGAGAAAAGTCCAGGTTTGTCCTTGTATGCACAATCCTATCTTATCCTACACGAATAGATACTATATAAATTAATTAGCTTTGTAATATGTATCCATTAATATGAAGGAAGAAAACTCCATCGAGAAAGCTAAAACGTAGGGCTGTTGCAGTTCAACAAATATAGCAAAACAGGAGTGATGATGATTGGAGAACACACTGCGTGGAATCTTGGGATAGCATTTGAAGAGATAAATATGTAGCCTCCTCTTCCTTCACCAACAGCAAGTGAACGGCTGCTAACTGACATGAATCTCAGGGGGAAAAAAGGTGCTATTATTTTCCCCCCCCCACTTCCACACCTTCTAGTTTACATTATTTCTTTTTGGTTGATAAAGAAAATAAATATAAGCTCCTGCACTAAAGTTTTGAGACTATGCACTCATTCATATCAGTATACAAAGCAATACATCTGCCCTATGAAGATCTTAGAAGCTAAATAACTTCCTTTTTGATTGTGAACTATATGAAGACAAGAAATCCAACATTTAGAAACAAAAAATACTCTTGAAACTGTCAAAGAAACATTACAGCATATAGTTAAAACAGTCCTTGCGTTCTGTTCAGAAGCTTACCAGATGACTGGGGTACTAAAGTGAAGTGTATGGGCAAACCAGACACAAAAATAGCAACAGTAGGAATCTGGGCGCAAACAGAAGAAAATAAATACAGCTTTCTTGCCATGGCTATCTGATTAAGGGCTTCAGCTCTTTCTTCCTTTTGTGTTCACATTCCTGTTTAGATGTGCTGTGTGATGTCACCCAGTGATGCCATCATATTAAAGCATAATGCCATACATCAAGGTTCTACTGTGTTCTGCGGCTTTTCTCAGATGCAAATGGATATATTCAGTTCCACTACTGCTTAAGTAGCACAGGGACCTACTATTGTAAGTCTACTCAAATGAAATGTGCTACTTCTTCCCATAGCCCAGTGATTGGGGCACTTTCCTGCAATGGTAGGCACCCAAGTTCAAATCCTTTCTCTGCATCAGGCAGAGGGGAAAACTGAATGCAGGTCTCTAATATGCTAGGTGAGTGCCCTAATCACTGGGCTAAGCTCATTAGGGGAGACGTGTTACTTCCTCTGGCCTTGTTGTGAATCCTTTGCTTGCTTTTGTCAAAATACCTGAAAGTCAAAACAGAATTTTTTTGGCTCAAAGTGTTTTGTTTTAAATTTTTTCCCTGTCAGTAATGTCAAAACATTTCAATTCATTTCAATTTTTTTGGCTTTTCAATTCTCTAAACTTTTCTGAATTTTTGTTGTTGTTGTTTTAGGTTTGACCCAAAAAGATTATTTTTCAAAACTGCCAGCAATCTGAAAAATCCATTATTTGCCCAGATCTAGTAATAACCCACAAGAAACACTCCTGTATTGAATATCAATGCATATTAATTTATTGGGATAAAATTGATTTGTAAGCTTAAATCAAATATTTTTATCTACTCACCAATAAGTGATTCTAAGGAATATAGCTACTGGATAGATCTGATCCAGTTTTGGTCTTGACTGTTTTCTAGGATTCAAGTGCCTAAATGTTTCTGCCACTGGGACTGGTTTTCTGAAGAAGTCAGGCACCCAGCCTCTCTGTGATAGGCTCTCTTAAAGAGACTAAGCGAACCCAGATCCACCTGTATGGAGGGTTAATTGGATAAGTAGCTGAGAGCTTGAGAAACTCTAAACAGAAAGAGAAGAGAACGCAAAGCTCTCTGGCCAGGGGTAGACCTTGAGCAAGCAAGGGAAAGACTGTAGTGCTTTCCAGGCAACTGAGAAGTCTGAGGCCTTACAGCAGAAGGAGCTGCTGTTGGAACTCAAAGACTTTTATTTTGGGACTTTTAAGTTTTGCCCGATCTCTGAGGTAAGAGCCTTTAAGCCACTGTGCAAGTGCCTCTTTCAGAAGGCCTTATTAAATGGAGATCTACTGCTGTAAAATAGCTTCTCTTTGACCAGGCTATTAAAGTGACCTGATTCTTACCACACCAGGGGAGAAACTGAGGCAAGACACAACAGAGCCACACTCAACCACCAAGAGTTGCTCAGGATGTGATGGTGACCTCTTAAAGTGTCAGACCCAGAATATAGAATAAATGGCTATCCTTATCCTGCAGTTAGGGCAATCATTACTCATGCTGCCCTTAGCAAAACTAAACAGCTAAAATATAAAATTTGGGGAACTCTTTCTATAAGTGTCCATTTTATGTGTTGTGTATTTGCTGGATTAACTCAACTTCACTAAGAAATATCTTGATTTTTGGATGCTGTCAGCTGTAGCTAAAGAACATATTTATCTTCTAGGATAGGAAGCAGGTATTTTAAGGCTACAGAGTTTATAACAAAAGGGGCCACCTTTATGGCTTTGGAAATCTGATTACATGAGCTTAAATGGGAAAGCTTGGCTAGCTTAAGAGGGATTTAGTCAGCTGTTGTATTAAAAACTTCATGCTAACCCTTTCCAACACAGAATTGCTAGTGATAAGTCGACTAGTGAATACTGCATATATTCCTGCTTTTCCAGCACCAACTGCTTTGTGTGTAATTCAGCTTTGCACAGTATCATGGGTGGTTTGGGTGGTGTCTGCTGCTGGACTTCATCAGTGATCACAAAGCTACAAGAATAGACATGAGAATATTAAGTAAGACTTTGCTATCTAGTCAATATTGACATAGCAGAAAATAACCATTGCTCTCCAAAAAGCAAGATGGGGAATAGATACAGCACTACTATGTTTGAATGTCTCAATCTACAGTAAAGCATACATAATTTATTTATTTTCTATAGCTCTAGAGAAGCCTCAGTCATGGACCAGGAGCCCATTGTGCTAGGTGCTGTACAAACACAGAACTAAAAGACAGTTGCTGCCAATGTTAGACAATGTTGTTTAGCTAACATTTATATTTTGGGAGGGGAGAAGGCTCCTTCAGTACCAATTATGTCATTTATTGGCTGCTCTGTTTCCTATTTGGTGACATACGATGTTGCCATATGATACCAATGTTTTTTTTTTAAAAAAACACATATTGAGATTTAAGTAATAAGAAACACTCACAGAGAAAGGGCTACGCACCCTTATCACTAAACTTAAAATCACAAAAGTTTATTATCCAACAGCAAAAAAGCATATACAAATAATGAGTTAACTCAGCTTGGCAGTAAACCAAAGCAGCAAAACAGATGCTTTAACCACTCAAGGAACCTACCTCTCAGCCTTCTCCAAGACCCCCGTCAAATAAATGATTTTTGCAGCATGCTTGGAAGGTCATCAGGTTCTGGCTATTTCAGACCAAAGGGGTGAAGCAAGTTCCAGCAGCTCCTTTCTTTAGAATGAGAGGGATCCAGCTGAAGCTTCTCTGCTGACTGCAGACGTGGCAGTACGTTATGAGGGGAGATGTTTTCCCAGGTAAGTAGGTCCCAGGCCATTTAGGAATTCATAGGCCATGACCACTACCTTAAAGTATGCCCACAGACAAAGAAGTAGCCAGTGCGGATCTCAGAGTACTGAGACTAAATTTAATGTAGTTGCATTCTTGATCATAGAGTGGGTAGCCAGCAGTATGATTTATTTTTTCCCTCATCACCTCAGAATTATGATTTTAATGCATACTGTTCATGTCCTTTATCAAACTTGTTTCAGAGACTGGCTGGCTTTAGCTATGTGGCATGTATTAAGTAGAGTCTGAGCAAAGGACTGAATTGCTCTCCCTTCAGGAAAGGGTAGTATATTGTTAGCTGAAATGCCCCATCTGCTAGTCTACTAAAAAAAACCTTTTGGCAAATAGATGTGAGAATATTGGAAAATATCAGTGGGCTGCTTCTACCTATGAACACCACAAATAATTTCTTGCAGAGGTTTTACTTGCACTTGTGGGCAGATTGTTAGTAGCGTTTCCATTAAATAAGGACTGATGTGACCTATTCTGTGTGACAGAAAGCTAGATCCTTACAGCATTGGGAGATGATTCAAAGCCCATTGCAGTCCATAGGAACTTTTCCGTTGGCCTTTAGATCAGGCCCAATATGAGGAGTGATGTGTTAGCGCCATACAGCAGCAGAAGCCATAGGAGTGTAGTGTCTCAGCAATGTGTAATAATGTGGTTAGGGAAGAACAAGTCAAACTAGCTGGAATCTTTCCCTAAAGGAAGCGCATCTGGAGACGAGTGTGAGGCAGGAGAGGGGCTCAGAGGGAAAAACCCAAAATAGGTTTGAAAGAAATAATAATTGAACAACTGACACTCAGATGCCACAGCACTAGGCCTTGTATAAGTACCTGAATAGAACAAAGCCTTAAAAGGCAAGTGGGTGACCCCATAGATTGAGTGCACAAACTGAGGAATAGTTAGTGAAATATGGCAAAAGTGCACCCTAACTTGTTAATTATCGAGTAGATTAACTATCCTTATTAACTGAAATTATACCTGTCAAACAATTTCTTTGAGAAATGTATATAAATGAAGGCTCTATGTCATAAAGTGAAATATCTACAGAGAAACAATAGTTGTGAAATAAAATTTCTAAGCTAGGCTTCTTCTGATACTGGATACAGGAATAAGATAGTTATTAACTGGGGCACAATGAACCATTTTGCAAAAGATAAGAAACCATAAGCAAAACTAAATCTGAACACTACATGTTCAAGTTTGGCAGAGTTCAGTCTGCAATGTTTGCTGTAGGAGTTGCAATGGTATGTCACTGAAGAGCCTGTGCTCCTGAAGCCCATGTGCAGAGCACGAGTGACAGGAGACGGCTGGTTTCTATGGCAAGCAGCTTGCAAAGATGAGAATTGATATGCCAATTGTGGGATTATTTCTCCATGAGGTCACTTGTTCTCCATGCCTGAATCATGGGCTGGCATTGTGATGTCACCATCACTGCCTGGGGTTTGGATTTAAACTTTGCACCTAATATACATATCTTTTAATGGCTCAAAATTAACCTGCCTGTCACAGGTGGGAATACTCTGTAGCCCCCCCCCCCCCCCCATCGGACCCAGCATGGTGCTGCAGGCATGCCCTGTCTTAGTCCACAAGTAGTGGCTGCCTGCTTGGCACAGAGCAGCCTGTACCATAAGGTTAGCACCAGTTTGTAAACAGTTCACTAATGATAACAAAACTCAGAATTTTGCTGCCTGCCTTTTAAACCGACAAAACTCAAAGGAAAGCATTTAGCTGCAGAGCTTGAAGGCAAGGCCCTGACCTGGCCCTGGGGTTCTGGGCTATCATTGAGGAGCTCTTTCTCAGCCTTAGTCTCACCTCATGCCCCCCCTGAGAAGAGCAGGCAAGCCTTCTTAATTTGCCTGCCTTCTCCCAATTGGTCAGTGTCTTCTCCTGGACTTTCTAGGCCTCTGGAGGACTAAGTCTTATTCATAGCCAGGTCTATCAGGGTACCAGTAACTCTAGCAGGGGGCAGAAAAGGCCAGATAGCCTTTATCACACAGCCCTACTACTGGGAGACCACAAGTCTAATTATGTGGCTGACACATGACACAAACTCAACCAGGTAAAAGGGACAGCCTGGAACATTCGATATGTCTGCTGCTAGTGCAACTACCCTGCAGAAAGTATTCATTTCCCCAAAGCCAGTCAGTAACTCAGTTTAAAACTGTCATGTCAAACAGTTTCTTCTGGAAAGTTCATGTATTGCTATTGCTGTTCATTGACGAAAGAGCCTTTGTGCTACTGGAGAAGGAGGCGGCTGTTGCCAACACTTATTGTTACTATTTGAGCTCATGACAATAGACAGACTTGATAAGAAGTAATGACCCGTAAAGGGATAAATAACAGCATTAATATTGTGTGCTGCAACTTTGTTAGGATTGTAACTGAACCATAGCCATACCCAATGCATTAATTACTAAGCAAATGTATGTTTGAACACTAAAAGTATAACAGTAGGAATATAATACTAACCACCTGACCAGGATGATGATGATTGTGAAATGCTCAAATAGATTAGAGGTGACAAAGGCAGAAAATACAATAATAATGGGGAATTTAAACTATCCCCATATTGACTAGGTATATGTCGCCTCAGGAAGGGATTTAGAGATGAAAATTTCTAGATAGTGTAAATGACTGCTTCTTGGAGCAGCTTGTCCTGGAACCCACAAGGGGAGAGTTCATTCTTCATTCAATCCTAATTGGAGCACAGGACTTGGTCCAAGAGGTGAAATTATAGCGACCATAATGTCATTCAATTTAAGTGTGTGTGTGTGTGCGTGTGTGTGTGTAAGTGTAAATACCAAAGAAACTCGCCACAGCAGCATTTAACTTCAAAAAGGCAAACTACACAAAAACAAGGAAACTAGTTAAACAATTTAAAGAAACAGTCACAAAGGTGAAATGCCTGCAGATTGCATGGATACTATTTAAAAAAAGACTATAATACAGGCTCAAACCAAATGTATACCCCAAATAAAAAAAGTAAGAAAACCAAAAAAATTGCCATCATGGCTAAACAGCAGAGTAAACGAGGCAGTTAGATGAGAAAGGCATCCTGTGAAATTTGGAAGTCCAATACGAGGAGAATAGAAAGGAGCAAAAACTCAGGCAAGTCAAGTGTAGAAATATAATAATTGGAAGAGCAACTAGCTAAAAAACACAAAAACTAACAGCAAATTTTTTTTTTTTTTTGAAATACATCAGAGGCGGAAAGCCTGGATACTAGGCTAGATGGACCATTGGCCTGACCCAGTATGACCATTCTTATTTTCCCCTTCAATTAGGGCAAAATAAAAACTTCACTTAGGTTCAGATCCTCAAAGAGATTTAGGTGCCTAACTCATTGAAATTAAAGCATTAAGTGCCTAAATACCTTTGAGGATCTGGACCTTATTCCCCATAGCCAACCTGAACCTTCATACATCCAGCCATCACCATCTGTCTTGTGAAGTCCCAGTTCCTCCCCCTCCCTCTGTGTTCCCACTTAACTTCTAGTCTAATACTCGAACCCCTCCAGGCTCTCACTGCAAGTTTCCAAACTCTGACCTCTTTCCTTGGTTACCCAGGATCCCATCTTTTTCATGTTTGAGATCAGTGAAGCCCAGCTGGGCTAGCATCCTGCGGTCTCACTCCAAACTTCCATACGCTGCATGTGTGAGTGAACGCTGAATTACTTTACCCTGCCCTGTTAATGTGGGCTTGTGCTATTCTAGTGAGCTGTACCCATACAAGCACATATAGTGAATGATACTGTATGAGAATGTAGTATGCAAACAATTGATTGCCATAGGTGTGGGTAAATCAGAGTTCACTATATATATATATATATAAACATAACCTCTATTTTTTTAACATTAAATTGTATCTACAACTCTTAGAGCGTTTTCCTTTAGACAACAAAATGATTCACCAGCTTAAAGGAGAACTGCATCTATTTTGCACAGCCCAGTAATATAATAGTTTAAAAGGTAAGAAACAAACAAAAATAAATCATCTGTAAAGGACATTTCTGAGCCTATTGTTGGGGCCAACTATTAGGCCAAGAAATTGTTATTGTGATGCTAGCTGTGTGAGGATCCAGCATACAGGATCTAAACTAGCGTGTCATCTGCTTCACTAATGGTTTAAAAGAAATAACATTTTATAATTCCATTTTTCAAATATTAAATATTAGAAGCCAGATCCTCAGCTGATAGAAACCGAGCTAGCTGCACTGTGTCCGGTGGATCTCTGCTGATTTACAGAAGCTGAGGATGTGGTTTTAGATTTTTTTTTTCTTATGATTCTTAAACCATTCAGAAATCAGGGTTGGATGTGGATATACAGTCTTTACTGGATTTTCACATAACTAATATCACTCTTCAGGAAGCTGGCCATTGCTAATAGTAAGGTCAGAAATGCCATATGTAAATTATGTGTTAAAAATAATTCTATTTACCCCTGGTGACAGATGGTTCTTACATTGTGAACTTTGAAACTTGGACTGAACAAATAAGGGCAATTTCTGTAGTATTAGGGCAAAGACAATAGTAATATTGAATATGCCAAAAATGATAAAGCTATGAAATTAAAAACTTTATTGAAATAAATATCTAGGAGGGGAACATGCTGAAGGCATTAAGAGCTACCATAGATAGAGCTTAGTCAATATAGAAATGTAATAAATGGTTAATGTAATGGATCCTTTAGCCCACTTGAGCCCTCGTTTTCAATAGCAGGTGCTGCTGATACATGAATTCAAATAGTCTTCCCTTTGTGTCCTGAAGCAGCCAAGTTCATGTAACGTGGGAAGGATTCTTTAAGGAGCTTTCATAAATGGACACTCCTTAAAAATGTCTGAGAGGAGAAAAGGGTTTGGTCACAGAGTTGTTTGCTGAAATCCGCATAGTTACGTGGGTACAAAGCTCAATTTGGTGTTTTGCCATCCAACTCTCCTTTTCTAGACTGTAAATAAAAGTAGGCTACTCTGTGTATGTCTCAGTTCTTGTATCTCCTAACACTCTGTGTGTGCCTCAGTTCTTGTCTCTAACAAGGAAATGAAGATTACTAGAATAGCAATCTTTCTGATTGCTTGCAAGCCATGACAGTAATGGTATTCATTTTAAACTGTGGTTTACTGTTGCTGTGCACTAATAAGCAGCTGTCACACTTCACTCCAGATGTGGCTTAATGTGGCAGATAAATCCCTCTTTATTGTACATTACACATACATCCAAGTTATATAAATGTTATTACATTTTATATAAAAGTAAGGAATGAACGCTGCATCAGTGGAAACGTACATATTTCCCTTGTGCGGAAGTAATCTCCTCTTTTCATCTGTAACCTCTGAAATGTGTTTCCTCTAGCCCATAGTTTATTTTACAGCAAAGTGTGATTCACGGGTGTCCAGAATAACAACATCCATTTTAGAGAATAGTGGGCATAGAACAGATAGTGTTTGTGTACAACTATGGCTAAAGCAGATCATGACTTCCACGAGGGGGGAGGGAAAGAGAGCTCAGTGCTTTGAGCATTGGCCTGCTAAACCCAGGGTTGTGAGTTCAATTCTTGAGGGGGCCATTTAGGGATATGGGGCAAAAATCTGTTGGATGATTTAATTGGGGATTGGTCCTATTTTGAGCAGGTGGGTGGACTAGATGATCTCCTGAGGTCCCTTCTAACCCTAATATTCTATTATCTCAACCCACAGCTGGAGAGACAGGTTATCTTTTGGATATTTTCTTATTAGAAATGGATGTGGGCTGACCATCACCCTGCAAGGCTGAAAAGGAACATTAGATTTGTTTCAAAATCAGCATTTGGGTTGGGAATGTAATGTGTATGTGGAAGGAATCCAAACCATCACATCCTTTGAGTGCAAGACACACAAAGTATGCAGGGCAGGCTGGGGACTTTGGACTTGATCCTGTGCTCGAAGTCAAGGACAAAGTGCCTGGTGACTTAGTTGTTTTTATTATTTGTACCTTATAAATTGTATATACCTAACCTATAGGTATGTCATGGGATGCTGTCCTCCAGCATGCCCCTGTGTGGTCCCTTAATGGCTCTCTGGTGCATTGCACTCAGGGCCTCTCAGGTTCTTTCAGTCAGTTACTCAGACTAGATTGGTTCAAGAGATGTACTCCTTTGTGGGGTCTGGTTTATTAAGTTTTTCTACCAAAGTGTCCCAGGTCACCCCTCTCTGGGTCTAGATAAGAGTCCCGGTCTGATCTCTCAAAACACAAGTCCTCAGTTCTTCTCCTGGGAACTGGTTGTAAGTTAGCCACCTTTAGCCTTTGCCAGTTTCTTCCTCAACCAACCCCTCTTCCCCAGTTAGTCCTCAGGCTCAGAGTGTTCAGCAGGCCAGCTTTCTCCTGATGGCATCTGCCCTGCTGTGAGGAGAAGGCAGCATTTATGCTGGTCCTTTTCCCAGCTTATTCTGAGTTGGTTGGGGGGTGGAGGGTGAAGGATTCTGGCCCTCAGCCCTTAATGATACAGTGATGGGATTTCCTCCTAAGCAACACTCATTCCCAGACCACTTCCTCACTATCCATATCCCCCTTACATCCTTATATATCTAAAACCTTTCAAACCTTTATAGGGCTGTGTCATATGGCAGGGTGGACTGACCACTATGCACTACTGCCCTGAAGGGGCAGACTGCCATGTCAAATGCCCCATGTCAAATGCCCCATTACTCTATCATGCCAGGGCACCAGGCTACCTTGTGCAGTGGGAAGCGGGCTAAGTAGAGGTGCTACATCCCTCCTTGCACAGGCTGGGGTGAGGGATGGGGTAGGGGGAGGAAGTGACAAAGCCTTGACTCTGCTCCCCCAAAGTATCTGATGCATTGGTGAGCGTATGATGCCCTGTCACCTTTTACTCCTTCTCTAGAGCAGTGGCGAGACTGGGAATAAGATTATGCCTCCTGCATCACAGTTACTCCCCAGCCTGCTCTGGAGCAGCACAACAACCTGCTACCCTCGTTAAAGGCTAGCTCTCTCAGTGATGCTCTAGCCTTTAGAGGAAGACAACTGAAAAATGTACAATAACACTTGGAAATGTTATCACCAGCATTTTGAGGGAGTTACCTGGAGTCCTTCGTGTTAAAGGACATTGCTCGCTGATGTTAGGCCATTAGCCTCCAGAACCATACTATTTCTTTTCACCTACATAAAGCAAATACATCAGCATGCTTGTGTGTTGTGGTTTGTGCATATTTCTCTGCTTATTGTGGAGCTTTTTCTTACTCCTCATTTCAATTCCTATTTGGGTTGCAGGCATTAAACACTTTTTAATAGCAGCATTAACAAAAAAAAAAGTGAAACGTCTAGTGAGTCAAGGGTTAATAGAGAGGTGACTTATTTTTTTTCCACACTGATTTGCCCATTCTTAGAAATATTGTCCAAAAAAAAAAAAATTTTGTGGTATGTTTTTATAGTAACGAGGGGATTTATCTGTGCAGTTCTGACTGATCTGAAGAGTAGATGCATGCCTCACAGTCTGTGCACCACTGTGAAAGCCTGCTCTTTGAATCTAAGTGGTTAATTCAGTTGCCCATATGGTTTTTTTTTCCTGGATCATTTGATATATTATGTAAACTGCTTACTAAGTTATAATGCAGTCTCAAGCTTGCATTGTTTCATGGAGAACACTGACAAACCCACTGAATTTATTGCCCTGATTTCTAGATGAATGCTGTGGCTTGTTTCTATTGTAATTCAAAGTACTGCTTAAGTCCCTTTGCTTAGAAGGTAGTGGACTGAAATTGTTCATGTTGCAGAATTACTTTTTGACAATGATGTATGGGGAAATTATTCCACCAGAACTGAAAAATGAGATATACATTGCAAGAAATTCAATAAACTAGCCAGCTGAAATAAGGAAAGCCTTCCAGATGAACTAGAAGAGTATGGAAGTCTTCCCAAGGACTTGTATCATCCAAAAAATACTGTCTGGGGTTTTGAGAGGATATCTACAGGACAGTCACACTTGGAATTCCTGCAGATTAGCCTCTCATCAAGTCATCAGTATGCTGGTATTTGAACAAACACAGCTGTTGTTTTCCAAGAAATATGGCAAACAGCAGCAAGGAAAAAAGGAGGGACAATTAGTGTTATTGAAATGCCAGGAAACTCAAGCTGGCATATCTGTATTTATGAGAGTGTTGGTTTTCTGGAAAGCCCATTTATAATGTTGTGACTCAACAGTATGGAGAAAATAACCCATATATTCTTTAAAAAAAAAAAAAATCGTTCACATTTCTGTCCACCGGATATGATGATGGAGATATTTTTTCCTGAAAACCCTTATTTAAATTCTGTGATCTTTGAATTGATTTCAAGTCTGTGCTCTAATTTTAACTATTTGCAGTAAGTTAGCCCTAAAAGACCACAACTCTTTAATCTGTAATTGCAACATGAATAGGCTTTTTCATTTTGTTTCAATTTCCTGTTTTCAGAACAATCTCATTGTCCTGTGTTGACAGGATTCTATTTCCCGCCTGTTTTCTGTTTTTATTCTGGTGTGTTTCTCAATCAAGAATAAGAATGTTAATGTGTGAACACTTGCATTCTAGTGGTGTGGCTTACTTCTCTCATGTGATGGACCAGCAGGCAAAGGAGGAGTCAGCCCACTGGGGGTCCTAAGTAGGAATAGTTTTGCAAGCCCCCCCCCAAAAAACATACTAATAATTAATGGAGGGCCCCCTTAAGCTGCTTATGCCTAGCGCCAGCTCAGCTAGCAGGCCCTAGAATATTGAAGGGAAGAGAGCTACCTGCATGACTAAAGCTTGGGAGAGGACTTATCACAGGACCATCAACATCTGCAGTGAGGTGCAACTTGCCATATAAGATCTCAGACGTTTTAAATATTTTAGCCTCAACTCTGCTGCATACTAGGGCTGCTTTGTGCTGCGCTGATGATGCAAAGCAGCTTTAAATCAAGTGGGTCTGACCACTCAAGCATTCTCCCTGTGTAGAAAGTGATTGTGGCTCATACATCACCATCCTCCCCGCTGCTGGCACACAGCTAGCACGACAAGGAGGTTGAAGATGTTGCTGAAGTGCCCCAGTGTCCTGCTGATTGATCCCTAAGGACCAACAGAATGGCCAGAAGGCACCACTGTGTGCAACTGATTGGCCCCTGGGGCCTTGAAGGCCATTGACAACTGACACAAGCTAGAGCAACCTGAAGGTAGTTCTAACTTATGCTGTGGACTAAACATGCACCAATGTCCCCAGGATTGGAGGGAACATAGATTTGGCTTAAAGCCACTCCTCCCCCCCCCCCCCACACAATCCACACACTTACCTTGTGCCAATAATTTCCAAGCACTTTCCAATCATGAAGTCTCACAACAGCCCTGTTGAGGTATGACTCTTACTGAACGTTTCAAAACAACTTTTACATTAGTTCAGCCTACAACTGTTGCTGCTTTTGTTGCTGATGAGGCGTCTGATAGCACAGGTTCTGCCTGCATGAAGGAATGATCCAGGAGAAGATATTGAACATCTTTGTGTGAGTGACCTGTTCAGCTTTGTTAAGGGATATGTATGAGGATTTTTAGCACATGGAGTGTACTCTGCAGGCACAGCACCTACATTGATGCAACATACTGCATGAATTCCATTATGGTCAGTTGAGTGATTGGGGCATTGGTCCACCAGCTAAATATTCTCTGAATAGGCCTCCCTTTGACACGATGAACCATGTTTGAATAACTTCTACTTTGTGTTTGACCAAATTCAATAAGTAGCACCCAAATAAATTTAACTTCCAGTTAAGGTTGCTAGATTGCATATCCCACCAATATACTCTGTAAAAATCTAGGGAATAAACTGTTAGGGATGGATAGTTTATCTAGATTTTCCCCATTAAATTTGCATGTATTTGCTTTTGTGGGCTTTATGTAGACCATGAAGATGACTGCAGGTGACCTGCTAGTGTTTTTTTATTTATTTATTTTTTTATATGACCTAATTGCAGGCTATATAATAAATGGTCAATTGACCCAACCAGCAAGGGGAAGCGAGCATGCAGCAGGTTTCAGAGGACAGAAAGCTATGGCTCAACAGTCCTTCCAGCCTGTAGTGGGTTTCGCTCAGAGGCCAGCAGGACCAGTGGGCAGGTCGTGGCCTGTCAATTCCCTGGTGTCCCAGAGCGCTCCTAGATAGGGTGGAGAGAGAAGACAGGAGTAGTAAGGTAGAGGGACCTAGGTCCTCTCTCTGCACTAGGTCATGGCCCAGGGCCCAAGAGAGGGGGCACCTCTTTCTGGTGCATCTAATCAGCCTCCCATGGGCCGCTTCCTACCTCCCTGTTGACTCCTCGGTTTAGGGTGTGGTTGAAGCCCCAGTGGGAGTTGCCATTCGGCTTCAGCAACTCAGTTAGGCAACTGAGTATTTCTCAGCTTGTTTCCTAGTGTCCAGTTATTCTCCCTCAGCAGACAGTGGGGGGAGGGAAAAGGAGCAGGCTCCTGATCTCCCAGTTGGATCTTATTTACAGTCTAGACCCTCTCCTGTGGATGACTTTGTCACCAGAAGTCACAAACTACTTTCCTCCCTTCAAACAGCCTCTTCTTCACTCTCCCTCCCTGGCCCCTTTGAGCAGATCTTCCGTTTGGAGCACGCTTTACAGCTGCTGAGCAGGTGGGACCCGTTTGGCCCAGTTTTGCTTCTTCACCCCTTAGTCTCTTTGCTAGGTTTGTAAACCCCATCATGGGGCCATTCAACAAAGATGTGATTTTAAACTTAAATGCTTTCTTTTAATTTCGGGCTCCCTGAGACATAGATTAGTGGATTCCAAGGCAAATGATGGTCCATCATGCACTGTTTTGAGGTCACTTTCACTGCCAGGAATCTCCCATGGATTTGGGTAAGTGATACATTTTTATAATATGGGACAGTCTTACAAAGACTATTGTTTTAGGCTGAGACTTTCAAAAGCACCTAAGTGACAGGTGTTTCACTGGGACTCGGACACTTCGAAAATCCTCCTCCTTGTATCCCAGAGGAATATAGCATACAGTTATAACTATGCAGCGTATTACTTGTGCTGTGCATTATGCAGTCTCACCAGCTAGCAAGTTAAAATTGTTCCAGTAAAAAAACATCAATGCTGCTTGTTTTCTTTGCACTGCATTTTATTTTTAAAAGGTAATTTGCATCATCTCCATCGTGTGCTGTGTTGAGGCTTCATCCCCTTCTTAATTCCATTCTGTTTTACGCCTAACTCCACTGAAGTCAGCATACCTGAGAAGCATTGCCTTCTCAACCCATCTTTTTAGTACCTCACCTGGGGATCCCAGTCTAGGAGCAATTTCAATTTCCTGTTTAAATTTTTAGTAGGTTGGTTGGTTGTTTTTGTTTTTTTTGGACTCGCTCATTGTGAAAGTAATAAACACATACAAGTGGCAAAACTTGGAAGGGGTTGCTGGCCAAAGTTGGCAAATGTAGTAAGTAGTCTGGTCCAGCTATATATTATTTACTCTGGTTCAAACCAGTTAGAGGCCTAATGCTGTAGTTCATGTAGAGGAAATACTCCCATGGACTGTGAGTGGGATGTGTGTACACACACACAAACACACACTGATAAGGGAGCATAAACTCCAGTTATCTGATCTGAAAGGGAAATTATCATTCTTTTTATTTTAAAAATATAGTTTCATCTCGATAGCTATAACTGGAATGCATCACTCCTGTTAATGCTAAATGGAAAAATATATTGCATGGTTATCCTAGCTAAGCTGTAGGACAATATACATTCTCACTCACTGGGATGAGAAAACATGCCCCCTTTGACACAAGATGACATACTGCATTTAATTGCATTATTTAGGTAAATCTAAAGTCAAATTACCTTTTCACATATGTTTTTGCACTAGGATTAAACACACTTCTCGTATTTACAAACCTCTCACATAGCCAGGTAATGGGTTATGTACAAGCCGCATGTCTCTATTCCAAGAAAAACTCCATTCCTTTAGAATCTTTATTGTATCTTGGTAAAGATTAGTTTTTAGATGTTGGTTTATCAGTTTCAGTTTGGCCTGCACTCCATCTCCTGAGAGGTGCAAAGCAGTAGTATAGCACAGAAGATGCAGTTCGGGGACAGGCTTTAAGCTGTGTTTGGCCCACTGAAACTCTATGTATCCTCATGACTACTTTAACAGCAGCCTTCCAACAGCTGCCAGTGAACTGTTCTGCTGCCCAGAATAGGTAGGGCTCAGCAGTACAGCCATTCCCCCTCCCACCCTGACATATCTGTTCCCAACAAGGGCCTATTGCAGCTGCTGCACCATGCAAATTGTCCCCCAGGCTGTGGCCTGAGTGATGTCAAGGGGATAGAGTGGATCTTGCACCTTGTTTCAGAAAGGTATGGTTTGGAAAAGATGGGGATTGTAGCAGTGTGGAACTCACTGCTGCAGTGCCTCCTGCTGGTTGTCTCTGGGAATTAGCTCTCCCAGCCTTGGAGCACCCTCTGCAGGCCAGTGATCTGCCTGTCCTCTGGCCCCTGTGTCCCTCCCTGGACCCCGCTGCCCTTCTACCTGGGGTGCTGCCTCCTAGCAGTAACCCCTTAGTCTTAGGATCTCCCCTCCCAGGGGAACCCCCACTTTGCCTCAGTCTGGGCTACTGCTAGTCATCACTTAGCCCCCATTCAGTGGGGCAGACTACAGTGTATCAGCCACTCATCACAGGCAAAGGGGTTTGGGCCTGCTGCCCCCTGCAACCCAGTATCTAATAGGCCTTACCGGGCCTACAGCCTTGGGCTTTCCTAGGCTGGAGCTCCCCCGCTCCCTTGGCCTTTCCCCAACCCTGCTCCACTCTAGGCACTTATTTAAGCTCCTTGCAGCCAGGCCCTTCTCTCTCTGAATGCAGAGAGAGACTCTGAGCTCCTGGCTCCCAGCCTTTATATACAGACCAGCTGTGGCCTGATTTGGGCGTGGCCCAGCTGCTGCCGCTTCCCCAACCAATCCAGCTTTTACAGCTGCAGCCCTCTGCAGGGCTGCTTTTAACCCCTGCAGCCCTCTTTCAGGGCTGGTTTCAAGCCCTCCAGGGTCCACCCCACTACAGGGATCAATATGAAAATTGAAAAGTGGATAAGCAACTGGTTAAAGGGGAGACTACAACAAGTCGTACTAAAGTGAACTGTCAGGCTGGAGGGAGGTTACTAGTAGAGTTCCTCAGGGATTGGTTTTGGGACCAATCTTATTTAATCTTTTTATTACTGACCTTGGCACAAAAAGTGGGAATGTGCTAATAAAGTTTGTGAATGACCCAAAGCTGGGAGATATTGCCAATACAGAGAAGGACCAGGATATCATACAGGAAGATCTGGATGACCTTGTAAACTTGAGTAATAGTAATAGGATTAAATTTAATAGTGAAAAGTGCAAGGTTGTGCATTTAGGGATTAATATCCAGCATTTTTGTTATAAGCTGGGGAATGCATCAGTTGGAAGTAACAGAGGAGGAGAATGACCTCGGAGTATTGGTTGATCACAGGATGACTATGAGCCGCCAATGTGATATGGCTGTGAAAAAAGCTTATGCAGTCTTGGGATGCATCAGGCAAGGTATTTCCAGTAGAGATAAGGAGGTATTAGAGCTGTTATACAAGGCACTGGTGAGACCTCATCTGGAATACTTTGTGCAGTTCTGGTCTCCCATGTTTAAGAAGGATGAATTCAAACTGGAACAGGTACAGAGAAGGGCTACTAGGATTATCCGAGGAATGGAAATCCTGTCTTATGAAAGGAGACTCAAAAAGCTTGTCTTGTTTAACCTAACCAAAAGAAGGCTGAGGGGAGATATGATTGCCTTCTATAAATATATCAGAGGAATAAATACCAGGGAGGGAGAGGAATTATTTAATCTCCGTACCAATGTGGACACAAGAACAAATGGATATAAACTGGCCATCAGGAAGTTTAGACTGGAAATTAGATGAAGGTTTCTAACCATCAGAGGAGTGAAGTTCTGGAACAGCCTTCCAGGGGAGCAGTGGGGGCAAAAGACGTATCTGACTTCAAGACTAAGCTTGATAAGTTTATGGAGGGGATGGTATGATGGGATATCAATTAATTGGCAAAATTAGGCTCTTTGACTATTAGCGGTAAATATGTCCAGTGGCCTGTGATGGGATGTTAGATGGGGTGGGATCTGAGTAACTACAGAAAATTCTTTCCTGGGTGTCTGGCCCACATGCTCAGGGTTTAGCTGGTCACCATATTTGGGGTTGGGAAGGAATTTTCCTTGAGGGCAGATTGGCAGAGGCCTTGGGTTTTTTTTTTGCCTTCCTCTGCGGCATGGGTCACTTGCTGGAGGATTCTCTGCACCTTGAAGTCTTTAAACCATGTTTGAGGACTTCAATAGCTCAGACATAGGTTAGGGGTTTGATACAGGAGTGGGTGGGTGAGATTCTGTGGCCTGCCTTGTGCAGGAGGTCAGACTAGACTATCATAATGGTCTCTTCTGACCTTAAAGTCTATGATTCTATGAACTATTTTACAAGCTTCATTGGCCTCCTTGTTCACAGCTTTTCCCCTGTATGGAAGAAACTTGACTCAATTACTCTAGCAGTTGGCTGGCTGGGTGAAGCTGGAAAGCAAAGGAAATGGAGTAGAGGAGTTTTTTACAATATCAAATGGAAAAGATGTGGAGAGGAAATTGCAGGCTTGTTCACACACCTTAGTGAGGAACAAGGTGGCATTCTGATGCCAGAATGAAAATGTACACATTCATATTAAATATAGTAAATTAAGTTTTGTTAATTTTCTTTGAATCGTTCTGAAATACCTCATTCCATATGCTTTGATGTTCTAAAAGCTTATTCGTAATTAGGTTTTGGCAGTGAATGAGGAGTAATTTCCTTCTGTAGTTAAATTATAGTCAAACTGGAATCCCTCCTGCTATCTTCCCTTGCTATGGAAAAGATGATACAAAAAGGTATTCAGACTTTCAAATAAACTCTAAGGCTGCATTTACCATAATGAGCTTCGTATCTGTAATTTGCTCATGGCACAGATCCAGTCCTAGTAGCAGTGGCAGAAGGTGTATGGTGACATTTACAAAAACATTTGACATTGGCCTACCTCTGCTCCCATAAACTCATCATAAAACTGTCACTGACTTCAATAAGAGCAGCGCTAGGCTATCTGTGGGTGCCTTTGAAAATGCTCAGAAGCTTTTAACACTGCATCATCTAACCCTTATCTGAGCTGCGTGGTGCAGAATTATAGATACAATGTTTGTTAGTGTACGCAAGGTCTTAATATTGATATTGGTTATGCCATAGGGCACAATTCAACCTATAAGCCTACTAAACAATGGACAAGTATTCTCTTTTGAGAGCACAGAGGTTCATGACCTGACTCTATCGGGGAATTAAAAAGTTTTCTTATTTTTCTTGGAAATTGCTCCTGATCTTAAACATATTCACTCTGATTTCAAACTTCTCTACTGCTGCCAGTGTGAGATGGTTCACAGTAAAAATTCATATTTCTTTTGGAATCCAGACAAGCAGGAGACCTTTATGTTGAATAAAAATGAGAAATTTGATAAAGTGAAGAGCAATTCATCCACTTTTGGGCTGGAAGTAGAACTCTTAATGGCAAGGAGTCTGGTGGCACCTTAAAGACTAACAGATTTATTTGGGCATAAGCTTTCGTGAGTAAAAACCTCACTTCTTCGGATGCCCCCTCAGCCCCATCGTCTTTAACCTCGCCATGGAGCCGCTCCTGCGGGCGATCTCCGACGGCGTCGACGGCTTCGACCTGCACGGCGAGAGGGTGAGCGTCTTGGCCTACGCGGATGACCTGGTCCTGATCGCAGATGACCCCGAGAGGCTCCAGGGCATGCTCGGCACCATCGGGAGAGCCGCGGACTGGACGGGACTCCGCTTCAATGCCAAGAAGTGTGCGTCCCTCCACGTTGACGGGAGCAAGAGGGATTCGGTACTGATCACGGAGTTCCTCATCCAGGGCGAGTCCGTCGTTCCCCTGGTGGAGGGGCAGGCGTACCAGCACCTCGGCACGCCGACAGACTTCCGCGTCCGGCAGACCCCTGAGGACACCATCGGGGAGATCCTGCAAGACGCCGCCACCGAGAAACGAATCGGCAGACCTCCCTCCGACCGAGATGTGGCCACCTTCATGAGCGGCTCCCTGGATGGCGACTTCGCCCGGGACAGGGGCGACTTCGCCTCGCTATGGACCCGCACCCGCAATGCCACGCGCCGGCTGGGAAAGCGCCTGGGCTGCCGCTGGGAATGGAACGAGGAACGGCAGGAGCTGGGAGTCCTGATACTGCGGATCGGAACGGAGGACAACATCATCGTCACCCCCGGAGCCAGAGGCATGCTGGAGAGATCACTGAAGGCCGCCGTCCACGCGCTCTACATGGACTCCCTGAAGAAAAAGCCGGACCAGGGTAAAGTCTTCGAAGTAACCAGCAAGTGGGACTCCAGCAACCACTTCCTCCCCACAGGCAGCTTCACCCGGTTCGCCGACTGGCGGTTCATTCACCGCGCCCGGCTGAATTGCGTCCCGCTCAATGGTGCCATCCGCCACGGGAACCGGGACAAACGCTGCAGGAAGTGCGGGTACGTCAACGAAACCCTGCCCCACGTCCTATGCTGCTGCAAGCCCCATACCAGAGCCTGGCAGCTATGCCACAACGCCGTCCAGGACCGTCTAGTGAAGGCCATCAACCCGCGTCTGGGAGAGATCACTGTCAACCGCGCCGTCCCCGGCACCGACAGCCCGCTGTGCCCGGACATCGTCGTCACGGACGAGGTGGGGAAGAAGATCATCCTGGTCGACGTAACGATTCCGTTCGAGAACAGGACCCCGGCCTTCCGCGAAGCCCGAGCCCGCAAGCTCGAAAAATACGCCCCCCTGGCTGACACCCTGCGGACTAAGGGCTACGAGGTGCACGTCGACGCTCTGCTCGTTGGGGCCCTGGGTGCCTGGGACCCGTGTAACGAACGCGTGCTGAGGACCTGTGGGGTGGGCCATCATTACGCACGGCTCATGAGACGCCTAATGGTCTCGGACACTATCCATTGGTCCCGGGACATCTACATCGAGCACATCACTGGCCACCGCCAATACTGAGAGTGAGCCGGGGAGACCTCGTGCACCCACACACACCCCCTGCTGGACCCTATCCCCTGAGCCCTAAACCCACCATACCTAGCTGAATCCCGCCACGTGAGGGTCACCCCATCCCCATTACCTAGTCCGCTTACTTATACTCATGACTGTCTCTACTTCCCATATGGGTGCTAGACCCTCACCGCTTATCGACTGTTTCCTGATCCCGCCCACCGATTACCCACGAAAGCTTATGCCCAAATAAATCTGTTAGTCTTTAAGGTGCCACCAGACTCCTTGTTGTTTTTGTAGATACAGACTAACACGGCTACCCCCTGATACTTAACTCTTAATGGAATCTTAGATCTAGTTATGTATTATTTTTAACCACTAATTAGGGGTAATCTTATAGATTTGGAAGTTATCTTTTGACAATTTCTAGGGCAGTCCTGTTTATGAAGTTATGTGGGAATTTTTCATGAAGTGCCTACAGATTTTTTTTTTTTTTTTGGTAACTAGGAACTTCTGTTATGTCCTTGGATATTAGGAAAGACACATTTACTGTGATGCCTGGGTGAAACTGCCAACTGAAAATGGCAAGTACGTGGCCAGTTGCATCTTTTGAGGTGTATGTATTTTTTTAATATGCTTAATATTTTAAAAGGCTAGATTGTGACCTAACATTAGTCACTGCATATTGGTGCTCCAGCAGCTGCATAAGCTGCTCTTGCATGTATGAATGCACTTGCCCATATCATGGGCTAGCACTACACACCATACGTATAAGAACAGCACGGGGCTTCCTTAGTTACCAGAGGAAATAACACAGCCACATTTGGTGTTGAGACCTCCTTAGCCCTACACTGCCCTATGTTGTTGCCCATTATGGTTGCTGAACTGCCTCCAGCAGAGCCTCGTGTAAGCAGAATATGACAGTTCAGCCAGGGGAGCACTGTTCGTTTATGGTATTCATCTGTGTTGGTAGCAAGGGGCCATCGGGGGGTCACCGAGTGTTACATTTCTGTGAACATTGCATTCCAACTGGAATGTGGTGCGTGTGGTAGCTACTCCTGCTTCTCAGCCTGCTGCTGTCACACACTGTAAGTTCTTTGGGAGCAGAGACTGTCTATCTTCTTTTGTAGAGTGCTTAGTACAATGGGACCACAATCCTGAATGTGGCCTCTGGGTGCTATCTGTATACAAATAAATTAATAACAACATAGAGATAAAAGAAATGAGTAAAAAAGAATACACTGTTTCTAAATACTTTTTTGTGACCAAAGAGGCAAGCTTTATGTATTAGTGGCAGAAGGGGCCCATTGTGTGAATTCAGGCTTCAACCTAAACCATATCATTCCAGTTAATTGCGGTGTTTTATTGCTTTGAATTTGAAACCACATTTTTATAGGCTAGGCAGCAGGTGCAGATAATCTCAAAAAAACAAAGATCCAGTTTTCATGAAAACTTACCTAGTAATAAAAATGGGAAAGGAAAGTAATACAGAAAATACACAGTACTAGGTGGAATTGTTCTAGAGAGAATGTCCCCGCGCCATGTTGTTTTCCCTGCAGCATGAGGGAAACATGAATTTACTGTGCACTTTAAAAAAAATGTAAATCTAGATCTGCTTTTTGTATAATGGCCGATTTCAAAGCCCTAAATTGTGTGGATGAGACTATTTAGAGCAGTGATGGGCAACCTGCAGCCCATCAGAGTAATCCGCTGGCGGGCTGCCAGATAGTTTGTTTACATTTGCACCGCTACCTGCAGCTCCCAGTGGCCACAGTTCGCTGTTCCCGGCTAATGGGAGCTGCGTGAAGCGGTGGCCAGCATGTCCCTGCGGCCTGCACCACTTCCCGCAGCTCCCATTGGCCGGGAACGGCGAACTGCGGCCACTGGGAGCTGCGGGCGGCCATGCAAAAGTAAACAAACTTTCTGGCGGCCCACCAGCGGATTACTTTGATGGGCCGCAGGTTGTCCACCACTGATTTAGAGGCTTATGATACCTAATTAAAGAGGCAGCTCTTCAGAGTCCCATCTATCAGGAAGCAGAGCTACACCACACATTATGTGTGTTCTTTTGCCTTGAAAATAAAAAGAGAATTTATGAATGAGACACTGGGTTGTGTAGCTGCTGCCCCCATTCCCCCAAAGTGCATATTTGTTGGCTTGCAGTAGCAGTACTTCTTCTGAAAGTACATGAGGATTAATTCTGTAGATGTTTTGAGACTGGAATGTCAGGGATGTTCGTTCTATGCACCACACTGAAAGTGCTTTCCCCTTAATTTGGCACAGAATTGTTCACCCTGATATGATTAAATACTCAGATGTGCCAATTTACATCCTATTTCTTTGGGTAGTCATAAATATGTGGTACCCAATGGCTTGTGACCAGGACAATTCTTATTTATCGAGGGCTGGTTACCTGGCTGTTGGGGACATTGGAAACAGAAACCTAGGTCTTTAGTTCTGACATGACACAACATAAGCTGATGTAGTGTGATATGGTATGCCCCAGGTCCTCCGTATGTGTGGCTGGAGGGAGATTATTGGTACCCCCTGAGAAGGTAATATCCTGAGATGTATGCTGTTTTACATCAGGATAGGCCACCTGGCAGGGGACAGGGCTGCTGGAGACTATGCAGTAGTATTACAAGGAAGGGTGGAAAGCATTGGATTGGTAAGGGGACAATGAAAAGCACCAGTGCCCATGGCGGCTTCTCATTTTTATACTACTTCTAATCTGTGATATTGCACACAGCCAGATGATACCAAGCCCTTCGTTAGCAGAAACAGTCTTTGCCCCCAGGCAGCAAAGCTGAGCTTTCATTAAAAACAAAGCCAACAACAAATAGTGAACTCTTCCCTTTCACACAATAGTCGTGCAAATGCAAACTGATCACTAGGGATGAAAGGAAGAAGTAGGTGGGCTGTGTGCATGCACGTGCTCACACACACTCTGGTTAAAATGAGTCAGTTAATTTTGGAGTGTATCCCAAAGAGCCAACTAGCTAACTGCTCCCTAAATTCCCAGGCTGGCCCTGTGCTGTGGCATGCTAATGCTTGGAGAGCAGTCAGTTACATTGAAGGTTGGGGGGTTGTTAGGCCCACCCAGAAATGCTAAGGCTGGCTCTTTCAGTTAAAATATCCTGCTCTCTTTGAGCTTGCAACTGAGCTGGCTGCTGCTGACGCAGGCAGCTGCTGCACTGTGGTTTCAGCTGTCATTGCTGTGGTGATGACAACAGGTGCAAGAACTCCCCTTCAGTGGAGGTGTCCCACCCCATTGGCTCTGCCTGCACAGGAAAAGATGGTGCAGAGGCACTATAGTTGTCCATATGCATTGTCTAAAGTGCTGCTGCTTCCTCGATTCCAATCTGTCAGCATATGGGAAAAAATTACATCGAAATGTATTTGGCTTTCCATGGCACATGAGAGAAAAGATGTGCTCATGGTTCAGGCACTAAACAGGGATTCAGGACAACTGGGCTCAATTCCTGGCTTTGCCACAGGCTTCCTGCATGTCTTTAAGCAAGTCATTTTAGACCTTGTTTTCAGGAGTGCTGAGCAGCCAAAAGGTAGTTGCAGCCAATGGAAGCTGCTGGTGGTCTGCACTTCTGAAGATCATGTTCTTGACCTCTGTGTTGGTTCTCTTTCTGTAAAACAGATCACAGTATTTTACTACTAAAGTACACCCCTCCAGCTGTGCATCAGCATGTACAATATGTCTAGTTGGTTAAGCTCCAGATGTACAAAGCTGAGATCAGGACAGAGCCCTAAAGATAATTATTTAGATCAGGGGTGGGCAATGTTGGCACGCGGCTCGCCAGGGTAAGCACCCTGGCGGGCTGGGCCAGTTTATTTACCTGCTGGCGTGGCAGGTTCGGCCGATCGCGGCCCCCACTGGCTGCGGTTCACCGTCCCGGGCCAATGAGGGTGGCGAGAAGTGGCGTGGGCGAGCGATGTGCTGGCCGCGGCTTCTCGCCGCCCCCATTGGCCCGAGACGGCGAACCACGGCCAGTGGGGGCCGCGATCGGCCGAACCTGCCACGCCAGCAGGTAAATAAACTGGCCCAGCCCGCCAGGGTGCTTACCCTGGCGAGCTGCGTGCCAACATTGCCGACCCCTGATTTAGATCTAGGTTCTGAAAATAGGATGCAAATGTTTTCTATTTTTCTGTAGGCTGTTTTTGCTTCCAGAGTAGTTTAAAAAAATGCAAAACTAAATGCAAGATTAAGTTTGTAAAAATGCAGCTGGGAAGGGCAAGCAAACTTTATTTTTTAAAGTGTTGCTTAATTGGTGTAAGATGAGCACTGGTATTAAAGTAGAGGTATCTGAAAGGGATGGATTTATCAGACAGGAGACTGTCAACTAAGCAGAATATGATACTAGCACCCAGGATTGATTATTCCTTCCATTTTAATGAACTTTAAAATATACTTTTTAGGTACTAAGGTTGCATGTTTGGCTGGTCTAAATGGTTAATAAAAATAGCTGCAAAACTAGATTTCATTTAGTTGTGACACTCATTCTCAAATATTTGTCATGTGCATGATTGTAGCCACTGCAGTGATTTATCTTTGATTTAACCCTATTCCTAGGTTACTCATATTTAAATTTTTATTGGTTTTATTAAGGTAGTAGCAGAACCAAGGCTAACATAACACAAGGTTAGTTTTTTTTTCTTTTCTATGATTATTTATGACTTTTGGGCATTGTACAACAGGCTTTAGTAGTTCTTAACTGACCTCAAAGAGAAACAATAGATCCATTGTTATTTAACATATATTTCAAAAAATGGGTTTCTTATTTTTATTTCCTTTAAAATATTTTAGAGTTTATTGTATTTAACTCATCTATATGGAAAGACGCATAACCAACATGAGAAACTGAGATACAATGCAAAATATTTCTAAACGGATATGGGCACTGAATATTTGTATACTATTAGAAAGAATAATAATCCAGATTATTACAGTGCAATCACAAGTTTTCAAACAGACACATTTATTCTACATGGATTTAAAATGCAAAAAAAAAATTATATTTGATGGATCAGATTCTTACCAGGTGTAAACTGACACAGTTCCACAGAGTTTTAATGGAGCTATTTTATTTTATACCAGTTGGGAATCTGGCCCAATTGATTTCTAATTGTTAATTATGTAGGTTTTTTTAATGTTACACCATAAGATATGTCTCTTCAGGATAAACAAAGAATGATGTCCCTGCTCTCAGGAGTTTATGCTTTAAGTTAAGACATGATGTGGTGAGGGATGGTGACAAACAGTGGTGGAGGTGACAAGGGAATGGATGACTAAGGACTACAGAGGTAAGACAATACAGCTGCTGAGGTTAGTGCTGAGGTTAATTCTGCCTCAGCCCAGAGCCCCATCCCACACCCTGAACCCCTCATCCCTGGCCCCACCCCAGAGTCCTCACCCCCTCCTGCATCCCAATCTGCTGCCGCAACCTGCAGCCCCCTCCCACACTCTGAATCCCTGACAGGAAGGGGATGCAGTTAGCCTGACTCTTGCTAACGAACTGTCATGCATTACATCCCCTTCCTGTCAGTTCTTTCTCTGTTTCCACAGCCCCACCCCCAGCCTGGAGCCCCCTCCTGCACCCCAAGCCCCTCATCCCCAGAGCCATCCCCCCTCCAACATTCCAACCCCCTGTCTCTACCCGCAGCCCCCTCCCACACTCCAAATCCCTCAGCCCCACCCCCAGCCTGAAGCCCCCTTCTGCACCCTAAACCCTTCAGCCCCACCCCAGAGCCCACACCCCCCAGCTGGAGTCAGTCTCTCAAGTATTCTGATTTCACCAAATCTACAAATACTGACTAAACAGTATTTCATCAGATATCTGAGGGGTAGCCCGTGTTAGTCTGTATCCACAAAAACAATGATGAGTCCGGTGGCACCTTAAAGACTATCAGATTTATTTGGGCATAAGCTTTCGTGGGTAAAAAACCCACTCCATGCATCTGAAAAAGTGGTTTTTTTTACCCATGAAAGCTTATGCCTAAATAAATCTGATAGTCTTTAAGGTGCCACCGGACTCCTAGTTTTTATTTCATCAGAATTTTTCTAATCAGCTCTACTCTGTACCTCAGTTCCTCATCTGTAAAAATGGAGATAATAGCACCTCCCTATCTCAGAGGTGTTGTGAGGATAAATACACTAAAGACTGTGCGGTGCACAGATACAACAGCAATGGGTGTCATCTTAGATGTACTGAAGAGCAGAATAGACCCGTAAGTTGGCTAAAACTAGGCGAACGTTAAGATTTACAGGAAACTTTTTTTTTTCATTTTGTTTAGAAAAAGAAATTCCCGCCAGAGATAGGCAATATAAATCAATGTGTGGGGAATGGGTGGCAAATAGTATATTCAATGAGCAATCAAAAAGAAACCCATCCATTTACATTTTTGTTTGTGAAATTCCTACTTTAATGTATTTCCTCACAGCAGTCAAATCATACTTTACTCTATTCTTCAATCTGCTTAATGATAAGGGAATTAATTGGTTAGCAATTTCACTACTCCCTAATGTAACTGATATCTTGAGTGATTCATATTAAAGTGATTTTTGACCATGAACTAGACATAGGTCCCATTTGAAAAACTGGAAATGCGAGTGATTACTATTCCACCTGCTTCTATTCCTGAGAGGCTTTTGTATATGTCCTCTGTTTGCATTTAATTACCTGCCTCTGGAATGAAGTGGTATTTTTGTTTTCTGTTGGTGGCATAAATGACACAAGCACCATGTTGACTTGAGTGATACTAGCTCTGTATCATTTTACAAAAAAAATTCAAAGAATTTTAGAACTCGATTCAGCACATCAAAATTCAGACATCTTATATTTGAGTTAGATATCACTAAACTTTGCATTGAGTCTGAAATATATACGAGTCAGAAGGATATCAGAATAACAGCATCTTAAAATGTGCTGAATAGTCATTAAATTAGTAACTTATGTTACCTGTGAAGCATCTCTCTGTCCAGCAGGAAAAATACTTATATTTATCATGTATTAAAGTGTAAATAGAATTGGTTACAAAACAAAATAAATAGCTACTGTTGGAAAAGTGATTCAATATTCATGACCTTTAGCATTCTTCAAATTCAAAGTTTTCAACATTAGAAAAAAGGTAAAAAGAAGAAATAAAAGCAAAAGGACCCAAGAGGTGCCTGCTCAAAATAGTAAGAACCCCACAAAACCCACTTGTAATGCAATTAAGACAGTTCAGCTCAAGTTGCTGAAAGTTCTGCAAGGTGAGAAAGTTTGGACATTGGTAGGTTTAACATTCACTGTTAAGGTGTTTTTGAGAAGCCCCTGTAAGAAATTATCAGAGCAAAGGTGAGCAATATTTGAAAAAAATATTGGTATTAATAATTAGTGAGTAAGTTCCTAATGAATTTACCCTATTATTTCAGATAATTATTATTACTGTGACAAAGTAATAATAGCTGACAGGTATAAGAAGAGAGCATTGGAAGGTTGGTATGAGTTCTGGAAAGATCAAGGCCCTTTTACCTGTGACCTGAAAAGAGGTTACCTCGGGTTAATCAGAGACACCGGAGTCAAATTAAGGGCCATTGGTAACCTTTAAAAACACCTTCTGGGGTGAGAGTGTGGGAAGAGGGAGGGGGAAAAAAGTTGCAGCAGGGTTAGGGGCAGCAAGGAGTAAAGACTTTTGCTAGGTGGAGGACTGCTCCCCTCTCTGTAGGGGAAACATTGAGATTACTTTTTGGTTTGGGAACAGGCTGGTGACCAGAAGCCAGCATATAAATCAGCAGTGGCAAGAGGAAATGTATCTATCTTTTGTGCTATGATGATTTTTTTTTGTTGTTGCTTAAGAGACCTACTTGGGCTTACCCTGAGGCCCACTTGGTAAATAACCAAAGTTAAGATCAAAAACCTCCAGAATGGGACTGATTCCAGGTGCCTCCTCCCTGCCAGAGAGAGATGCTGAGGCTGATGTGGTGAAAGAGATACCTTATGACCCTACACATTTTTAAGGACCTGCTCTGATGCTCGTTGAAGCCAATGGAAAGATTTAATAATACTAAAAAAAAAATTCCCTTAAACTTCAGGGAGAATTGAATTGGGCCCTAATATTGTAATGACCTCTTAGGGGGAAATAATGAAACACTGCGTATAACTGATGATATTAAAAAAACAAGTTGATAGACATTTCCTTAGAGCATAGCATGTGTTCATCCACTGGTTGTTTATTTAGGCTGTTTCACTCTCAGGATAAGTGACTGGACCCATGTGTCTGGCATAGCTCCCAATACAAACTACTTACAAAAGGTCCCGAGATCTCAGAAAATTGTCCTTTCCAACACATTGGTCTGAAAGACTTGTCAATGATAAAATACGTACAACTATTGTCAGCCATTGAGGGATTTGGGGTAGCATGGGATTTACACAGTTGTACAGAATGCAGTCTCAGGCCACAGATAGTCTGGCCAAAAGCTTTTGGCAGAGTCTAGGCAGTATTGAGTTTCCCAGCAATGTCACGGATCATATCCAAGGGAAGCTGACTTTGTCACTGTAATTGTTTCTAAGCTTATCTTATTGCAAAACAAAGCAACTTGAGGACAGGTCAGTTGTGTATTTTCCAGTAAAAGTCAAATACAAGAGACCTCCCTTCCCACATCCATGCCTGGTGGGTTTAAAAAAGAATGAAATTTTTTTTTACTGATTTGAATAGATATTCCCCCCCCCCCAAATAATATAATATAGGGCACCTGATTCTGATTTCTCTCACACCAGCGTACTCAGGAATAACTTCACTGAATTCAGTAGAACTTAGTTGTGAAGCCAGTGTAGATGAGATCATCATCTGGTCTCAGATACTTATCTAATCTTACCTGTGTATCCTAGTTATTTATTCCACACCCATATACAGGAGAAAATGCTAATTTAAATTTTGGCAACCATGACAGTATGTTCTAACAATTAAAATGTATAAAACAAACCACATTATTTCATCTAATTACTTGCCCCGGGGCTTTTCCAGTATAACGAGGTGTGCAAGCACAGGAATGTAGCTAGAGATCCCAATCCTCAGCTGGTGTAAATTGACCGGGCTTCACTAAGTCAATGGAGTTGCACTGATTTACATTGGCTGAGGAGCTGGCCCAGAAAACTTAATGCCAGAGGTCTTTAGCCATTTTAATCATTACTTGGGGAGAACAGAAGAGCAAAATGACTCTTGTGAGGTGTTTTTGGTTGGAAGTGTGCACAGTTCTCTAGCAAGTTGTCACATGGCAGCTATCATCTCCAGAGTTCATGATAGACTGCTAAGAGCTTAGCTACATCTTTCAAATGACTTCCAGAGCTTAGGTGAGAATATAATTTGGATACTTTTCAGAGACCACAACAATGAAATCTCAGAGATCTGTTATTGCTTTCTCAGTTTTATGCTTTGAAGATACATATTCAAGGCCCACTTGAAACATTTTCTGTTTAATAAGGGGTTGTGCTCTTTGTGTGAAATGGACAAAATCTAAGTAGAGTCAGGGACAGATTCTTTGGCCACACTATGAATACAACCTTTCCCCAAACTTGCTACTGTACCTAGCCAGGGTCAGAAATGAGACCTCTTTCATGCCTTCTTTGAACCTGCAAAACCAATCACCTAGCCCCTGCCTTTGCAATCAGGAAAAGCTACCAGTTCTCATGGCTTAGCTCTGACTTGCCATGTACCTTGGGTGGTGCCTCTGTTCTGTGTAACTGTCTAATAAAGGGTTTAATTGCTCCTTCCAATGAGTCTCCAAGACTGATTTTTCACAGACTGTAATTAAAGTTACAAACTTTAATGAGGTCTGTAACTATCTTTGGAGCAAATACTCACCTGATTCCAGCCATTAGCACCTTTCAACATAATATCTAAACCTACTTGTTTGGCTTTGTTTTCTGTAGTACAGGAGTGGCCATACTGTGGCTCACAAGCTGCGTGTGGCTCTTTTACCATTTAAGTGTGGCTCATGGAGCTCCCCACCCCCATTCTCTACCCACCAGACTGGGGAGGGGAGCTGGAGAGCTCTGCCTTGCAGCAGGGTGGTAGGGTAGGGGCTTCTGCCCAGCAGGGAGAGGGGGTCTCGGGGCTTCAGCCCCACGAGGCATGCCTGCTGGGGCTCGGGGCTTCAGCAGGAGCGGGACTGAAGCCCCAAACCGTGTCAGGTGCCTTCCATGGGGCTGAAGTCCCGAGCCCTGGCAAGTGCGCCCCCGGCTCTCAAACTTCTGAGGATTGTCATATGTGACTCGGAGGATCAGTAAGTATCCCTGGTATAGTACCTCATGGCATAATAGCCAAATCCTTCTAATGATAATAAATCAGAAGGACAATATATGCAAATAGATGCTGAGGTGAGTGTGTTTATTTCATAGCCTGATAGGTAAACTGACTTCTTTAGTGTATTTCCTTTTTGTGGCTTGTTTTTTAAATATTCTTTCCTTTCCTGTTAACATTTCTTTGTTTAATTTAAATGCGCAGTAGTTTTAAGAAAATTTATCATATTCTCTTGCTCTGACTAATATTTGGTATTTGTTAAGTACTTATGAAATGTTGTGGTTCATATTGTTTTTCCATTTTGTTTGTGACTGGCAATACAACATTAACTAGAAGGTTATCTAATCTCCCATAGGAATTGTATGTATAGGTCTCAATTCACTACCTGATGATAGATACTCTTTTAAAGCATTAGAATCACACCCTGTTTGCTTCCATGTTTACATTATTAGCTCTCTGTAAACTGTTTCCTTTTGGAAAAAAAGGTGAAACACAGCTTGAAATAGCTTCACTGAACTTGCTTATCCCTCAAATGTGAATGTGAAGAGCACTTCCAAAAAGAATCAATCATTTTCTTAATATGTGATCCATCCAAATTGTTTTAATTCTTATATTTTTTCCACTTAGATCCCTTTCTAAGTGACTGCAGCAGTAAGGTACTATATGCAAATATTTCATATTGTATATTCCAAGATGAGAAAAGTATACTGGAGACACTTCAAGGGATGGGGAGGAGAGAGGAGTATATAGTGCACTTAAAAAAAAAAAAGGGGGGGGGGCCCAATTTACCACTGGGTTATGCCAACTTCTGCTAGTAAAACCCAGCATATGGAGTCCCTGGAAGGGAAACCCCCTGTGATGCTGTATGACTGAAACATGACCATTTATATCACTGGTATTGCCATTGTTAGAACTGAGAATGGACTAGTAAAGCTGGATGGATCACTAAGAACATGTCACTCTAACAGTGGGCCATAGAAGAAACTCATTCCACCCAGATAGATCTTCCTATGGACACCTCAGCACAGATATGGACAATGGCTGTCTCTGAGTCATCAAGCCATGGAAGGACATGTGATATCCTCATGTGACCCTGGACTCTGTCTTGTGCCAGTAACTTTCCACAGACTGGGCTGTGAGCTTTGTTTGAAACAGAAAATTTCAAGGCACATGGCAAAGGGTATGAAAGACCCCTGGGATGACTCCATTTTGCCTCTTTCATGCCCTGATTCTCTGGACTGTGGACTTAGAACTAAAAGAAGTATATTGAACTATGGCTGAGGACCTTCCAATCTTTTGGAAGTTACCAGAGAGACTTTACAAGCCAGCAGTTTATAACATCACTGCTACAAACCTGATACAAGAACATGGCAATTATTGTATGTATATGATCTATTAACCATTTTAATGAAAGAAAGAAGTAGAGAGTTAATAAACCTTTAGAGTTGAGTTACTAAAGGATTGGCAGCAGTGTGATTATTGGGTAAGATCTGATATATTAACCTGGCTAAGTGGCTTATCTCTTGAGATTGGAAGGACCCTTATTTGATGAAATTGGTTTTCAGTAACCACTCGTCATAGAGTCCAGTGTCTGGGTGGTGAGATAAAAGCTGGAATGCCTAAGGAGGTTGCATTTTTGACTTCTTGTTAACCTGTGACTTGATATAATCTAATGGTAGAATAACCATCAGTTTGGGGTGAGTCTGCCCTATTTTTGAGCAGTTTGTCCTGAATCTGGCAGTCTCAGCTGTGGCCTAGTGAGGCACTGTGACACCAGTAGCGTAGCTGGGGAGGAGCGGGGCAGCGGCTGCTCCCCCACTGAGCATCTTGGTGCCTTTTTAATTTTTACTCACCCGGCAGCGCTCCGGGTCTTTGGCGGCACTGAAGGAAATGCCACTGAAGACCTGGAGCGCCGCCGGGTGAGTAGAAGCACCGACCTGTCAGTAAAAGCGCTGCAGTGGGTGGCGCTTTTTTTTTATGCTCCCCCTGTTCCCTCCACCTGGCTACACCACTGGGTGACACCCACCTGCACAATAGCCCTGTGGTCCCTACTGCAAGGGAGTATGGCCAGGATGCCTGGGAATGTGCTGATTCAATGCAAAACTGGATACCTCCAACTGGCAGAGATCCGATGGAGCCCCAGTTTAAGATAAGTCTGCTTTTTTCCCTGGATTAACTCCCAGGGAAAAGTAGTAGTGTGACTTCTGCTTGCCATTCCCTGGAAGCAATCTCATCTTGGGTTTCAGCTGATCCCTGGAGCAGGGAGAGAATCAAGCCTGCAGCCTTTCAGCATTTGTAAATTCACTCTTATGCATCTGTGTATCAGACGTGGAATTCTGTAGTTTTCGAAGTCTCCGTTTATTGGATGCTCCAAGGTTATTTGGATTCAATTGGAACTTGCAGCTTGTCTTTTTTTTTTTATTTGCATAATAAGGCTATGAATGACAGAACAGCTACAGCCAGATGTGTTGGCTCCAAGGATTGCAATTTAGGAAGGAGAATATTTTGCAAGAGTGAATAAAGAATGAAAGTGTGTGTGTGTGAGAGTGAGAGAGAGAGGGGTAGAGGGGAAACACTGTCGTTGCAATATGCATAGTTGACTGAAATCTGAGTTCTTCAGTTTGACTTTGTTTGTTTGATTTGAGATTGTCTCTTTGAACTTAGAAGTATACTATGCCTACTGAGAGCCTCTTGGGAAGCTAGAGAGCTTGAATTTCTTTTATGTCCCTATGGATGCTCCACTCTAGGATGTGCCATGTGCCCATGCGCTCTTGACTGGGGACTGAAAAAAGCAGTGCCCACAGAACAGTACCTTATGCTCCCAAGCCAGGACATATAAGGAGATATGGACCTGCCAACACTATTTGTTCGCAATAGCCTGCTGCTTGAGATGGCGCATTTGTAGTGTCCACTGTTCTCAGCATACCACCTTTCTCTTGTTAAATCTTTCATATTTTTTTTTATTAGTGAAGGTTTTTCTTAAGGTTTAGCACAAGCCTGTTCTTTGAAGCGGGGCTTATCCTTCCCTCCCCCCCTCATTGAAATTCTTGTTTTAGGGCTTTGCTGCTTCCCTGGGTTATGGCTAAAATGCCTGAATTCAAGCTCTGCCAGACCTGCCACAGGCCTTTTCCCTCTAGCTGTCTCCTGTGCCTTGGAGACACTTATGTCCTGTTGAAGTGGAAAGTCTGCATGGGGTTAAAAAGGAGGTTTCAAAAAGGTCAAGAGAGTTGGTTGAATCTTAAATGAATAATCTCTAGCTCCAGCAGGGTCTGCTTCCCCTCTATACATCAGCCTCAGCTTCTCATGCTGCTCCAGTGACTGCTGGAACCACAGCAGTAGCTTCAGAGATAAAGATCTCTTTTAAAAAAAGCCCCTCTCCCATACAAAGGGCTCTAAGAAAAGGGGTAGGTCACCTCATAAATCTGACTTTTGGGAGCCTACAAAGGGTACCTCCAGCTGAAATTGGTACTGAGTCTCCAGTACCACCTAAGAAATTCCTATCTGAGAGGTCTTTAGATAAGCAGCACTCAGAATCACCTAGCTCAGTACCGCCCAACACCTTTCAGCACCAAGGTGCACCTAAATCTACCTCACATGCTCCATTACTGTTATCCAGGTGTCAGAGGCCTCCTGGACCATCACCGGGTTTCATCCCTGGTACTGTCTTCCATTGTATTTCCACCCACCTTCCCTCCCTGTCCCTCTTCAGGGACCCCCTCTCATGAAGAGCTTTTGAAGTAGGAACTCCAATCTCTCCTGCACTTGGAGGTGATTGAGCCTGTTCCTCAGAAGAAGGTTCTAGTCCAAATGTTTCCTGGTTGCCAAAAGAGGGATTGGCTGCAGACTAATTCTAGATCTCAGGAAACTCAATAACTATGTCCTTTTGCAGGACTTCAGGATGGCAAACCTAGCCACTATAATTCCATCCCTAGATCTGGGGGACTGGGTTGTTGCCCTCAATCTCCAGGATGCCTACTTTCATATACCCATATACTCCTGCAAGCACTTTCTATGCTTCATTATATGCTCAGAACATTACCAGTACTTCTTCCTCCCTGTAGGGCTATCCATAGCTCCAGGGGTCTTTACCAAGGTCATCTTAATAGTGGTGGCTCACGTACATGGGTGGGGGATTGTAGTGCTTCCATACTTGGACAACTTTAACTCCTCAGGAGTCACTCAGCACTAGAGATTTGCACTTCCAAGACACTAGCCCTATTTCAGTCCCAGGGCCTTGCCATCAGTCCAAAAATAAATCGACATTCACTTTAGGCCAGCAGAGAGACTTCATTGGGGCCACCCTAGACTCTTTAACCTCCACAGCTTACTTTCCACAGTAACATTCTCCACCATGTCCAGTCTAATCTCTGCCCTACAGCAAACAACTGCAAGGGCCTGCCTACAACTCCTAGGCCACATGTTGGCTTCCATGTTCATCACACCGCATGTGAGACTGCATCTCAGATGTCTCCAGGCTTGGCTGAGGACTATATATACTCCAAACAGACACCATCTTTCCAAATGAATCACAGTACCTCCAAAGTACTAGACTGTCAGGTTATAGAAAGACACAAGGAAGATGTGCATGGGAACCACATTTTCACATCCTCCTCCTTCAAATCCTCAGGATGGATGCCTCTCTTTGGTTATGGGGCCCATCTGCAAGGGGTCTCAACAAAAGGCAAATGGTCCTGAAACAGGATGCCGGCAGGAGAGCCTGGCCAGGTCCCTGTTAGCCCCTCTCCAATTAAGGGGATTAGTTGGGGCTGGCTGGGGAGACCACACCCAGATTATTTGAGCATTGGCACCCGTGGGCCTAATCAGCTGGCCGGCCATATAAAGCTGGCAGGGGGGAAACTAAAGGGGGGCTGACACAGGAAGGGGAGGAGTGTATGGCTCTAGGTCCCTGCTGGTAGGGAAAGCTAGCAGTCTCCCAGGGTGTTGGCCTGAAGAAAGTGTATATAGCTGGTGGTGGGAACTAGCACAAAGGAATAAAAGAGCACTGGTGCATACACTTGAGGTGGTTTCTGACTGAGTTTTGGGGAGGAGCCAGGAGGGTGCTGTTACAAGTCCCCACAAGAGAGAGCACTTCACATCAACATCCTAGAAGTCCACTATGCTTGTCAGCTTTTCCTTCATGAAATACAGGGACACTCTGTAAGGGTAATGCTGGACAATTTGGCAATGATGTACAACAAGGGAGGGCAAGATCCCAGTCCTTATGTGCTGAGTTGGAAAGTCTGGAATTGGTGCATTTTCCATCATATAGAATCTCAGCAATTTATCTACCTGGCCTCCAGAAACAATTATGGACTCCCTGAGCAGAAATTTAAGACAGGAGCATGAATGGGAACTCAATGACTGTCTTCCACAACCAGTGCCAAACCTTGGGCCTCCCAAGGATGGACCTCAATGCTACTTCAACCAAAGCAAAATGCCATCTCTCCTACTCCTAGGGAGGACAGGGCCACAGTTCCTTGGGAGATACCCTGGCCCCGCATCCTGCTGTATGCTTATCTGTCCGTACCTCTAATTCTCAAAACCTTACTGAAACAAGGAGTGAGGATTATTTTCCTAACACCATCATGGCAGAGACAAGAGTAGTACTTTGACCTTCTTTATCTCTGTGGCAACACCCCTCCCCCTTTCTCTCAGCGAAGACCACCTATCTTAGAATTCAGGTGTCCTGAGCCATCCCAACCCCTAGTCTTTGAATCTCAAGGCATGGCTCCTTGATGGTTCTTTGGCTTGAAGTTAAGCTGTTTGTACGAGGTCCAGTCAGTCATCTTATCCAGCAGAAAATCTACTACTTGCAAAACTTACCTGCAGAAGTGGAAATGTTTCCATTCCTGGTGTTGGTTCCACTATTTGTAAGTCTCAAAGTTCCACTCTCAAAAACCCTAGTTTCTTGTTGGATTTATGGAGACATGATGTATCAAACTCAGAGTACAGCTGGCCACTATCACTTACTAAAGGAGTTATGGTCTTTGTCAATCCAACCATATTAAGGGCTTATACAACTGGTTTTCCCCAATCAGGAACCTTGCTCCCCCATGGGACCTTAACTTGGTCCTTAACACCCCGAGATACTCCCTCTTTGAGCCAATAGAAAACTGTTCTCTCTTCCTTAAGATTTTGTTTCTAGTTGCCATCACTTTGGCTAGAAGAATGGGAGAACTCAGAGTATCATTCCTGGCCCATTTTACAATATCTTTTACCATGACAAAGTCACACTATGCCCCCATCCTCACTTCCTCCCTAAGGTCTGGTTGGAATTTCATATCAATCAAAAATTTGTTTACCAGTATTTTGTCCAAAGCCTCAGACCTCCAGAGAGGAGACTAAGCTACACATACTACATGTCAAGAGGACCCTTGCCTTCTACCTTGACAGGACTAAGACCTTTAGGGCCCTTTCATGTCATTTGCTGAAAGAATGAAGGGTCATACAATTCCCATTCAAATTCTCAAAGTGGATTTTGAATTGCCTCTCAACCTGCTACAAATCACTGGAATACAGCCCCCTCATAGAGTAACAGCACACTCCACTAGGGCCCACCAGAGATAGCAGTCCACATAGCAGAGATCAGTAGGACTGCAACCTGGTCTTCTGTTCATACACATTTACCATATATTACACAATCTTACCTGCTTCCAGAGCTGATATTACCTTTAGTGATGCAGTCCTCTGAATTATCTTGGATTTGTCTCCTCAGCACCCACCTCCTCATTGAGTTACTGCTTGGGAGTCTCTTATGGTGGAGCACCCATAGGGACATCTTCTTTGAGTGTGAGAGGTTACTTACCTGTATGTTAACTTGAGCTCTTTGATATGTGTTGTCCCTATGGACATCTATCTCCCATCCTCCTTCCTCTCAGCTTTAGAGTTTTCAGTTTCATGGTCAAGAGGGATCTGAGTTGCAGTTGGTGTCACTCATTACCCATGGGTTTTGAACCCGGTCCTGCATGGGTCACTGAGTATTCTTGCTTCAACTCTCCATCTGGCAGCCTGCTGGCAGTAGTTTACCTGAAACTCACTGAGCCTCACCCCAGTTTGATGCTCTGCCCCTGACATCCGATTGGTGGAATCCCAGAACAGCTGATGGGCCCTCTGGCCCCATTTAAACCAGGAACAGGAAGCAATCTGAACAACTGGGTTCTACCTTGCTCTGGACTATGTACCTTGTGCTTCCTGCTATCCACTGCTGCTTCTCCAACTTGATTTCTTGGCATTCCGATCTGGCTTGACTCCTGGCATCTGATCTCTTGTTCCTAATTTCTAGATTCGCTCTTACCTCTGACCCCCTGATATCCTGACGCAGCCTGACTCTCTGGTTTCCAACCCATGGTTCTGATCTCCAGTTTGTCACCTGCCTCTGGCCTCCCAGTATCCCAACCCAGCTGACTTTACTCCTGTGTAGTAAAGTGCAGACTCTGGCTCCAACTACTAGGTCTGGCTGCCCACGACCTGGCTGTGACAGTGGGTCTGAGCTTCCTTATATGCCCTTTCTTCGGAGCATGAGGTGCTGTTCTGTGCAGACCCGTGGACTCTGCTTTTGTCAATCTCTAGTTGAGTGCATGGATGTGCACACCACCTATGACAGAGCACCCTGAGGAACAAAACCTTTCTATGTTACTGATTATTCAGGCCTCCTTGTCATAGTTCTATATGTGTTTTGGGGTTGGAGGAAACTCTAGCTTATGTCTTGTTCCTAAAGTTCAGGACCTGCATTTCACACATGCTAGGTAAACCTGGCCAGCAGGGGGTACTGCAGAGCAGGCACACCCTTTGACATTACCAATCACTGAAGTGATTCAGTTCAATCAAGTTTTCCTTCTTTGCTGTCTTAATAGCAACAAGACATTTAAAAATGGATGTATAAGCCACATAAACCAAAAATCAGAACCTTATGTAATCTTAGCCAAACCCACAAATCAAACTGAAATTGTAGTTTTGTGGAAGGTCAGCTTAATTGCTATCCTCCAATCCCACAGTTTCCTTTCTCCATTTCTGCTTCTTCCCTTAACCCCATCACTGCTGTAATCCATGACAACATTCCTGACCTTCCTACAAGTAAGCCTGGCACCCAGCTGATTTGCTAGCATCCTTGCTGGGGGTTCATTGCTCTCCTAGTTTATCCCTGGGGCTTGCACCTATAACTGGAAGACATGGAAGAAGAAAGCTCATGGGCCTTCTGGGAGGGAGTTATGTTGTTTGCAAAGTTTGAATGCATATCTTTTCTTGAGCTGAAATGCCAAACCATTAGGGGTTCACTCAGTGCAACTTCTTGTGTAGTTCTATCATACCGTGGGGTCCCAGATGATGTGCCTTTGAATACTATGAATATGTAGATGGTGTGGGTAGTGTGAAGAAGAATTTAAATAGAACTAGTGGGGAACTTACAATCTACTTCTATCTGCATCTCCCTGGGGTTCTTCTCTGCAAACTGATTTATTAGTTGGTATTTATGTCAGGGCATTTAGTAGTGCATGGTCAAAACTGGTATGTGTATGCTTAGGAAAAGATAATGCTGGAAGTCTAGTGACAATCTTTGGTAAATAAACCTAACATTAATTTTCTATTCCACATTTAAAAAGTCTTCATACATACAGGCTGAAATCATACATGTAACTATATTCAGGAATTACCTTTAAAATCTGCATGCATAGTGAAATTTCTCTGGTCATTTCGCACAGAAGGTTGGACAACAATTACAAAACTGTGCCCAGTACAATCTCGTCCATCTACTTCCTCCCCCATTCTCGGAAAACTATCATGTGGCATATGGATAGAGCAGAAAGGGAAGCCAGATGCCTCTTGAATCAAATGCAGGCATGGAAAAATGGTTATTTTCCTTACAAGCTTCATGCTGAAATTGGAGAGAAATTAAGATATTGCTTCACTTAAAAATAAAAAAGACTCTGTTAAACAATTCATAGTAAACCTAATGGTGGCCTGGAAATTCATGTCTTCAGTATTGAGTGGTTTTAGCAAGCCATAGTTAATCATTCTTTTGAGGATGCAGCATGTCAATCAGCACAAAGTGCTTTCAGTGTGTTTCAAACTATCACACATTTTCTTTTGTGGTGCCGCAAAATGAATCCTTGACAAAACTATTTACTGACCGTGCCAGTCACTGTCTAACTGGGAGTCTGCTTGGACATCTTCTCTTTCAAACTGACTGATTCCCTGCAGCATTTAAAACAGAACAAACATCTTTGCTAGTAAATGTAAAAATATCTTGACAAGTTCAACTGTCTTATTTTAACTCCTTGAGCACTTGTGCATTGGTCCATTTCATGATTGGAGTTTGCTGCAGTGTGCAAATATTGGTGGGACCTGCGTCTATTTGGCACACATCTAGAGGGTATTATAAGTGCCAGTTTTTGGTATGTATTGTATATGAAGCTTTGAAATTTTGAGCAATGTACTAAAACCCCCACCACCCCTTGACTCCTAACTGCAATCATTAAGTTGTGGGGGGAGGGAAAGTTTGATAACAGGCTGACAAATATTTTCACTTCAGGTTTTGAAAGTTTAATTTATTTTAAAATTTGAAAATACAAGTGCACCTGAAGGTCTGGGTTTAACATATGACTCTTAAAGAGGAAATAATTTTATTTGTATTACTAGGGGCTTTCTTGATCTCAACTGAGATCTCATGGGAGGAGGTAGTGTACAGACCCAAAGTGTGTCCCTGCCCCAAGGAATATTATAGTCTAAAAAGACAAGACAAGAGACAAAGGGTGGTGGTGGCGGGAGGGAAAAAGTGCACCGACATTAACATTTATGCACCAACTCCCATTGCAGCCAATAGGAGTTGGGGGTTACATACATTTGTGAATATGACCTGAAGTGACTTGTCTAAGGTCGCACACTAGGTCAGCAGGAAAGCCAGGAATAGAACAGCTGTCTCCTGATCCCCAGGCCAGTGCCCTAGTCACTTCTCCATGGAGAACTACATTTTTCATCCCTTGAACCTGGCTATACAGCTTTCTGTGTAATTTCTGTAAGTCCCTCTGAAGGCTGTTTCTGCAATGCTGTCTACAGTGAATCAGATTGATGTGTGTAAAGAAACAACATATAGGGATTTCTTTTAGCTCCTAATCTGTGTTTGCCTGTCCATCTGTCCTCAAGCTCTGAGCTCCTTGTGGCAGAAACAGGCTCTTCTTGAATGTCTGGAAATAGTAAGTTATGAGACACTTTGCCTTTCAAACTAATTTTTTGATTATTTGCATTTTATTAACCTAAAATAGAAATGTGATCCCTATCAAGGGGAGCAATACTCTCCTTAGAATGACTCCATAGCTATTCTCTATAGCTGTACGTAAAGCTAAGCCTACAACTGTTCTGTCGGCCAGCAGCCATGGAGTCTGCATTTCTGCTGGATAAGACCCCTAGGGTCTTAGTGAACAAGAGGTTTCTGACAGTTTGTGGGTAGAATCTCCACTCAATGTCCTTGCAGCACTTTCTAGTCAATAGTATTTTAAGATCTAGGTGAGCTATTTCCTACCCAATGTGACAATTGTTTGTGGACAGGAAAGAAAATCAGTCTTCTAATTTTTGAAATGCCGCAGTTTGTTTAGTTGTGTTATATCATGCCATTTGTTATGTCATGTCAGATGCAACGTGTTATACTGTGGCAAAATATAACATGACAGAACATTTTACTGGGAAATTGGAATGCTATTATTTTTGCTAATGGAAAAAATACTGTAATATTTGAAAAGTGAAAATTACAAGACAAGTGCATCATAAGAACATAAGAATGGCCATAATGGGTCAGACCAAAGGTCCATCCAGCCCAGTATCCTGTCTACCGACAGTGACCAATGCCAGGTGCCCCAGAGAGAATGAACCTAACAGGTAATAATCAAGTGATCTCTCTCCTGCCATCCATCTCCACCCTCTGACAAACAGAGGCTAGGGACACCATTCCTTACCCATCCTGGCTAATAGCCATTAATGGACCTAACCTCCATGAATTTATCCAGTTCTCTCTTAAACCCTGTTATAGTCCTGCCTTCATCCTTTTCCTTCCTATCAAAAATAAAAACATTCCTTTAAATATCCGCTAAGGACCAGTCCATGGGAGAGGGAAATACTTTTGCTAAGTAAATACTTATTTTAATCCCTCTTATATACCCATGATTATTTGAACACTGTATACAAAAGCTGAGTTACTTTTGCTTTAAAAATATTTCAATAGACATTTTGGACACTAATTTGCGGCAAGGCTTTGTGCAAGTCACCTAACTTTTCTGTGATTCAATTTCTCCATCTGTAAAATGGACAGGACAATTATTTCAGATGGGTGTCATGAAATTCTGTTAATGTTTGTAAAGTTTCAGAGTAGCAGCCGTGTTAGTCTGTATCCGCAAAAAGACAGGAGTATTTGTGGCACCTTAGAGACTAACAAATTTATTTGAGCATAAGTTTTCATGGGCTACAGCCCACTTCTTCAGATGCATAGAATGGAACATATGGTAAGGAGATATATGTATGCACATACAGAACATGAAAAGGTGGAAGTAGCCATATCAACTCTAAGAGGCTAATTAATTAAGATGAGCAATTATCAGCAGGAGCAAAAAACTTTTGTAGTGATAATCAAGATGGCCCATTTCAGACAGTTGTTAAGTATCCTCACCCCTCTTGTCATGGGGAAAAAGAGTCAGTCTGTGTAATGACCCTGCCATTCCCAGTCTCTATTCAAGCTTAAGTTAATGGTATCTAGTTTGCATATTAATTCAAGTTCAGCAGTTTCTCGTTGGAGAACTGTTTTTGAAACTTTTCTGTTGCTAAAGTGCCACCTTTAAGTCTGTTATTGAGTGACCAGAGAGGTTGAAGTGTTCTCCTACTGGTTTTTGAATTTTATGATTCTGGATGTCAGATTTGTGTCCATTTATTCTTCTACATAGAGACTGTCGGGTTTGGCCAATGTACATGGCAGAGGGGCATTGCTGGCAAATGATGGCATATATCACATTCGTAGATGTGCAGGTGAATGAGCCCCTGATGGCGTGGCTGATGTGATTAGGTCCTATGATGGTGTCCTGTTCTTTTTGTTTGTAAAGCGTTTGGAGATGCAGGGATGGAAATTTCTATTGAATTACAAAATATTACTCATTATTTTGGTTACTTTTGCAAATTTTACCATTTCTTTGCAAATAAATCCACGTGGGGCTTTATCCTGCTGCCACACCCTTAAATTATCCATGCTTCCTTGAATACAAGGACTACTCTCTAAGGTGGGCAACTGTCATCAGTTTTCCTTATTAATGGGGAAAATGAGACACAGATGTGGGAACTGATTTGCCTGAGGTCACACAGCAGGTCAGTGAGAAAGCTCTCCTAACTCCCAGTGCATAACCAGATAGTTCACAGGTATTTTGGGGACATGTCACCCTTTGCCTAGAATGGTGTAGCTTGAAACAAATCATGACAACTTACTGCTAGGAGAGCTGTAGAGCAAATCACCAGGCCATTTTGTTACCACCCAGGTTGCAGTCTATGAAAATGTAGGCTTCTCATGACTCCTCCTAAGTACTCTAGTCTCAATGCAATATTGCCAATCCCAAACATTTGAAACTCATGAGATATGCCCCAAAATAAAAGATTTAAAAAAAAGTTATGTTCCATTTTTATTTTCCTTCTATTTCAGGAACCTTTTAAGGTTCACATTTATTCTTTTCTCTGCAACTATGAGGGCATGAATCCAGGAGCTGGGGCCTTAAGAAAAACACCAAATAATGAGATACGTGTACTAAAGTCATGTAAGCTGGCAACACTGAACAATACATTATAAACCCCTGGTCTTCTCTGAGGAAAAGGGGTGAAGATTTGAATAATGTGTACTGATGTAGGCCCTGGCTCCTCTGTTCATACAGGTTGGGTTGCAGTTCTGTGCTTCTTTCTCTGTGCTATCCATGTATTTTTGGTGCTCAACTTTATTTTCTGCATGCCCATGTGGTTTGTGATGCTGTGGATTTTCCATGGATGCTATGATACAAATTTAGGACCCAATCTAGCATTATGTAATGAGAGAGTGGACCACTTTGCTCATGTGGTTCCCCATGCTGTGCCTTTGCACAATGAATTGCAATATTGGGATCTTTCTTTACAATGACTTAATGGAATTTTTATACATTTTGTTCTTTTCCACACTGTTTTTTGGCAAACAAAATATGGCCATAGTGATTAATGAGTTGTGTTAAGAAATGCAATGGCTTAAAAGTTATCAGAAGATCAAGTATAAAGAGAAGAACAGAGAAACGAAAAATGAAGTACTGAGCACTGGTGATGAGTAAATGAAAACTGTCAGTTAGTATCTCTAAGTACATAGAAAGTATAGGGCTGTAAGTGACAAATAGTTGTAAATAGAAGTATAATGTGAATAGATATAGTTGCAATCCTCAACATTTGGATGCAGATTTCAAACATCCTAAAGGGCAGGGATGTTTGGATACATAATTTTGTTTAGCAATTTTAAAGATAAAAATTATTTGCAAAATTTAAGATCTACACCTTCAAACTTCAAAGATGCCCAGATTTAGACTCTTAGTTTGGACCTCTCTGGTTTTGAATTATATAGGTAGAAGAAAGTGACCAGCATAGCAAATACTGAGAAGGCGTTAAGTAACTCAGCAGGCTATGACAGCATGGATATTCTATGAGAATGAAGACAGACGTGCTAGCCTGAAATGTGAGAAGGCCACATGGAAACCAAAACTCAGATGTCTAAAACATCTGTGGAAGATAATTTCTATCAGCCAAGTGTGAGAACTGGGGAAATTGTAATGTGAGGTTTTATGGCATTTCTGAGCATTCAGATGGTGATGACTGACTGACTTTTTCAAAACACATCAGGTGCCTTTTTGTATCTATCTAGCCCTGCAACAGACCAGCAGGCAATACATTTGTAAAAGCCAAGTAAACTCATTTTGATGTTTTGCTTTAGCTCTCCCATGTTTGACTAGCCCCATCTGCCTCAGTTTAGCAATGCATGGATCTTTATTCCAGTTGATGATTCCTAATTGAAACAATACACTAAATGAGTCTGTAAGTATCAGAACTGGGACTTGGAAACAATTCTGTTTTGAGTTCAGTTTGTTTACACTTTGCCAGGATCATAATTTACAAACTTCAGAGGCACATTGACAAATTCCCTTGCTGTTTTGGCAGCGCTTCCATCAATCATCAAACTCACAGCTTCGGTATTTTTCCTGGGCTATTATAGTCACTTCAATGGCTACAGGAATGTATTCTGCACTGATAAATCAGGAGTGATCATTTCAGATGGTCACAAATGTAACAGCATTTTAAAAAAATAGCTGTTAGCAAGCCTTTCTACCTTTCCCCATGTAAAACTAGAACTATTTTCTGTAAATTTGCATAGAAAGAAATGAGAGGATTTGCATTTCTTAAACTGGCCAGTCTAGTGCACCATTTTGATAACTGGTCCATTTTTTTTCTTTTCTGCTGCTTATTTTAATGACTGCAAATGGGTTATGTTTCCTTAGGCAACAGGTGCTTATCTTTTTGGCTTCAACACTCAACTGACAGATCAGGTCACATATCTAACAACTGTGTCACAAAAATCTAAAACCTATTCTTTTTGAATTAACAACTTTTTGTTTCAGTAGTTGCAACAAAAGTGCTATAGTTTCTTGGCTTTTGCAGTATTTATTTTATAAGTGCTTGTATACAAATGCAAGAAATCTAAACACAAAGATGAGTGAACTTGAGTGTATAGTGTGTTATATGAGGATATTGATGTAACAGGCATCACAGAAACTTGGTGGAACAATGCTAATCACTGGGACATGGTAATACCAGGGTACAAACTATATCAGAATGACCGAGTTGGTCACACTAGTAGGATAGTAGCACTATATGCGAAAGAAAGCATAGAGTCTAATAAAGTAAAAATCTGAAATAAATCACAGTACCATAGAATCTCTATGGATAGAAATTACACACTTGAATAATAAGAGTATAGCAATAAGAATATACTACTGACCAGGATGGTGACACTGATTGTGAAATGCTCATGGAGCCTAAGGAGGCTACAACAACAGAAAACCTAATAATAATGGGGGATTTCAACTAGTCCCATGTTGACTGGGGCCATGTTACCTTGGGATGGGATGCATAGATAAAGTTTTTAGATACCATTAATGACTGCTTCTTGGAGCAGCTAGTTCTGGAACCCACAAGAGCAGAGGCAATTCTTGATTTAGTCCAAAGTGACATACAGGATCTGGTCCAAGATGTGACTTTAGCTGAATGCTTGGTAATAAAGACCATAATGTAATTAAATTTAAACCTTCTTAGAGGGTGGTGATGGGAAATACTGATGAAACCTACCACCGTAGCATTTAACTTCAGGAGGAGAAGCTACACTAAATGAGGGGGCTAGTTAAATAGAAATTAAAAGGAACAGTCACAAGCATGAAATGCCTGCAAGCTGCATGGAAACTTTTTAAAAACACTGTAAGAGAGGCTCAAACTGTATGTATACCCCCAAACAAAAAAAAACCAAAACAAAACCACAAGAGAACCAAACAAATACCACCCTGGCTAAACAGAGTAAAAGACATCTTTTAAAAATTGGAAGTCAAATTATACTGAGGAAAATAGAAAGGAACATAAACTCTAGTAAGTCGAGTGTAAAAGTATAATTAGGACAAAAAAGAATTTGAAGAGCAATTAGCAAAGGAAGCAATAACTAACAGCAAAATTTGTGGTAAGTACATCAGAAGCAGGAAACCTGCCAAAAATCAATGGGGTCACTGGAGGAAAGACGTGCTAAAGGAGCACTTAAGGAAGGCATGGCCATTTCAGAGGATGTCAGGAGATTCCCTGAGCCATTCTTTTCAGGTAACAAATTTGAGTAGCTGCCAGATTGAGGTGTCAGAGGAGGTTTTGGAACAAATAGATAAATTAAACAGTAATATGTCACCTGGACCAGATGGCATTCACCCAAAAGTTCTGAAGGAACTCAAATGTGAAATTGCAGAATTACTAACTGTGATATGTAACCTATCACTTAAATCAGCCTCTGTACTAGAGGACTGAGGGGTAATAAATATGACGCTGTTTTTTTTTTTTTAAACGGCTCTAGAGGCGAACCTGGCAATTACAAGCTAGTAAGTCTAACTTCAGTACCAGACAAATTGGTTGAAACTATATTAAAGAACAGAATTGTCAGACACATAGATGAACATGATATGTTGGGGAAGTCAACAGGGTTTTTGTAAAGGGAAATCATGCCTCACTAATATTAGAATTTTTTGAGGGTGTCAAGAAATGTGGATAAGGGTGTACTTGGACTTTCAGAAAGCGTTTGAGGCCCCTCCCCAAAGGCTCGTAAGCAAAGTAGGCAGTCATGGGGTAAGAGGGAAAGTCCTCTCATGGATCAGTAAGTGGTTAAAAGAGAGGAAGCGAAGGGCAGGATTAAGTAGCCAGTTTTCACTGTGGAGAGAGGTAAATAGCTGTACTGGGTCCAGTGCTGTTCGACATATTCATAAATGATCTAGAAAAAGGTGTAAATAATGATGTGGCAAAGTTTGAAGACAATACAAAATTACTCAAGATAATTAAGTCCAAAGCTGAGTGCTAAGAGACTGCTAAGGGATCTCACAAAACTGAATGAGGGGGAAAAATGGAAGATGAAATTCACTGTAGATAAATTCAAAGTAGTGCACATTGAAAAACATAATGCCAGCTATACATACAAAATGATGGGGTCTAAATTAGCTGTTGCCATTCAAGAAAGAGATCTTGGAGTCATCATGGTTAGTTCTCTGAAAACATCTGCTCAATGTGAAGCAGCAATCCAAAAAAAGTTAACAGTATGTTAAGAACCATTAGGACAGGAAGAGATAAGACTGAATATATCACAATGCCACTACAGTACATAAATCCATGGCACGCCCACACCTTTCATATTGCATGCAGTCTGGTCATCCCATCTCAAAAAAGCTATAGTAGAATTGGAAAAATTATGGAGAAGGGCAACAAAAATTATTAAGGATATGGAACAACTTCCATATGAGGAGAGATTAAAAAGACTGGCAGTGGCCAGTCTGGAAAAGAGAGGACCAAGGGTAGATATGATAGAGGTCTATAAAATCACGTATGGTGTGCAGAAAGTGAATAAGGAAGTGTTATTTATCCCTTAACATAACACAAGAACCAGGGGTAAGCCAATGTAAGTAATAGTCAGCAGGTTTAAAACAAATATAAGGAAGGACTTCACACATCATACAGTCAACTTGTAGAACTCATTGCTGGGGATGTTGTGAAGGCCAAAAGAATAACTGGGTTCAAAAATAATTAGATACGTTCATGGAGGATAGGTCCAACAATGGCTATTAGCCAAGATGGTCAAATATGTAACCCCACGCTCTAGGTATCCTTAAACCTCTGACTGCCAGAAGCTGGGACTGGATGACAGGGGATGGATCATTCAATACATTGTTCTGTTCTCTTCATTCCCTCTGAAACATCTGGCACTCGCTTCTGTCGGAAGACAGGATACTGGGCTAGGTGGATCCATCGGTCTGACCCAGTATGGCCAATCTTATCTTCTTATAACCTATCCAAGTTGTTTTCCAGGTTTCTTTTCTTTTCTTTCAAATTAATGATATTAAATAAGGTTTTTCTTAACTTTCTATTTTAACTTTATTCCGTGTAAAAGTGTTTGCCGGGGCTCGACCTTCTCTGGGGTGGTGGGGAGCCACACCGACTCACTACCCACTGGGGCTAGGGTACTCTGGGTCTCCCCCGGCAGCCCTTGCAATCCTGAAAAGATACAGTCAGCCCGACCCTGGCACAGGGCGGGCACCAACGTTAGGTCAGGGCTCAGACCCTCAGTCAGGGTTGAGCGACAGTAAACACAGTATCTACGCCCAGGCCCTAGGTCAGGGCGGGGCAACAAACACTGAGTCAAGAGCTCAGGCCCTCAGTCAAGGCTGAGCAACAATATAAAGTATGTAGGCCCAGGCCTTCAGTCAGGGCTGAGCCACAATATAAACTAAGCCTCAACAGGCCTGGGAGAAGGGGAGACTGCCACCTACGGGTTGGGTGGCAGGGGGGACACAGGCCCTCCCACTCTACTGCGTCCCAGCCCGGGGCGGCAGAAGGCCCGCTGCTTAGTCAGTGGGGATCCTGGCCGCAACACACTGACATAGGCTCTGGCAATGTTGCAGCCAGACTGGGGTCAGCTGCCCCCGGGCTACTTCCACACTCTCCCTCTGGGCCTACCTGGGGGCCGGTGTCGGCCTCAGGGGGGATCCTGGACCATGGGTTCGTCAGGCCAGGCATCGTTCGATAGGTCCGGCAACTCCTCCGGGTACAGGACGCAGGGTGAGCCCGGTGGCTCCTCTGGATAGCGGGCGCAGGGCAGGCCCGGCAGCTCCTCTGGATAGCGGGCACCCCGGGCTGCAGAGGTTTCCCAGCCCCGAGCTTGGCTGGAGACGTCTGGTCTCTTCGGCGCCTGGGGTCTGACTGAGTTCTGAGGGCCAGCCTTTATACTTCCGGATCGCCGCCTGACCCCGGGAGGGACGGGCTCAGAGCTCCCTGGCTCCGCCCACTACGGTCTCCGGATGGGCTCTTCCCCCTCTGGGGCGGCGGGGAGCCACACCGTCTCACTACATTCCCCCACACATCATAGGTTATCTCTTTGCTTCTTCACACTGTATGCACATGTACAGTGTCTGGAAATAGTAAGGTGAGCTTTTGCCAAACCTGGCAATTCAGTTGGCAATGATTAGCTCACACTGCTTGTTACCCAGCTAGAGTGGAAGATGGGAGACCCAGGATCCAGTCCCTCAGCTCTAATGATTTCTTTAGCCACAGTGGAACAGCTTCAACAGGAGAGACTGAAGGAGCCTTACATCAGAATATCCCACCTGAAAGATGGCAGAGCCCAGTTCAAATTTCTGCTCCCCATCAGTTAGAGGGGTGACTTAAACTAGGGGTCTCCCACATCCCAGGTGAGTACCCTAGCCCATGGGCTAGACGTTATGAAGGAGGTCCTCCTCACACCAGACTCTTGCTAAAATGGTGTGGGAACCTAACACCAAGACCGGGTTTGCAGTTCAGAATTCCAAGCAGAGGGTGGTGCCTACCTCCAAGAGAGGGGAGGTTTTAGGACACATCCCTCTCATTGTCTAGCTTAGGCAAGTTGCTGCCCAGCACGCAGGGTTTTGTGAATCCCATTCTGAGGCATTTATCTCCTCTTCCCCCCACCCCCTTCATTGTATAGGGAGCTGAAGTACCACACTCAGGATTTGTGAATCCTGATAATTTTGGGGGAAGTTAGGGGTGGCAACACTCAGTGTCACCACATCTAAATTTCTTTGGGAAACTAGCCCCCTGACGAGAATGACTTTTTTCTTGTATGATTTTTTTTAATATAAATTTTGTGATGATGAAAGGTTCTTTGACTGCCTTGGAGACTGAAATTCTCTATCCAAAGGACAGGGTACAGGATAGGCAAAGGAAGTGCAAGTGTTCCTAGCGTTTGCTACTTCACATGTGTCTGAACCTTGATGTAGGAGGGACCACCACCTTTGTGTCTGAGAACATTCTCCATTCCTATTCAGTGTGTGGCATCTCTTGGGAATGCCAATCAGTGCCAACTGTGGTCATAGTGATAGTTTTTTGGATGTGGGCATGTAGCCACTAGTCATTTCACACTGAACAGCCTTGTGACTTTGGGTCACCAACAACCTAGTGTGCAGCTTCAAACAATTACTCATGTGAAACCAAGGGGACTATTTATGTAAGTGACTGGTACTCATTTGAAAAAGTGTTTGCATAATTAGGCTTCTGATCTGTATTCAGACTGGACTCATGATTGAAATTCTCCATATTCCGCTGCCTGTCCGTTGAGAGTGTACCATTCTTGCAGTTAAGTAAAATGATTTAATTTTTGTATGACTTTAAGTATGGAAGGATTTGTCCTCAGTGCTTCTATACTGATCAACCATCCTATCAGTATTTCCCCATTAATTACTTTCACTCTTATTTAATTCAAAGATAAGCCCTTCATTTTAAATTCAGTGAAATGCTGCCTTTTAAAAATCATGTAAATATAATTTAAAACTAGGTGATACTGACAGGAGGTCATTCAGATCGACAACTTACCTTTATAAAAGAATCCTGCCAAAACACTCATTAATTTTTGGGCCTCTTCAGGCACATTTGTTAACTCGAAGAGCATAACATTAAAATGACGTTCTCCTCTGAGACTTACTAAAGCAGGTTTTAATTTTCTCCCATCCTTTGCCAGTAGCCATTGAATATTGCTGAGTGCCAGGCACAATTTACAAAACCTAAGGAGTTATCATCCCTTGTTCCAGGTAGTTCTATTTGTGTGTAAAGAGGCGGAAGTAGTATTTTATTGTTGAAATCCTAATTTGAGCAGAGGACTAATTAAATTGGCTAACTCTTGTGGCCTAGGTCAAGAAAAAAAATTCTCTCCTAGAATAAAATCCTCCTCTTGGGGAGGTGCAGCTGCCAATGTCTGGTACTATTGTGTCAATAGATGTTATGTCTAATTCTTCTCTGCCTGACTCTCAAATCTGAGTTTTCTGGATTGAGCAGCTGGAGATCTATCCTAGACTCTGAACATGGATTGTGTTCATTCATAAATGAGTGTAGTGTTCCCTTGCTGTCGAGTCAGGAGGGAGGCCACTCTGCCTTACTACTGCAGGCAACAATAGTCAGGCTCAGGCCGGAGCAGAGCAACAAGCAGTCTCTAGTATGCATCCTCCTGACTGGGATGGATACCAATTAACTGTCTGGGAGCTCTGACCCTCTGGGCAAGGCAGAACAACAAGCAGTCTTTAGCCCTGAGCCTCCTGGCTGGGGCAGACAATAATCTACAGGTACAGGCCTTCTGGCCTAGGGGAAGTATGCAGCCAACCCCAGGTGTGTGGGGCTGGTGGTAGGGAGACCCGGGCACACCCCTATTCAACTGGATCCCAGCCCTTGGCCCTGTTAGTGGTGGGTGGTCCCTCCACTGTGTCAGTGGGGAAACACAAAGAGGCTACCTCACTTCCCAGTAGCACAACTGGACCGAAGTCTGGTTCCCCTGGGCTACTTCCTACTCAACTCTTCCTGGCTCCATCTTGCCACTTCATAGTCTGGCGGCATCCTTTCCAGCAACTCCTCAGAGTTCTCCGCTTCTTTGGTCAGTAGGGTGCTGGTCTGCTCAGCTGCTGGTTTGGATTCCTGCAGAAGGCTTGGGCTCCTTAGAAGGGATGTCCACATCCTTCCCTGTTCCAGCCCCAACTGAATTACAGGGTCCCCCCTTTATACTTCCTATCCCACCCCAATACTTTTGGGGGGGGGGGGTTGGCTCTGCCCACTAGGTGGAGTGTAGTGGTCCCTCACTCTCAAGTCTGGAGGGTGGCCACTCCGCCTCACTACAATGAGGTATATTCACAAGTGGGTTCCTGATTTCTGGTGGGAGATTTTGGTAGACAAAGGCAGAAAGGACTCTAAATATCCTGAATATACATTACACAGAATTATCACCTGAATTGTGGTCAAATGCAAAGTACAGTTAGCTGTGTGTAAAATCATACATTCATAGAAATGTAGGACTGGAAGGGACCTTGACTGGTTGTCTAGTCCAGTCCCCTGCACTGAGGCAGGATTGAGTTATCTAGATCATCCCTGACAAGTTTGTCTAACCTGCTCTTAAAAACCTCCAATCACAGAGATTCCAAAACCTCTTAGGTAATTTGTTCCCGTTATTAACTACCCTTACAATTAGAAAGTTTTTCCTAATGTGTAACCTAAATTTCCCTTGATGCAATTTAAGCCCATTACTTCTTGTCCAGTCTTCAGTGGTTAAGGAGAACAATTAGTTACTGGCCTTTTTATAGTGATCTTTTACGTACTTGAAGACTATTATCCTGTCCCCATCTCAGTTTTCTCTTCTCCAGACTAAACAAATCCATTTTTTTCAATCTTTCCTTGTAGGTCATGTTTTCTAGACCTTTAATCATTTTTGTTGCAGTCATCTGGACTTTGTCCAGTTTATCTGCATTTTTCCTGAAGTCTGGCACCCAGAAATGGACACAATACTTATCAGTGATGAATAGAGTAGAAGAATTACTTCTCATGTCTTGCTTACAACACTCCTGCTAATACATCCCAGAATATTTGCCTTTTTTTTTTTGCAACATATTGTGTTGTTGACTCATATTTAATTGGTGATACATTGTAACCCCCTGATCCTTTTCTGCATTTCTCCTTTCTAGGCAGTCATTTCCCATTTTGTATTTGTGCAGTTGATTAGTACTGTCTAAGTGTAGTACTTTGCCTTTATCGTTATTGAATTTCATCCATTTTATTTTAAGACCATTTCTCCAGTTTGTCAAGATTATTTTGAATTCTAATCCTGTCCTCCAAAATGCTTTCAACCCTTCCCAGGTTGGTGTCATCTGCAAACTTTATAAGTGCATGTTCTTTGCCATTATCTAAATAATTTACGATATCGTGATGACCCAATCTGTAGCACACACTGAGGTCAGATATTCAGAAGTTTGATAATCTAAGGCTATGAGACAATTTCAACTAGAATGTTATCCCTATCTGAAATGAGGGTGAGTTTATGTTTTAGTCTTGCCTACAAAACTCCACCCAAAACATCTGAACCTGGGTTGATGAATTTCATACAGCCCAAGCCTTTCTGTGCTTCAGCCTTATAGCTCTTCCCATGTCATCAGGACTTTGGAGTCCACACTTTACCTTGCAGTGAGATAATTTTGCAGGGACAGTAGTTTCTCAGTAATTAAGATACTGTAACTAGCTATTATTTTGAAGTCAGATGTTAGAACCCCCTGTAGCTATGGCTTCAAAATTAGTTTGGCCTGAAAATTGCCAGATGTACTTGGCTTCTTTGCTTAGCAGAAAACTTGACACCAAATGACCATCGTCTGATTCCAAATTTTGTTAGGAAAATTTTGCATGGTTCTAGTTACAAATACAGGGCTTAGTCCCGCCTCCACTGCAATCAGTGTGGCAGGATGGGCAGGGAAGATTATATATGGCCTACATATTTAATTAGTTAATGTAGGTACAACACTTTAAAAATGTAAAGTTCTGTAACATATAGTGATTACCAATAGAATCTTTATGGTTGTTTGCCATAGCTATACCAACCTAATCCATAGTGTAGATGTGGTACGGTCAATGGAAGAATTGCAAAAAATTAACTTCAGTTTCTGGGTTAATAACTGGCTTAATATTAGGGGGGACGGGACAACAACAAATAGCAAAAAGTTAGAAGTATTGAAAGTAAAAGCCGTGTAGTGCAGGGGTTTGTATTCTTTTAAAAACAGTTTGCTGTTGTTATGCTTGATGTAAAGGGCTTCAGTGGAAATTCCAAATGTCCTGGGTAATGTAGGCTTGGAGCAGTTTTTTCAAAGTGTTTTTTCCAAGGCTTGTTCTCCTGCAGTCTTGGATGTAGCTGAATTTTGAAAATGGTCTCTCCACATCAGCTGAGCCAGGCGGGACACTGAAGATGCAGGAAGCAGCATGGCTCTTAAACACATCTATCGAAGGTAACACATTGGGATTTTCTTAATATAATCAGTGTTTTCATGTACCCGAGTGGTCCAAAATTTGGGTGAAAAATCGGTAAAAATGAATAATAGCTTTTGTAAAACTGAGGAATGTTTTGATAAAAACTAGTAACAACTGAAAATGAAGGACCTTGACTATAGCTCATCTTTTATATCACTAGTACTATAATTTGTGGTATTGAAAGTAATAATAAAATTTAAGAATCCAGAGGCGAATTAGAAATACAGCTGTGTTTATTAGCAGCTAAATTTTTACTATGCTAGCAAGCAAGTGACCATAAAATCCACTTCAGACCAGTTACATGGAAAATGCCGCCAATGCTACTCTCTCAGCAAGATGTTAAGTGACTAAATCAATAAAACACAAGACAGAAGCATTTTACTGTCAGAACACCTTCATTGGCTGAGTATATCTTGAGGGTCGACTACTGTTACTAGCAATTATTGAAAATTGTTGACTTTCACAAATTAACACTTTCATGGACATCACGCTACAATATTAAAGATACTCATAGCTTAAAGGCCAGAAGGGACCATCATGATCATCTAGTCTGACCTCTTGCTCACCTCAGATCACAGAACCTTACCCACTGATTGCTACAATAGGTCAATAACTACTGGTGAGCCAGTCCTCAAATCTTGATTTAAAGATTTCAAGTTACAGAGAATCCACTATTTACTCTAGTTCAAACCAGCAAGTGACCCATGTTCAATGCTGCAGAGGAAGGTGAACCCCATCCCCAGGGTCTCTGGTAATCTGACCTCAGGGAAAATTTCTTTCTGATCCCAAATATGGTGAGCAATTAGACCCTGAGCATGTGGGCAAGACCCACCAGCCAGACACCTGGGAAAGAATTCTGTTATCCTCCAGGAAGGTGGTGAGCCTGGTTTTGCCCCATGGAATTTGGTTCCCACTTATTCGGAATCAGGGCCACAACAGCAGCAGTACAGCTGGGTATGGTGGCAGAGGCAATTCAGGCAATCAGGTATTGGCATTCGGAAGCATACAAAACGTGTGTGCACAACCGCGGGTGGTGAGTCAATTTAATGTGTTGGGATTTCGTTTCAGATGTTGGAAGACTGGCCATGCAGACGGCGGGGTGAATCTGTGGGGATAAGATTGTTTTCTGTACTCAGAGGCGGGCATCCTAGTTGCCTGGAGGGTTTGCAACCAGGGTCCAGTGACGGGGCAAGCCTAAGTAGGGAAGGAAGGAGGAGCATGTTATTGGACCCGTTGATACCACTTCTGCATGCTCTGGGGGCCCTTCAGCAGTCATCGATATCATGGTGGTGCACCTTGGAAAACACTATTTGGGAATGTGTAAAGGGGTTGAATTAATGCTCAGAGCAAAGAGGGACTTGAAGCTGATCCTTCAATTTTTCCAGGAGAAAATAAAAATTATGTGGTCAGACATACATTAATGCAGGGTCTGGCAGGGGGCCGTGAGGTACCACCTGGGTGGACAAGGTGAGGAGGATGCGAACAGGGGGTGGCCAAATTCCTTGGGGTCATAAGAGGTGTCAAGGCTGCTTCCCCACTCTGAACTTTAGGGTACAAATGTGGGGGCCTGCATGAAAACTTCTAAGCTTAACTACCAGGTTAGATCTGGTCCGCTGCCACCATCCCAAAGCTAAATCCCTTCCCTGGGTAGCCTTGAGAGACCTCCACCAATTCCCTGGTGAATACAGATCCAAACCCCTTGGATCTTAAAACAAGGAGAAATTAACCATCCCCCCTCCTTCCTCCCACTAACTCCTGGTGGATCAAGATCCAACTCCCTTGGATCTAAAAACAAGGAAAAATCAATCAGGTTCTTAAAAAGAAGGCTTTTAATTAAAGAAAAAGGTAAAAATCCTCTCTGTAAAATCAGGATGGAAAATAACTTTACAGGGTAATCAAACTAAAAGAGCTCAGAGGACCCCCCTCTAGGCTTAGGTTCAAAGTACAGCAAACAGAGATGAACAGTCTAGTAAAAGGTACAAGTTGAGAAAACAAAGATAAACTAACACCCCTTGCCTGGCTGTTTACTTACAAGTTTGAAATACGAGAGACTTGTTCAGAAAGATTTGGAGAACCTGGATTGATGTCTGGTCCCTCTCAGTCCCAAGAGCGAACAACTTCCCAAACAAAAGCCTTCCCCCCACCAAGATTTGAAAGTATCTTGTCACCTTATTGGTCCTTTGGGTCAGATGCCAGCCAGGTTACCTGAGCTTCTTAACCCTTTACAGGTAAAAGGATTTTGGAGTCTCTGGCCAGGAGGGATTTTATAGTACCGTACACAGGACAGCTGTTACCCTTCCCTTTATAGTTATGACAAGAGGCATGGCAATTTCGCAACCTGGGGCACCATAATTATCCAGTGAGGATGGCGTTCCCCTATCAGGCTTGGGTGCCAATCTGTTTTGGCCAATATAAAATGGGGGAGTGAGAGATGTTTGGAAACCCAACTGGGTTTGGGGGGGGAGGCAGTCAAGCTAATTGCTGGTGCCTCCTTTTGGTGGATGTCCAGTGCTGGTACTTCATAGGGAAGGTATACAGTGACTGGATAAATGGCTTGGAAAAAGTCTTAAAATGGAGGTGTTTGTTAAAGGAATGGAACAGGGGTGGTGTAGGGTGGTTGGGGATCCTATGAATGGTACAGCAGGGAGCCAACCCCTCTTTCTTATAGCCAACCTTAACCTTCTTATGGCAGGGGTGGATGGTAAGGTCCCAGCAATAGGTTGACTGGGGGATTTGGATGGAAAAAAGTGGGGGCTGGCAGAAGCTCCCAGCTAACTAATGAATGAACATGGGGGTTACTTGCACTGTATATTTTTATCAGCTGGGTAGTCCCAGACATCTAATAATAAAGTTGTGGCCTGATTAAAACCATATCAAATGTCTCCTGTCCTTCTTTCAGTATAGCCAGACAATCTATTTACTGTAGTTCAAACAAACAAGTAACCTGTGCCCCATGCTGCAAAGGAAGGTGAACCCCCACGTCCCAGAATCTCTGGCAATCTGACCTGGGGGAAAATTCCTTTCTGATCCCAGATATGGTGATCAGTTACATCAAGAGCTTCGGGCAAGACCCACCAGCCAAACACCTGGGAAAGAATTCTCTGCAGTAACCATAAGACCTCCCTGTCCAGTGTCCCATCTGTGACTGTTGGATATATTTGCTAATTGCAGTTGTTGATGGGCCATAGAAGCTCTTCTTCAGGTCTGGGAACAAGAAGAGCTCTGTGTCAGCTCAAAAACTTGTCTCTTTCACCAACAGAAATGGTTCAATAAAAGATATTACCTCATCCACCTTGTTGATCTAATATCCTGGAACCAACATGGGTACATCAACACTGCAAACATAGCAAAATTATATTTTATGCATATGATTAAGGGTCATGTTTGTCTACCTTAAAGCCCGTATTTCTGTGTTTATATAATGACTGTTACTATAGGTCAGCAGCAGGTTTTGAACCCAGATCTTCAAATAGTGCTTACAAAGCGCTGTTGTCTACCACTTGAGATAAAGCAGTAATTCTGTAAGTAGACGGCAGTAGGGTTTTGTTCTAAGCGTTGACTAGCTACTAGATGGAGATATGACACACACTTTAAGAGCATGTTACATATACACTATGAAGCTTCTCTTGGGAGTATTAGTACTTGAGAATCTGTCGATTCCAGACAGTATAATTTCCATCATATAACACTTAAGAAAAATTAAGTTGTATTATGTAGTCTTCTGTCCTTGATGAACAATCTTTTCCTCACTTCTTAGAAGTACACAAGTTTTTATATAGCTTTTGAAGGCTATTCATCTACACAGGTCCTTAAGCTCCACTCCAGCAGTTCTGATGTGTCTAAGCTTTGTAACTTGGGTGAAATAAACACACGAAAGTAAAGTCGGCCAAGGCGAAATCTCTAACTTTTCAGTACTTTAGCATTATGTCTTAAACAGAATTGTTCTGACCCTTAACTTCAAAGAACAGTTTTTAATTGCAGTTTTACTCTGAAAAGTTGTTCTCTAAACACAGGTACTATAGGGCTTCATTTATTATCTCAAAAATGTTTATCACGTTGACTTATTGTACAAGTGAAAGAATTTATTTCTCCAACTTCCAAATTCTATAAATTCACCCTGGAATCTGAAAATCAAGCTGGGCTTTTTCGTTTTCATAGCTTGTGATCTGTAACAATGGCTCTGCAGACCAAACTATAATTATCCCCTTTGACCCAAGCAGTTAGCCAAAAATTTGAGATCTTGCAAATTGTTCAAGTTAGAGGGAGAAATTGGTGGAGGCAAGTGTTTCTTTGATGCAATCCAATTTCATTACAAAGAATGTACAAAGTCTTGTTTCTCTGAATGTAGCAGGAATCAAACAACAAGAGACAGGGTGGGTCACAGTTCCAAACCCTTCTTCTAGTCAGCACTTAGCTTTTCTCAGGGCCAAGAGAGCTTTTGGGCTATGTTCCCAGTACTTCTCAGTATATCTATGGTGTTTTTCACTGCTTTGTCTACACTATGGGGGATATAGCAAATAGCTAGCACCCCATAGCTGTGCTGCTGTAACCCTGTAGACTCTACAGGGATGTTACTACAGCAACAGAAGGGGTTCTTCCATTACTATAGTAATGCCACTCCCTGAGCTACAGTAGCTTGGTTGACAGAAGAATCCTTCCATTGACTTAGCTTTGTCTACAATGTAGGGTGGATTGGCAAATTTATGGTGGCTAGTGGTGTGGATTTTCCACACCTCTGAGCACTGTAGCTATGTTGGCCTAAGTTTTAAGTGTAAACTTTTCTCACACTGACCCTTCTACTCAAATAATACTCTGCAAAGTACCTGCATTCTTATAGTTCATATGTCTGAGCAGTCTCATGTGCGCCTTTTATTTGGGCAGTGACATATGTCTGTTTGGTTGGAGACCCTTATTGTTTCAGCTGCCTGGTTCCATAGAAGAGCTTAATGGCTTCTTACAGCTCTTTAAAATGATGGGCAGCTGTTACACCCACCCATCTCAGGATGCTGTCATGAGGGCTCCACAGTCTTACTGTCTTCAGTGGATTTGCATAGTTTTACATGATTGGAATTTAAGAATTCTAAGCAATTCTGTTGATGACCAACCAAGCCCTGATCAAGGCAATACAGGGCTCTAGGCACACCATATGGGGCCACCCATGCTATGTCCACCCCCCAGAATCATACCCTCCCACTTGGAGTGGCAGGGGCAGGACCCTTCTTTTTTAAAGGAGTGCCAGCAGCCCCAGCCTTTTGGGGGTAGCAGAGGTACACTGGTGCCCTGGAGAGGTAGAAATGGAAGTTAAGAGGTTCCCCAATACTTACACTCTGGCTGTGGCTGCCTGGTGGTATCTTCTTGAATAAGCAGGTTAAGGTAGGGTGCTCCACTGGGGTGGTGCCGATGCCCTTAGTGCAGTGTAACTTGAAGTTGACACTCCATTGCGATGAATAGTGCAGTTTACACCTCTCAGAGCTGTTGTTTTGGGCTGTTTGCCAACTCGGGCAGATGCCACTGCTTTGTAACATGAGACTCACATTTTTGAGCTTTTCTCTGCAAATATGTGGGCTTGTACTAGATGAAAGAGAATACAGAGCACTCAGTCTTAGGAATAAAATCATCTCATTGTCATTAAAGTAAAAAAAAAAAAAGAGTCTGAACACATATATCGAACAGATCTGATGCAGAAGTGGAGTCCCTTTTTGCAAATTCACTTTTGTGAATAGAACTGCATTTTAAATAAGTTTATGCTGATGGACCCTTTACCATTAAGTTTCTTGAAAAATAAGTTAATAAACTTGAACCTTCATAGATTTATTTGTACATAATTTAAACCATTTTTCTCCATCTCCCACAATCAAGTTGTTCTGCTGGAAAGTACTTTTTTCTCTCCCATCTTTAGAAATTGCCCTACATGATAAGTCTCCATTATTTGAGATCTCTAGCACACTACAGTCTGCTTCAATTGGACTGTGAGAGGATTCTTAGGTTGCATTTTGCCATCCATGCATCTGGTCTGCATGCAATTCTGAGAAGTCATGGACTTTGTCTATTGGCCATGCTCTGTCCATAGGAAGGCTTTAGTGACTTAGCGTTCATGCAGTAATCCCACACTGAAACAAACAATTTTATTTCTCTACCTGGAGTATAGAGAGAAAGAGATCCAGATCTAGTGTTTCTCTTGATTTATAATTTGTGAGATGCTAAGCGATGGTGACATAACTCTAAATAGAATCATAGTCTGACTTGCTCCATTGCCCTTGCTCATCTTTGTTGCTGTCCCGTCTCCTGCTGGTTTTTTTCCTAGATGTGTGTCCTCTGGGCTCCACAACAGCACTTGTGACACCAGACTTGTACCTTGTTGTCACAGTTACAGAGTGAGCTGTGCTTTAGACCTCTTTTAGTCCCTCTTGAATGTACCCCTTTGGCAACGTTTTTCACTACCTTCATCCCTCTCTAGGTGGAACCATGTGGTTCTGCCACTTTCAGACTGGCTCTCTGGGCTGCAGCCCCCTGTGATGGGATATACAAACCCCACACTGGACAACAAGGGGTTAAAACTTGCTCCTGGCTCAGCCAGCCCTGCCCCACTGCAACCTGCAAGAGACTTGGAAGTGGACTGGCCAAAGAGCCAAATCTCAGACAGAGGCAGCTGCTGCCCGCAAGAGAGAGAGCTACCCAGCCACGAGGAGATGCCAAGTGGTGAACAGACCCCCTTCGCACCTTCTTGCTGCAGGTTGTGAGCTTTGGATAATAGAGGGGTGGTAGGAAATAGAGGGCAGCCATAAGGCACTTCTGGATGTCAGACCTTTGGTAGCCCTCACAGGGCCCTTGGCTGGAGCCTGGTGAAGTGGGAGGGCCTGGGCGCTCCTTCCATACTCCCCGCCCTTCCGCATGTCGAAAGGCCTAACCCCCTGACCACTAGATGACACTCCCCATGAACACCAACTATCACAACTCCGTTTCCTAATCATGCCAATCTGACAGTTCTAATTGTTTGGCACCCGTTAGCCTTGTTTTTCCAGGAGCCTGTGACCAGTGGCTGCTTAAAATGTCTCAAAACCAGCTTCTTATAAAGCAAAGCTTTATTTATTTATTCATTCACCCAAAGCTACATGGCAATCCGAGAGAAGGGTTAACACAATGAAGCCCTATACTCCTATTTCGTCTTACTTGAACCTTAATCTTTCCTTGCAAGCTTTGCAAGTTCCATTCAGTGCAGCTATCTCTAGCCCTAGGCTGGGAGAAGCAGACTGCCCTGCTGCAGTCTGTTCTATGGGTACGTCTATTCTGCCATTAACAACCCACAGCTGGCCCGTGCCAGCTGGCTCAGAGTAAGGGGCAGTTTAATTGCAGTGTAGATATTTAGGCTCAGACTGGAACTTAGGCTCTAGGACCTGCACAGGGGAGCCTGGGCTGCCCTGTAATGAAACAACCCCTTAGCTCGAGCCCTGCGAGCCTGAATCAGTTAGCAAAAGCCAGCTGTGGGTGTCTAATTGCTCTGGAGACATACCCTTCAAATCTCTCTCTGCCAGACTACTCCTTCTCCCAGCCTCTGGGTAGCTGCTGACCACCACCCCCCAGGGCCGGCTCCAGGGTTTTGGCCGCCCCAAGCAGCCAAAACAAACAAAAACAAAACAACAAAAAGCCGCGATCGCGATCTGCGGCGGCAATTTGGCGGGAGGTCCTTCGCTCCCTTTCTGGAGTGGCCGCCCCAAGCACCTGCTTGAGAAGCTGGTGCCTGGAACCGGCCCTGCCACCCCCCCTTGTTCTGGGGGGCTTTTTAACTGTTTATGTTTTTTTTTCAATCTCTAGGTGATCAGCCTTGGCAGCCCAGCTGTGAACTCTGCCCAGTGCCTAGTAAATAGCATCTTCCCACTTAATTGCCTAGTCATTGTTATCTTAACTGTCTGGAAGTTGTTCACCACAGGTGTCTTATCTCTGACATCATTTCATTTCCTGTTTGTTTCTCCCTAACAGCCTCCTTTGATGAAACTTTATGCATCCAGGCAGGATAACATCAAACAGGTAAACTGAGCTACATATCAAATTCATAAAATAATGACATCTCCCTCATTTTCCACACTTGTTCATTCAGGAAGTGATTGAAGATATTCTAATCTATTTAATCCAGGACTTCAGTTAATTTTTTTTCCCCTGGGGGAAAAAAAGTGCTGGATTTCCTTACACCAAATAACAGACATTGTTACTGTTGCAGTATTTCAGGAGTCTTTCAGTGTCAATACCAGTTCAAGAGTCACTGCTAAATGAGCTGTATCTGATCAAGTTCTCCTCAAGTGTTTGTAAAGCTTTTTGCAACATCTTTGATTTTGTCAGTTTTCCACAGTATCAGATATATGGTCTGTTTTATTGTGCCTGTAGCATGGTACACTTCTTATAGCAGGCTGAGGACCTGGGGAAAACACTGTTTTTCTTGATTGCTGGCATTTAGAGTGATGCAATCTCCATTAAAAATGTGTGGGAGGATACTTTCCTCCTCTCTCAAAGTTTTTGGGGACACATTTAAAGTACAGATAAGCATGCAAAAGTCTGGATAATTCTCTGAATTTTATCCAAACTTCTAATCCAATTAAATTCTTCCTCCTTCATCTTGCTCCCAGCTCAGCCAACTTCCTAATCTGGGCTTCTCTTCTCCAGTCCATTTTCTAGCTCTCAAGTGACTCCCCAAACTCCTTCCTCCTAATAGTTCTGCAGATATTCCCTCTACTTTCATTCTTCCTACAGCCTTTATTATTCTTTATTTCAGGGTAGCACCAAAAGATCCTAATCAAGGATCAGGCCCTATTGTGCTATGCACTGTAGACACAACAAAAAGATGGTTCCTGCCCCAAGAGTTTATAATCAACATAGAAGTTAGACAGCCACTAGCTACATTGAACACATGTGGGGACCATAAAGAATGAGACAATTTTTATTAGTGTAATGAGAAGTGGTCACAGCCCCCAAATGCCTAAGCAATGCCAGGTGTTTTTCAGGCATTATGGCATAGATGAGTTTTAAGGGGAGATTTGAAAGATGACCCTTTTGATGATCACAGAGATCCCCAACATCTCTATTATTCTTCAAGCTGTTCCCCCTTTCACGTGATATGTGCTCTGTTGTTTCTAGAGCACAGATGCATAATGGGTCTCTGCCGAGGGGAAGTCTTTCCTATTTAATAACTAATAGCAATGTCATGTATATGTTTCAATATTAAAATCAAATACACACATACTACTAGATTTTCTGGTATCTGTCTTAAAATGTTAGGAGATGCCTAGGTGCTTCTGGGAGCAGAATTTGGCCCATAATTTGAAAATTTAAGTACAAATTGCAAAAGTCACAAACTTTAGGGAAACAGGAAATAACTGAGACATTTTTGTATTAGTCAAATATTTGTGCGTCACCATACAAATGTCACGATGAGGAATTTCATACCAATGTGTTCTGAGCAGTACCTCAAGCAAAAGATTGAGGAGAAAAAAAAAAAAGTAGAGGCAAACATAGTGAGAAATTGTGACTGAACTTTACAATAAGCCATGTACTTACATTTCAAGTTGCTCTCTTAAATCTTGCAAGTGGTGGTGTCATACCAAATTTACTAATTTAAATAAATAAATAAATCTTCTAGTGCTCTCTTTTTGAAAAAAAAAGTCATTGTTCCGCAAACACTTTTGGTCTATACAATTCTGGCCCTACAAAGTGTTAGTTACTATTTCATTTGTTTTTAGGACTTTAGGCCAGCTTTCCATCAAAATCTTTGCACCATTAAAAGCATTTGGCTGTCCTTGCTGCTTAAATGAAAATATATAATATCTTTGTTTAATTGTATATAATGTACCTATAACATTTTTGACTGCATTATGAAGCTGTTAAAATATTTTAGACCCAGAAAATTGAATGGCAACAGGAAAAGCTGAATGGTGAACTAAATACAAGCTGCTTTATGAAGAATATTTGTGAAATATTTTCCCAACAGTAACTTATGAATGTCCAAAATAAACTTAAAATTTGTTATAAAGAACCTAAAAGCCTCACTTCTCTCCTTTTCACCCGAAACTACATCTATTATGAAGGAGTCATTACTAAAGAAGCTGTTTCAGCTGTTACATCTTAATTTCTTTTCATAGTAAGAGGTCTAAGAATTTTCAAACAATTTGACTGTTTGTCTTAACAGCCATAGGTTTCAGAGTAGCAGCCGTGTTAGTCTGTATCCGCAAAAAGAACAGGAGTACTTGTGGCACCTTAGAGACTAACAAATTTATTAGAGCATAACAAATTATTTGTTAGTCTCTAAGGTGCCACAAGTACTCCTGTTCTTTTAACAGCCATAAATACTTTAAAGTTAACAGTATAAATGACAACACATCATTCCTTAGAATAGATTCACTTTGGCTTGAATGCAGTACTACCATATCCTGAGTAACATACCTTAAGTTTTTTTAACTCAACTTGGGCAAAGTTCTACTCTCTCTTGCACCTGTGCAACTATCAGTAGATTTTGTTCCTTGTTCCCAGTAGTTTACAGAGATGCTGTCAACATTCTAACATAAGAATTGATCCTTTATGATGTACTATAGAGGGGCCTATACTGGAACACTGAATCCAATCTCATTCCCCTCAAATTCTGGGCAAGTTTGGATCTGAATCTAGATTTAAATATGTACTTCATGGCTTAAGTCTATGTCTAATGGTAAGTAACCACAGGACCTAATATTAGCTGTGATGGGGTGAAAGCTCCAGTTAGTCACATTCATTTCACCTGGACAGTAATTAGGTAGTTACTTGTCAGCCAGAGAAGGCAGGACTAAGGAAGGATCAGGTGATAACTCAACAGGCACCTGGGCCTCTTAAATATTCTAGGGGAGTTCAGTGTAGTGAAGGAAGCCACAGGGAGGAAACAGGAAGTTTGGCTTTTGTGAATGGCTAAAACACCAGAGATTGTTGGAGGCTAGAGCCTCAGGTGTGTAGGACAGTGCTTGATGTCAGAGGTGGGGAAAGGCAATGGAATCCTAGGAAGGGTTGCACATAGGATCCAAAGGATTGGTTGAGTCTTTGGGACTTAGGACTGCAGCTGGACATTGTTATTCTGGAAGGGGTTTGGATGAGCCCTTATCAGCTGGTGTGAGGCACAAAGATAGATGGCCTGCAGGGGGCAAAGAAGATGACAACCTCTTCAACTTTGAGCCCTTAGATGAGGGTGAGCCCTGGTGCATCATTACAATAGCACTCTTTTAAATAGTTTATTGTGGTGTGTCTTGAAAATATTAGGTTGGTGTCACACCCTTTCCACTGACACCATTGTCTGAGCTGATGGGGGCAGCCAGTATGGAAACTGCTATGTGTGCCACACAAAGATGGATACAGCTACATTTCCAAACTTCCTTATGTAACCCTTCTGCCCATCTAAGTTGGCAGCAACAAGGGCTGGGTTCTGTATCTAGGGGTTCCGTTTCAATAAAGCAATGCAAAACCGTCTTGAGCCCTCACCCAGTGACCTGGGACAATTACATACCACCCCCTGGGTGCCTCTAAGAGGAAATACTTCCCCTCTCGCAAGCACGGAGTCTGAGTGTGACAGAAAATGTTTAATAACATGAGGTAAATGACATCAGCATTAAATTGGAAAAACACCACAAACAGGATTCATAACACAAACCATGAGCAAAAAACCCATCCCAGCAAATTGGGCTGTGTCCTTTCCCTCTGGTTCTTGAATCCAGCAACCCAAAGTCCCAAAAGTCCAACAGACCCCAAAGTCTCTGTCCCTGGTCAGTGCAGCCCCAGACTAAAAGGGGGGGCACACAGGGTGTTAAGGGGCACCTTACGTGATCCGAGGCCGGCCAGCCGTCTCTCCGTGGGGTTCCGCCACAGCCTTCACCACGAGCCAGTCCACTTCCTGCCGTCCCACAAGCTGCTCCACCCCACAAGCTGCTCCGCTCCACTCACCGACCTGTGAGCCACTCCAGCCATCCCCGCAAACAGCTCCGCTCGCCGTTCCTTGGGCCACTCCAACCAGCCCCGCAAGGCTCCACGCCGCTCCTCCAGTCATCCCCACAAATTGCTCCACCAGCTGCTTAGCAATATAGCTTCAGGCTCCCCCACTAGTTAACACAGCACTCAGTGATCTCAGCTCTTAATAACTTTAGCTCTTTTGTGATTTCAGCTCTTATCAATTTCAGCTCATAGTAGGGTAGCCCTACTGCTAGTGCACCATTGGCCCAAAGTGAATTCAGCTCAGCAGGCTGTAACTAGATTCCTAATGGAATCAAAGTTAGCTCTGACATTCAACAGTGGAGAGAGTAAGTAGTGCAATTGGTGTGTTGAGCCCTCAGAGGGGGCCCATGCCATCAGGTACAAATACCTATCCCCATCCTCTCTCCATTCACTGGGAATTGTAACCCATGCCCCTTGTCAAGCAAGTGCTACTTAGGTAATGGTGAAGGACTCACTCAGTCCTTCTGTCATACAACAGTTCCACTGGCCTTGATTCACAGAATCAGGGTAACAAAACTTTATTCTTCCTGCCCCAATAACAGAGAAAACTGGGGATCCCACACCAGCCAAAGTAACCACTTTGAGTTGCTGTTGTTTCATGCCAGGCGAGTGGGTGTGCCTATGCAAACAAGATCAGCCCCTGGAGTTCTTTTCCACACTTGCCATAATTCACCACCAGATGTCAGGGTAGAGCTCATCCTGACTCTGCTTACACTTACAAGTGCTTGACCATAAACTTTTGAGGTGAAAACAAATCTCATGTCAAATTGAGGGGCTGGAGCTGTCCTCTACAGAGGACTCTCATGCCACAAAATTAGGGGAGCTGCTCAGTTGTGAGATACAGAGTAAAATGTTAGCTGTCTTCTGTTTCAGAACAGTGTTGTCTTCAAGTGAGAGGGGAGAGCCTGCCAACATCACACTTCCTACATGTTGGCGCTGTCTTCCTTCAATCGCAGTCCTGATTTCACAGTAAAACTACAAATATAGAAGCATTTTTCATGAACTTTGAAAATGGGATGCGACATAAAAGAAGCACAGAGCTATTTGTTCACGTCTTTTTTTGATACTTTGTGTTAGCATATCCCACTTCCCATGCCAGTCCTTCCTTTGAAAACCAAGATCTTTCATAACAAGCCAAAAAAAAGGCAGCCAAGTTTTTATGATTACTGTCCTCTTTATTCATACTTGGTAATTCAAGTCCCTTCTCTCAAAAGAATATCTCATGTTAAAGATTAAGATTCTTTATGAAAGCATCTAGTGTACATGCTACAATATGCACCTTTGGTAAAATACATCAATTCATTCTGGGAGCTTCAATATGGAAATCAAAGGTCACCATCACTTACCTTCATTTATTTTCTGTACCTAAAATCTATTAATCACATGTATTACATTCAAGCAAATGCAGGGAAAAGGCATTACACTTTCAGATTTTTTTTTAATTTTAATATCTTGGCATGAAAGTCGTTTTAGCTTTTCTAAGATATTTTGTTTAAATAAATGCCACAGTGGGTACTTGCCAGAATCAATGCAAAAATAATTCTGAGCTTATTTACCTGCCTGCCCGCCCCCGCCAAAAGCAATAGATAAGTTTAATCAGACTGATTATTAGACTAAAAGCAATGCAAATAGGTCAGCAAATGAGACATTTGCACTAGAATGCATTTCAGACAGGGACTTAAACTGACAGTTTGCATTTGTGCATCACCTTCCATCCACTGATCACAAAGTGATTTAAAAAATTATTAGCCACAAAATGACCACTGGACTTTTCTGTTGACTACTCTGACTTATGTGAGGTGAGTTTTTTGTATAAACTTGAAGTGGTTCCAGTGGTCTGGGCTGATCACTTCAGAAAATCTACACTGAAAATTCAAAACAGGTAATACATAGTTTCATTGTCATGTACACTGGTTAACAGAATAAATCTTTTATAAATAGATTTTATTTGCTGCAGCATGTAATTACTCTTTAAGAAACCAGTAGCCAGTGGTGAGATGTAGACTTGTGGCAGACATAAGGCACCATTTCTCAACTGCGAGGGCAGGTTCCCAAAGGAAATACTAAGGAGTAAACCAAATGGGAACATAATAATGAATATTTCTTTCTTCCTGGCTCATTTTACTCTCCTGGCTCAGCAGTAACAGAATGATCTGATAAATATTGAATGTTCAATAGAGAGTTTTGCTTTGACTTAATCATACATGACTCGAAAGGAACAAAACATTAGCTAGCTGTTTCTCTCCCACACACTCTTGTGGAAGTGATATCATGTGACAAACTGAAGAGCCATGTAGTACATGTACCTGTTGTGCACTTGGGAGAACTTCACCTGCCTGATATCCACCAGTCCAACCCTCCGGGATCTGCTCTAACATTTCCAAACCACTGAGCAGCTTCACACTGCCACTATTATTTTTTTTAAATCAACCTGCCACAGACATGGATTCATCTTCTTTCCCCGCCCCGCACATTCCAAATTACCCCTTCCTGAAAGCCCAAGACAAGCAAAAGTGCTGGGTTAGTGACAGTGACTGCTTTTCTAAATATCATGGCTTTAAAATCTGATATCTTGTGACCCTACAGGACTAGGAAAAAAAGAGACCAGCTTCTCTGCTCAGGCCATTTTGTGCCATGTTAATAGTGCAAGATAGAATTCTCCACCAGTTTTCCCTCATGGGAACACTCAGCTCCCGGAAACTTGGTGGAAACTGCTCCCTCTCTCAATATAAGGGCAGGAGAGGGCATTCTGGGGACAAAAGCAGGGGCATGGCAGAGCAGAGCTCCACTACACCTGATCCTCTACAGTGTAAATGTCATTATCATCGGTGGAAGTTAGAGTAGGCTCTCTGCTTCTCTAACTTTTGCCCGAAGTGGGTGGCTATGGCTCAGAGACTTGCAATTTGCTGCATTCCTCCCACAGCTTCACTGTGCAGCTTGGACAAAGTGGAGACTTGTGGCAAGGAACTGTATCCCATTGGAATTGTGAGACTCCAAGCTTTACAATGAAGCCCATTTTAGTCTTCTAGTGTCAAAAGGATCTGATTTACTTTTTTTTTAAAGGCATGATATTTTTAATGTTTAGAAAGCTATTTTTAGTCATTTTTGGAGGTGTTTAACAAATATATTTTTTTCTGAGCCCTGGACAGCTGAAGTCATCGTTCATAGATTCACAGATTCCAAAATGATAATGAACATAATTCTACCATTTCTATCTAGTACTGGAACAATACCATTGTTAGGTTTCTTTTTGTTCCTAATACTTTTTTTAAAAAAAAATCCTTTAACTTTGCTGGCCACAGATTTCACTTTGTGTCCCTTGGCTTCCCTTATCAATTTTCTACGATTCTGAACTTCTGATTTGTATCCATTACTATCAACTTTCCCTTTCTTCCATTTGTTATATATTATTTTGTACAGTTGCCTTCACTTATCTTCTAAACCAGTTTGATTTTATTTATTTATTTTTGAAGCAGCATAGCCTTCTTCCTCAACTGTGGAATTGTGGATTTTTGGGCATCTGATAAGGTGTTCTTAAATGATTCCAAATTATCATTCACATTTTTCTGATTAAATTCTTTCTCCCAGATGATTTGGCTCCTAATTGTTTAAAGCTTTGTGAAATTGGCCCTATTAAAGCACCAAATTTATATATATCTGGTCTGGACTGTATTCTGCTTCACATATTATAAATATTATCAAGTCATGCTCAATTGTACCTAAGCTAAAATTAACTTTTAGATCTGTGATCAGTTGCTATTTTTCTGTTAGAACAAGATCTAATATAGAAATTCCACGTGTTGGTTGCCACAATTTTTGAGTTAGGAAATGATCTATAATGTTTAGAAATTTCAAGGTTGTTTTAATGCTGGCTGCTTGAGACCTTTAGTTTATGTTACAGAAATTGAAGTTCTCCATGCTAATGAAGCTATCTGGCTTTACAGCTGGATTGATACAACAGCTAGCCCTAATAATATTTATAAATATTGTCTTAAGCATTCCTGAAATAGTTTACTGCAACATGTGGCATATATAGAATTCATGATGCTGCATTGTGTTGTTGTACAAAGTTTATCAGTACTCATTAGGAAGAATGATGGGCAAATCTATGAAAAGTGATAGGGTTTAAATTTTGAACCTTCCCCTCCTTCCATACCAATCTCTCCCCTCAAACAAACAAACAAACAAAAAATCAAGGTGTTAGGCCTAAATCAAAACCCCACATCCAACCTTGAATATTAAACTTGAGTTTGAAAAGAGTGCAGTGGTATGACAGAATTTTGAGAAAGCAGTAGATAATTGAAATCAGCAATGATCGTCAAGTGCCAACCATTTGAGAAAGAAACAACTGAAAAGGGAAAAACTATGTAGGAAACAAACTGCTAGTTCAGGGATCGGCAACCTTTGGCACGCAGCTCGCCAGGCGTTGGCAGGTTCGGCCGATCACGGCTCCTGCTGACCACGATTCACCACTCCAGGCCAATGGGGGCTGTGGGCAGGAGCGCTGCCAGCTTTTCTGCCGCCCTAGGCGGCAGAAGGTCCCACCCTGAAATGCTGCCTCCCACAGAGGCAGTGGAAGGTCCCGCTGCCCAAATACCGCCGCGGTCGCCGCCCCCCAAATTGTAGTGCCCTAGGCGACTGCCTAGGTCGCCTAATTGGTTGTGCCAGCCCCGGCTGCGGGAAGCGGCAACCAGCACATCCTTCGGCATGCGCCACTTTCTGCAGCCCCCACTGGGAGTGGGAGCTGCGATCGGGCGAACCTGCGGACACGGCAGGTAAACAAACCAGCCCAGCCAGCCGGGGTGCTTACCCTGGCGAGCTGTGTGCCAAAGGTTGCCAATCCCTGTGCTAGTTAAACAGGAAGGGGATGCTTCTCAACAAGACGCTTTACTTTTTATCCTGACAGTTTTTTGTACATTTCTCCTCCGTGTTCATGCAATCAGAAATGATATCCGTTGCTATCGATGCTTTACCACGTGGGAGGAAAGTTACACTTCCCCACCCAACCTTAACTTTCCTCCTTATGTTGAGCATAAATATGCATGAGGATAAGAACATTTTACTTGGAGATAGATACTTTGATAACAAGATGGGATTTTACAATCTCCAGTATGCTACAACTCTACAATAGTAATTTATTACTTATTGTTTAAAATGCAGTAAACATATTAAAAAACATTATGGTAAACAAAGCTCTATACTTACATAAATGTAGAGCACCTTATATAACACATTCCATAACCCCAAAGATAATGTTTTCCTTTTGACTCATAGAAACAGCTTGGTACTCAATCAAAATATCACACTAGCAGACAAAGTATGGAACTCTGGCATATGCTATTGCAGCCTGACTACATTAATTTTGAAATCTTTAATTCTAATTAAATAAATATGTATACAAGTATTTCAGAACACAGCTAGGGGATATAGCTTAGTTGAATGGGGTGATAGTAAAATAGAATATATGGCATTAGTGAAGTGGCTGCATCCCTTTGTGGTTCATTTCTAGGCTTTCACATTTTGAGGGGTTTTTCATATGGAAGAATTATTTTATGGAAACTGTAATACAATTTCTGGATATGAACTCCAATTGCTGCATACCTTCTGCCTTAATTGTGGCATTTTTTTATTTCCTAAAAGAGCTAATGGCCTGAAAACTGGTTTAGCAATTTACTGGAAGGAAAAAAAAATCAGTATCTTCCAAAGTCTCCAGATTGTGATACCAAGAGTTACTGACGAGACGCTTAAATCAGTGAGGCACTGAGTGTTCTCAGCTCCATTGAAATGAGTGGAATTTGTGGACATTCAGCACCTTGCAGGGTTTCACTTTTTCTGTTGTATGCTATGCATGGGATTCAAACTGGAAGATCTAAGGCCATGTCTACACTGGGAACAGGAAAGTGAAGGTGAATCAACTACACTGTGAAGTCCATGTGCATAAATTAAAGCCCCATGTGGATGCTCTCTCGCAGGAGTAAAGTGGCCTAAGTTTGTTGTAAGTAATCCTCTTTGGAGAGTTAAATGCTCTTTAATTTATGTGCATTGACTTCATACCCTTAGTTGAGTCACCGTAACCTTCCTAAATGTAGACTATGACTAGTCCTAACTTACTCAGCAAAACAAAGTGACACAGCAAACTACACTTGAACTCTTTCTGTCTGCAACCCAGCTGTTACCCTGGGGTTTTATTTATGACAAAACTTAATTTATTGGGATTTTCATAGGCATAATTCTACTCTTGGCTCTCTCATTAGCAGTCCAAATATCTGATACACATTATGTATGAACTTCTGTTGATGTCAATAAAGTTTTGCAGGGAGCTCTAGCAGCAATCTAAAGATTGCTGTGCACTGCTGAATCAAAAGCAAGATATCGTCTGTGTTTGCCATTTTATCCTTTTGTGCAAATTTTTTTACAGGCCCTTCCAATGAATTTCTACAACTGTCATTTTTTTGAGGTCAGCAGTCCGCTTAAGCCAGCAATAATGTCCCAGTGAGATAATGGAAAAAAAGCCTTCTGTCACTTGATCTGAACTCCATGAAAGATTCAGAAATATAAACCCAAAATATAAATGGCCTTTCTCTAGAACTTGGCTAATCCTTTATAACTAGGCTAAACCCCAGCATACACTGATTTCTGTGGAATAAGTTTAGGAGACAATTACTATAATTATGCATATTAAAACAAGTCAAAAGTTTGAACACAAAATACATACTAAGTAATATTTTTAAAATATTAGTAACTGAGATTGGTTCATTGCTCTTAATGATAGGGTTGGTAGTTAACTATCTAGAATGAAACAGCTGCGGCAATAGATACTACAGCTTTGATAAATTCTATTCAGTAGTTTTATTTAGTATTTGTTTTAGATTGCAGTTTATTGTTGTAATGTTACTATACTGAAATTCCACTCATTCACAGGACCTTAATTAATTAGGCAATAGGATGTGATAAATATGGCAGGAATTGATTGTGTATTAAGCAACTCATTAAACAGGACCATATTAACATGACATAGGTACCTTTTAGTTTGTGCCAGCTGTGTCCACCCATGGCAATTATAGTGCAGCCCTTTGGTGCATGCTACAATTGACGCCCCGAGAGTCGAAACTGCAGGGTCATGTAGACAAGCCTTAGGTTTTAGGCTCCTGCATGATTCTGCAGAATACAATGGGTCCAATTCTCTTCTTCCTGTGTAAATCAGGAGTGAAGTCAGTGGTGTTACCAGTATAAAACTAGTGTCAGAGAAAGAACAGGCCCTTTATATTCACTTCCATTGTATATGCAAGACATAATTACAACAGAACTCTTATCTCCTGTTTAGTGTTGCACGAGTAAATCAAAATGCTGTAACTGCTGATATTTTTTTTCCTGATAGTTATTTGTTTTATAGTAACCCCCCAAAGAGACTGAGGCAACATAGTAAGGGACAGCCCTGAAGAGTTTACAGTCAGTCTAAATACATAAGACAGGTGAAGGATGGGGGAAAAGCAAGTATTATACTGAGGGCTGGATCCACAACACTCAGAGTTGCAATGCCTAAAGTTAAAGTGCCCTGCTGCCCAGTGGAATCCTCAGCCTTGAATTATCTGCCCAGACTCCCTAGCAGGGGGCTGGAACAATTTATGTAGTGGGGGTGCTGAGAGCCATTGAACCAAACTGTCAACCCTTTATCTGATAGAAACCAAAAGAGAGGGTGCAGCAGCACCCCTAGTTCCAGCACCTATGCTCCCTATATAATGTATGGGGGGAGTTTGGTGAATGAGAATGGGATTCACAGAAGCCGGCAAGGTCAGTGGTGAGCTGCTTAAGCTAATGAGTAGCAAATACAAAGGGAGTCAGGTGCCTAACTTTGGGATAGAAGGAGGTGCCATTGTCTGCTGGAGACTCTCAGATGCGCACCCTCTACTAGAGCTAGGTGCCTAAATCAGGTCAGTCCTTTCTGGGTTCAGGATCTCATTGGTGCCTAGAGCAGGAGTTGGCAACGTTCGGCACGTGGCTCGCCAGGGTAAGCACCCTGGTGGGCCGGGCCAGTTTTATTTACCTGCTGACGCGGCCGGTTCGGCCGATCGCGGCCCCCACTGGCTGCGGTTCGCCGTCCCGGGCCAATGGGGACGGCGAGAACTGGCGTGGGTGAGCGATGTGCTGGCCGTGGCTTCTCGCCACCCCCATTGGCCCGGGACGGCGAACCGCAGCCAGTGGGGGCCGCGATCGGCTGAACCGGCCGCGTCAGCAGGTAAATAAAACTGGCCTGGCCCGCTAGGGTGCTTACCTTGGCGAGCCGCGTGCCGAACGTTGCCGACCCCTGGTCTACACTATGAGCTGGGGTGTGATTTTTTTCCCCCCCTGCTTGTGTACACATACTCATGCTAACTCTCATTGAACTCACACAAGTATAAATGCAACCTGGGTAGCACAGGAAGCAGGAGCAGAGGCATGGCTGAGCTGTCATGAGTATGTACCCACTGACATCAGGTGGTGAATTAAACTAAACTCAATTAAGGCCACTCTAATGCTGAATAACAGCATCCACACAGGGATTTAATGTGGCTTAATGAACCTCCTTCAAATTCACACCTTTAGTTACTTTGGATTAATTTTCCTGGGTGTCCTTATACACACAAGCCGCAAGGCTCTTTGCAGATCTAGCCCTGTGAACCTTAACACTTGATACAGAGTGTACTCAGCCTTCCGAGGATCTAGTTTAATTTACAAAAAGGTATTTAAAAATATATGAACTCTAGTATAAGCTTTCTATATATACTTCCTTTTTTCTCAGGTCCTATGTGTGAAAGCTGGGCTACTCCCACCTTGCTTATATTCAGGATAGAGACTGATTAGCAACACCTGCCCCAATGAGTGAGCAGTAGTTAACCTGTAGCCCATACCTGCTATTAGAGTGGGGCAATGGGAGACTCCTGTTACTGTGGTATGTCTACACTGGAGCTGGAGATGTTTACCCAAGTTGGAAATGACATACCTGTGCTACTCTGATCAAGTTAATGTACTAAAAATGTGTAGGCACAGGTGCCTGGATGGGCTGGCTGCCTGCCCAAGTATGTACTTAGGGTTTCAGATGGGATTGTACTTGGAGTACGTAGCCCACCCTGCTGCTTGAGCTGCCATGGCTACACTCTTCTTTTTAGTGCACCAGCTCGATTGCAGCTAGCATGTGTACTTCTACCAGAGCTAGAAATTACACCTCCCGCTTCACTGTTGTCAAGAGTCAATGCTGCAGCTTCCCAGGCAAACCTGAAACAAGAGCTGGTTGGAAAATCTCAGCTGAAACAAATTTCTGTAGGAAAATGCAGTTCTGTTGAAATCTAAATGCTTTGTAAAATTGTACCAATTTTGCCAAAGTTTAATTCTGGAGAAAAATGGAAAAGTTCCGGCAATGTCCAAATGTCCTGTTTTGACATTTTTGGAACATGTTTCAATTTTTCATTTTAAAATGAAATTTCAATTAATTTTTGTATTTTACATATTGTAATATCAAAAAAGTCAAACTCAAAACAAAACATTCTGATTGAACTGAAATGACTTTTAAAAAAATCTTTTGTGGAGAATTTTGAAATTTTGGGGTTTCATTCTGAATCAAAGAGAAGCCATAATTTCCAGTCTTCAAATCCTTCATGAAATGGAATGTCCCAGACAGCTCCAAGTGAAAGCAAAAATTACCAAGATTCATCTAGTAGAGGCTTGAGTTAGCTACCCCTAGTATCCTGCCCATCGTATTTAGCAGGTGGTTGACTGTTCATCTTTCTATTTTTAGTGCTTTCTAGTGGCAACATCATGTTCAGTTCCATTCCTTTCCTCCTTCCCTTCTACATTCCTTGTTCTGTAGCAGTACCACAGTAAGCAGTACTTCTGGGCCTATTACTGTAGGCTGCACGGGCGTTTACCGTGCTTTGGGATCTTATGCAATGACAAAACGAATTGTATAGTTCTAGGGAATGGAATTGGTGACAGCATGCAACTGAAAGATGCTTCTTATTTCCTCTTTTCTTTGGGACTAACTAAGTTAAGGAGAGGTGCCTTGCTGTCTGCTCAGGAACTCTGCTGTGGCTGAACTCACTGAGCACTGAAATTAGAGAAGGATTTAAAATAAATTCTACTTAAGTTACTTGTGGTTATAGGCTAAATATGTGCCAGCTTTAGGTAGCCAGTTTGAAAGGAAAGTGCAGTGCCCATTACCTGCTCTGCACAACTGCTGCTGGGCTCAGTGTGTGCATTTCTGTGTATACAGCACAAACTACTGAACTTCAGATATAGCCCCAAACTACCCAAAATCTTAAATCTACACCAATTATGAATCTTGAAAATTATTTCTGTCCTTTCTGTTATAACCAGTGGCCTGGGGATTTTGGTAGCAGGAGAATCTTTTTTTATTTCCCCCCGCTAACTCCAAACAAAAATAAAATGTTTTTTAATAACTTTTTCCAACCACTTACAAGGTTTTTCACTAAGATGTAGACTTCTTCCCTGCCCCCCCTGCACACTTTATGATTCTTTTGTCTTCATGCCACAGATAGGATGCTGCCAGCTTCAGAGACCAACAAATTGCTGCCAAGCCTGTGGGAAGATTTTATGACACAAGAAGTAGCTATTAAGCCTGGGGTGGGGAAACTATGGCCCGCGGGCCGGATCTGGCCTGCCAGACATTTTAAGCCATCCCTCAATCTCCTGCTGGGGTGCGGGGCCTGGGGCTTGCCCCGCTCCGGCACTCCAGCCGGGGAGCACGATTGGGGGCCACTCCACGAGGCTCCGAAAAGCAGCGGCATGGCCTTGCTCCAGCTCCTAGGTGTAGGGGCAGCCGGGGGGCTCTGCTCTGCATGCTGCCCCCACCCCAAGCGCCGCCCCCACAGCTCCCATTGGCTGGGAACTGCAGCCAATGGGAGCTGCAGGGGCAGCACCTGCACCCCAAACTCCTCATCCTCACCCCCACACCAGAGCCTGCATCCCCAGACAGAGCCTGTACCCCTTCCCACACCCCAACCCCCTGCCCCAGCCCTGATCCCCTTCCCGCCTGCCAAACCCCTCAGTCCCAGCCCAGAGCACCCTCCTACACCCCAAACTCCTCATCCCCAGCCCCACCTCAGAGCCTTCACCCCCAACCAGAGCCCTCACCCCTTCCTGCACCCCAATCCCAATTTCGTGAGCATTCATGGCCCACCATACAATTTCTACTCCCAGAAAGTTTGTCCACCCCTGTATTAAGCCAATGGAATGCATTTATGCATACTCATTGGGCAGAATTTTTCTAATGCCAGTTGCAGAAGGTAGCCTCAACCATCTGACTTATAAATGCCAATATTTAGAATGCCAAGACAAGGAAATGAAAATATCACCGTAAATTTTGAGGGGATTAATTTATTCTAGGGAGCTAAATGAGTGGACATCAACTAAGACTCTTTCTTAATCTGTTGTTGTTTACAGTATAGGCATAGCCCTATTAATGCTTTAATAGAGGACAGATTAAAAACAGCTTCAACATGCTCACACTTTCAGAAATCCAGCAAAGCAGCTCTGCTCCAATTTCTAGGAAATATGCTTCTCCCCGCAAATGCTGTCTCCAACTGCTATGCAAAAACCTGTCTTAACTGCTTCCCAAATACATCTCTTTGTAAATATATCTGCCTGGGCTTTCACTCAGAAAGTCACTATACCCTACTCTTGCCAGGTGTCAACCATCTGGTGCTGTCTGATTTAATAAAGGGGAGCCATATTAACTTTCATTTAAAAATAGTTGTTTGAAACAAAATGTCAATTCAAATCAACCAAAACAATCTTTTTGTTTTTCATTTCAATAAGAAAAAAAAAGTTTTTAATTTTTCCCTTGGGCCACTGAAATGAACAATCGGTTATTTTATGAGCACTACTTGGACACTGATTTAGTTGCCTGAATATGGATTTAGAAACCTAACTTCAGGCTCTTAGCTTGAAAAAAAACTTGGCCTTCATGCTTGCTGTGCAAGGTGGCAAAAGCAATGGAGACTCCTCACAGATGGATTCCATAATCCCTGCATGCCAGGGAAGAAATCTCAATGGTATTTCTCTGTAGCTCCAGTAGAGAACATAATGTGGTTGTATCAGAGATGTGACTCTTCTGCACATAGGTTGAGATTGATCCCTGTGCAAGTGGCCCTCACAGTGCCTGTGTACCAGTTAAATTCTGCTTAAGCCCTCAAAATCCACAGTGAGGATCCATCTGACTGAAACCTTGTGTAGCTGAGTAGCAGTGAACAACTGTTGCTCCCAAATACCTTGCAACAGTGGCTGCAGGTTAGCTGCATGACAAGCATGCATGTGCTGAGGATTCGGTTATTCAGTCATTAGCTTATTTTTTTTACAGCATAAAGTGTTCTTACTTGGTGCCATTTCCTAGGAGTTGGCCTCATCTCAGAAATTCCCTGCTTGTGAAATTGATTTGGTTTCTCTCTCCAGCTCATAAGGACACAGCCTGCTTTTGCTTGCACTCCTAGGTTTTAACGTAATTTTAAATGAGAGTCGGAGAGTTGCATACTGTGGCTGTTTTGTTTACATTATGTAAAATTGGGTATCTGCCATCTGAAAAGTCCCACGCATCTCATGAAGTGTTAAAGTAGCACAGGGTGTGTATGTGCATCAGTCAAAGTAGGTGGGGATTGCCAGTAAAGGTCTATAACTTGCCCAAACAAGTAAATTACACTCACTGTGTCCCACGTTCCCAAAACAGAAATGTAATTAAAAAAGAACAAAATTAGTGTATAATTTAGAGCTGGCACTGGGCCTCTCCAATTTATTCCCCGACACTAGGATCCACTCACTCCCCTGTATTACCAACCATATTTCAGTTTCATAATGAAAGTAGTACATAGCATTGCATTTTGTATCATCCATATGATAGAGTATTTGAGATAATGAGCAGAGCACATGGATAATTTACTTACACCTACCTGCTTTAATTTGATCTCCTCCTCCTCCACTGGCAAATCATAACAAGATTTTTTTTAATAGAATTGATTAAGAAATATTCTAAATTGAATGGAATTTTAAGGGATGATTCAAGCAATATAACTGGGTAATATATAGGGCATTAATTCTCTGGAAATATCTTATGCAATTATTGTAGTTTTGAATTGCATCATGCATATAAAAATCCATATGTCTGTATTTTTATTGTTAGCATATAATAGCAGTAATAACTTCCGTGGAGGGTATTTGTCTGTGTTGTGTCCAGCTGAGGTTAATGACCCTCAGATGGGCCTGAGACCATCAGCTCTTTCAAACTGGTTATTAGTTCCCAGAAAATGCCCTGTATTTGATTACTGTTGCATAAATATAGAATATAAAAATATCCTTATCCATAAATATTATACCTAGCCACTTTTTACCACTAGATAATGCATTTAGAACTTGGTTCAGCAAAGCTCTTAAACAGCAAGGCACAGAGAGATGGAGGCTAAAATTTACAGAAATTGCTATTACTTTGGGGCACACCAGTGATTGTGCTCCAGCTACCCCACAGAGGTGTTTGAAGCACTCTGCTATTATACACTGTGGGGACCTGGAGGACAGAAAGAGCAAGATATCAGCCATAGCATCTGTCTAATGCACTGTGAAAAAATAAAATTGCCTAGTTTTTCTCTAAACCTAGAGGAAAACTAGGATACATATATCTGGGGGGGGGAGGGGACCCTATATGGCAACAGATATATTTTTAATATTAAACTTGGTATGCACAATACACAAAATTAAATATTTTGTTATAAAAATGTAACATTGAAATTAAGGAGTTGATATTAAAGTTGTGGTTTGTCTCCTAAGATAGTATATTGCCCAAAAATCTAATGAGGGTGACTTTCAAATACACAAATGGGAGTTTTGGATGCCTTTGAAAAATCTCCCTCTATTGCTTTTGAGACTCATATGAGATTATATTTTTGAGAGGAAAAAATGAGAGGGCTAATTAGATGACTTTATTTCCTTTATATAAAAATATTCTTGCAAGACATCCTGGGCCAAACTGTGTAACTGATGCAATTGGAGGTGGGGTGGGTGGTGTAGAGTTGTCCTGTCCCATGGGATTGTGTTTTAGGGGCCTGTTGCCTCCTCCTGCTCTCTGAAATGGCTCTAGAGGTCACTGCAAAGAAGGTGGGGGAATGGAGGATCCATGACCCAGCAAAATGGCCCTGCCTCCTCTTCATCCCATTTCCCCCAACAACATAATGAGGGAGCAGTCCCCAGTATTGCCAACCCCAACCATTCAAAAATATTGAGGGAGGCCCCCAAAATTATCAGATTGGTTTAAAATAATAATTTGGGGTCTCTCTTTTATTTGACTTCTGAGCCTTGCACTCCATTCCTATACCTTTTCTATACAACCACGAGGTCCAAAAACTTGCTTTTTAAAAAAATGAAAACTGAGATTCTCACACAACAACATGAATCCAGGAGCTGGGACTTTAAGAAAAGTACCAGCTATCTCAAGGTTGGTAATAAAATCTTGAGGAATGGCAACACTGATGTGTGTTCCCCTAGTGCAAGGACAGGCATTGTATATGTTCTTTGCAAGGAGAGGGTCAGGGAAAGGTTCTTGTATCCTCAACCATGTGCACCTGTACTAGGGCCAGAAACAGTCTGACCTTATAAAGTCTGATGTCAAAACAGTAAATAATTAGAGAATCACTTTCTTTGGACACTGAACAAGGACCTTAACATAGTTCCATTGAGGTCAATTCAATGAAGATATGACAATTGATACCAGCTGAGGATCTTCCCTGTGGAAAACTCTCTCCCTCTCCCAGCACAATGCATGGCAGCAGGGTGGGATTCTAATCCAGTGCTCAGGCAAGTAGTAAAAGGGGATTTGGATCTCGTATGTGCGGGTGCAGAACAGCTGTGAGGGCAGACTACTGTCAGTCAGGGGTCATATTAAGGCCCTCAACCCCTTTGTGTGTGCTGTGATATGGGGCATAATATTGGAGGGCAACAAACGCTGCTCTTTTTCAAGAGCAGCAGTAAACTACCCCATTTTGTTTCCCCCATTTGCTGGTTCTGAGCCATCCTGTCGTCATAATGCAGGGTGCTTCCACTGTCTGCCATGAAGTTGTCACTGCTTCATTTCCTCCCTACCCCACAACAGGGCTCAGATATGTAAGGAAAGGATTTAACACTACATGAAAGCTACTATGGAACAGGTGACTTGCCATTGTGGCAGAACAAGAGTTGAACTTGGATCCAGTCATTTTTCAGTAGACTGAGTAAGCTCTGATCTTTAGCTCCAAATGCCCAGTCAGCATAATTTAGCAGCAACCAGCACAAATTGAGCAATTTCAGAGATACATTAGGCTGCAGGTTTTAGCTTTATGTCAATATAATACATCTTCAGATGTCAAAGGTAAAAAGAAAATCACATTTTTAATTGATATGGTTCACTTTATGAAAGCTATTTTTTTCACCTTTTTAATCTAAAAACCTAAATATTTCAGGAAATTGTGCCACAAATATGATTAACCCCTTTCATGCTGAGACAGAGGACTCTCATGGACCAAAGTGTTCTAACACAGTAGCAATTCATTATTCATGGAAAAGACCCTCATGTAATTGTCCCACTCTGCTGGGCACTGGCGAGGCCCTGGCTGGAGTACTGTGTCCAGTTCTGGGTGTCCTATTTTAAGAAAAATGTGGACAAATAGGAGAAGTTTAGAAAATCTTACCCAAGAGGAAAGGCTAAACTGCGTATGTTTAGTCTTGAGAAAAGAAGACTGAGAAGAGACCTGACAACAGGCTTCAACTGTTATGAAGAGGACGGTGATCAGTTGTTCTCCATGTCCACTGAAAGTAAGAAAGAAATAATGGGCTTAGCCTGTATCAAAAGAGATAGAGGTTAGATATAAAAACAGCTTTCTAACTATGATTATAATTAAACTCTGGAATAGGCTTACGAGGGAGGTTGTAGAATCCCCATTACTGGAGGTTTTTAAGAACAGGTTAGGCAAACACCTGTCATGGATGGTCCAGGTATACCTGATCATGCCTCAGATCAGGCAGCTGAATTAAATAACCTCTTAAGGTTAAATTAAATAACCTCTTGCCAGTCCTACCTTTTTATGATTCAAAGACATGCAGAACTAAGTGTGCATGCCCTGTGGCATGCTAGACATAAGCACACAACTGTGTTTAAGGGCTTGTCTACAAATGGAGCTATTTCTTATTAATTAAATCCCTGTGTAGATGCTCTTGTTTTAGAGTAATGCCTTATCTGAATTAGCTTAATTCCTTTAGTTTATAAAGTACTCTTATTCTATACATACAATGTCCACACAGGGAGTTTATCAGGAACAGCTATTCTGCTGCTTTTAATTCACATACTACCTTACTCTGAAGTAAATTATCAATGTAAACAAGCCCTGAGACTAGGGTTGCCAGCATCCGGTTTTTGATCCGAACGCCCAGTCAAAAAGGGATCCTGGCGGCTCCAAGTCAGCACTGCCGACTGGGCCATTAAAAGTCCGGTCGGTGGTGCTGTGGAGCTAAGGCTGCAACCCAGAAGTGACCACACACTGTCCCTGCCCTGAGCACGGCCAAAGGGAGCTGGGGGACGTTACCTGCAGGCGAGAGCGGTGTGTGGAGCCTCCTGGCCCCCACACTTAGAAGCCGTACCTGCTGGTTGCTTCCAGAGCACAGCATGGAGCCAGGACAGGCAGGGAGCCTGCCTTAGCCCCACTGTGCTGCTGATAGGGAGCTGCTTGAGGTAAACCCAAGCCCCAACTGCTTGCCCCAGCCCTGAGGCCCCCCAAACCCAGAGCCCCCTCCTACACCCCAAACCCATCATCCCTATCCCCACGCCAGAGCCTGCACCCTCAGCCCAGGGCCTGTACCCCCTCCCGCATCCCAACCCCCTGCCTCTATCCCAGCTGCCTCCCTCACTCTGAATCCCTCAGCCCCATCCCCCAGCCTAGAGCCCCCTCCTCTACCCCAAACGCCAGAGCCTACACCCCTGGCCTAGAGCCCCTACCCCCTCCCATACCCCACCTCTCTGCCTCAATCCACAGCCCCCTCCCACACTCTGAATCCCTCTGCCGCACCCCAGAGCCCATACCCCCAGTTAGAGCCCTCACCCCCCTCCCACACCCCAGCCCCAGTCCAGTGAAAGTGAGTGAGGGTGGGAAAGAGCGAGCCACCGAGGGAGGGGGAATGTAGTGAGCGGGGGGCAGGGCCTCAGGGAAGGGGCAGGGCAGAGAGTGTGGTCTCGGGGAAGGGGCGGGGCTGGGGGGTGTTCGGTTTTGTGAGATTATAAAGTTGGCAATCCTACCTGAGTCAATTCTATGCACATTTCTATTTGCATGTATATAATCCCAATTGATTTTTTAGAGTTGGTGGAGAGAATGAGGGACTTGTTTGATATTACCTTGCCTGACTGCCAGGAGTTAAATCACAGGAGGCTGTTAAGGGAGAAAGCCACAGGAAATGCAATAATGACAAAGATAAGGCTCCTTGAGGAAACAGTGTCTGGACCATCAATGGGAAGTAACTACTTATCTGGCTCCATCCAGGCTAGAATGGTGTACTCTTCCCAAGGCTGGGCCTGGGACCAAGGGTAAATTACAGCCTCAAAGACCCTAGAAAATGGAGGGGGTTTGGGTGAAGTAAGCGAGTCTATCCATGGTGTGTCAGTGAAAACTCACAGACTGACTGAGACACAGACAGGTGTGTGTGCTGTGAGCAGGACAGGTGGCCTCTTCAAACTCAGAGATTGAAATAAGTTGGCCTTCCCTGAACAATGGATAAAGAGGTTAAACTTAGGTAAGGAAATATACATCTAGGCCTTTCATTATGTTAACCTATTTTTCGGAATGCTTTGTGCCTTTGTGTGAATGAATAGTGAATGCTTTGTTTTGACTATGCTGTTTTCTTGCCGCTGCAAACATACGGTCACAGGTTCATGAAAGAAAACTGTTACAGATGCCAAGACTGAGTATGTGTCGTCAGCAAGGTTAGGTATGAGGGGGCTGCAATTCAGAGTTCCAAGTCTCAGTGATTCGTTCCACCCAGAGTGAGATGCAAGAAAGCCAGGCTTGTCACCTAAGGGGGACATTCAAGATGCACCAAAGGGGTCTCGGAGGCAGTTTGCTCAGTAGCCATGACAACTGGGGAAAAAATTGTGAAGAATCTTAAATTTCAGTCTTTCATTCAGCAAGTTTTGGAAAAAGATGATTTTTCATTTATTAAAATTGTTTTCATAAACTATTTTATGAAAAAAATCTTCCAGAATTGTTCTTTTGCTCTTTGCCCCACATCACTTTTTCTGTTTTTTTTCTTTTTCGTTGCTGAAAAATTGGGGGCAGGTAGTAGGAAATTGTGGGGCAAGGAGAGGAAAAAAGAGAAAGAATCTCTGTTTTATTGATTTTCAAAATTTGTCAATAAAATGGGAAATCTTGAATAAACAATTTATTTTCAAAAATTTCCACTTCTGAAAAAAAGATGAAAATGTTCCATTTGAAAAATTTCAGCCACTTCTGTTTCTTTCACAATGTTTACAAGAAGGAAGATAACAATTAGAGCTGAGTGAATAATGTATTTTTCACTTTGCTGTCAAATTGTTTTTGGGTCAAACTCCAAAATGAAATTTTGACATTTTGATTTGCCAAAAATTTTATTTGGCCTGAATCTAAATATTTTCTTTCAAGTTCAAGCATTTTTTTAAAAGTGTATTAGTTTTTCAAAATAAAATTAAAGTAAATTTATAACATGTCTTTTAATTGAAAAATCAAAATGTTTTAGTTCAGAAATGAAACATTCTGATTTTTTCTCTGAATTTTTTTCCTCCAAAGTGAAACAATTTGGTGATATTGACACAAACGTGCGACATGTTTCAATGTCACCGAATCTGCATCCCCCCTCCCAAAAAAGGTCTCAATTGAAAACATTTGCACATCTCTAATAACAATAACAGTAATTCAGATATACATTCACTAAGCTTATCAATGTATCCTGCCTCCCCTGAGGATATATCTACCCTTTGAGCTGGGGACATGACTCCAAGGTCAAGGAGACATCCCTGCTTTAACTCAGAATGAGCTAGCCTGCTTAAAAATAGAGTGTAGCTCTGATGGCATGAATGGCAGGACGGGCTAGCCACCCACCATAATGTATTGCCATTGGGTACATTTGTGGGGTGGCTAGTCCCTTCCCTTGCTCGTGTTGCTATGGATACATTCTATTTTTGGTCTGCTAGCTTGATCAGAGTTGGCAGGGATATGTCTCCTCAAGCTGGAAATTACACCCCATCTCGAAGTTGTTTTCAGACTGTAAGGTGTTTGGAATTGAGACTGTTTGCATTTTGTGTCTTAAATGGTCTTGAGGACACTGTCAGTACTCAATAAATAAATACATTAAATAATAATGCCTTTTGGGAAAAGGAAGTGCTTGAAGGACCTGAAGGCTGAACAATGGTGGACTAGTCAAATGAGGTTCAAGCCAGAGTGTTTGCATAGAAAAAAGCTCAAGAAATGAGAATGGGAGAAAGGCATCACTGAGATGGTTATTTGCATGACTTTAGTGCAGAGAAGGGGGAAAATAAGAGAGAAAATGCAAAAGTAATTAACACCCTCTTCCCAAACATGTCTTTGAATACATTGCCAACAAACTAGAAAGAACTGCCTTAGTGTAATCTGTATTTCAAAGAAGCATTTGATAGTGTGACATGACAGATTGACTTTTAAGATCAAAAACATAGCTTAATGGAAGAACTATTGAAATGGATTACAAATTGGCTTAGGGCCAGGAACCAGAAGGTGTCAGTGAAAGAGAGGAATTCAGGGTGAGGATGGGTAACAAGTGGGGTCAGTATTATAATATCACTTTTTGATTAATGTTGAATGTGGATGATCTTGACGAAGGTGAAATTTCAAAAGAGGCTTACAAAGTGCTAATCACACAATGCTAGAATGTGGCAGCCAAATATAACTAAACAGAACAAAAACCCCAGAAGGATGTCTTTAAGTTTAGCATAAGGGTGAATAAGTGGTTCATACAGTTCAATATGTAGCGTGGAATATAGTGACAACAGTTCAAAGCACTGCAGTTAAAAGGTGATGTAGAGGGAACCAAAATGTTTCAGAGATTTCATGCTGTCAGCAATAAAGAAAGCTTACTTGGTTAAGAAAAAAGAGGGAGAGGTCAATCCTAATCTAAATTAGATATAAAACCTTGTCTAAAAACAGGTTAGCTAATAGGCAAAGTATATTTAAAACGTAACTAGTAGAGAATGGGTGTAACCCATAGTAACCCAAGAGGCTCCTTGTTTCCCTCTAGTGGCCATCCAACACACAACTGCTTAAGTGAGTCAGTTTATGATGAGTCCCCTTATCTCAAACAGTAGTTAATCAGGATTTAGATTCAGCAATCCTAGGTTCAATCCGAAAAAATGCTCCATCTGGAGGCATTGGTATACAAACATGAGTATTTTAAAATTTTGTTTTATAAATTGTGCTTTAGATAGTCACTAGTTAAACAATTAATGTTTAAGCCATGTTAGCAAGTACCATTTTTAAACTATGCTAACATGTTTTTATACTCTGAATAGCTGGAGACTGGGGAAAACTGAAGTCAAGGGACATTCTGCCTGATCAGAGGGAGTGAAATTCAGGACTGGGGTCCTTATTCCTGTTCAAGTCCCTTTGAATCTTGGGTAATTAGAAAATATTCAGAGGTTTTGTTAATGCATCAGTGAAATCTGGTAGAGAGCAATCCTGCCTGGGTAGAAAGGTGGACTGGTTGATCTAATACAGTAGGCCATTTCAATCTCTAATTTCTGAGATTCAGATAAGATCCCAAAAATTCAGATCCTTATCCAAAGTCTCTGAACCTCTTGGGGTTGCCAAAGAGAGTTGGAATGTTATAAGAACAGGTTTTCTCATGAGACTTCTAGTATTTCCTATGAGAGATGGGCCTAGGCTGACCAGGCAGCAAATGTGAAAAATCGGGACTAGGGTGGAGGGTAATAGGAGCCTATATAAGAAAAAGACTAAAAAATCGGGATGGTCCCTATAAAATCGGGACATCTGGTCACTCTAGATGGGCCTGAATCCGAATACCCAGATGCGCCTGGATCCAAACACTCACTGAAATTGGAGGATGTTCAGATCTGTATATGAACTTTGCAGCTTGCCCATTTCTTCTTGCTTCTGGTCATTAAGCAAGAAATACTACTAGACCAGACTTTCTATGGGTATTTTAATGTTTCTGGTTAATAGCTGGAAACGCAGACAGGCAAGAAACTCTGTGGGAGGCAAAAATTAACTTTTTTGGACCTCAAAAAAGATTTGATTCTGCTTTCGTTTTTCCCAAGCCAGTTTGTCCGTCTTTAATGTTAATGCAAATAGTGTAATGCAGTTGACTTGTAAATGCAGGACTTCTATGAAAAAGTGTGTCTATATAGACTGAGTTCCAAAATCAATATAGTAAACTCCTGATACTACATTCCAAGCTTTATTGCTGCTTTGACACATCTTCAGGTAAGACAAAGAGTCTATTACTTCAGACTTTGTAAATCACATTAAACACAACAATTTACATATTGTTGCAAATGCATAAAATCCATATCCCCCATCATGTTGTTTAATAAACATCTTGTAGGGTATGTTTACCAGGAAATCCAATGTTTTATACTACATATGTAAGATATCTGGTTTTGTTTGATTTAACACAGAATCTGTGACTCTTGCATGTGTTGGCACACATACTAAATGGCTAGGCAAAGTCCTGCCAATAGTACAGCTTTCTGTGATTATTTATGACTAAAACTTTACAGTCTATTCAAACATACACACTTGGTCATAATATTCATAAAAGTTGCTTTCCAATTTATATAAATGTTTTTGTTAATATGTAATGGTAGAAAAGCCATGGCATTTAAGGGTATGAAACTACCATCCAAGTCTAAGCTGGCTCCCCAACCTTATTTGATAATTTATTGGTAATTGCCAGCACTCCAGTTATAGGCCCGAATCTGCAAACCCTTACGCACATAACTTCTACATAACTACTCGTGTGAGCAAGTGTTTGCAGGACTGAACCGTAAGTGTGTCTGAGCTGCTAAACTTGTTAATTCTTTTTCCAACCATTACCTCAATATGAGTTGTAATGCTTTGCTTTCAGGTTACAAAGCATTGGAAAATAGGACATTTTGCAACAATGTTACACACAACATAACATTTTGTAAATCTGTTAATCACATAATTTAAAATTTATTTAAACCTAAAATTACAATTTTCCAAGATGCATTAATCCATCTTTTTTTAAGGCAGTGTGATTTTGATATATATTTTGCTCTAATCAGAATTGGCTGTGGGTGTATGTCATTAAAGGACATCTGCTCAGTAGAAGGGTTGGAACTGATGGCTACCAATGTGTTTGGAAGGATAATTGTGTTAGTTCACTCTACGTCCAGGCAGTAGAAATGCTGCGCAGTGCACTGCTGTCAGAACAAGGTGAAGGTTCTGACAGCAGCAGCACCTGCTCACAGTCGCTTCTAGGAGCCATTCCCATAATAACATTACTGCACGCAGTGTAAACTTTATTTAGAGAGCCAGAAGAACTGGAGTTGACTATGAATTCCAGGTTGGTTACAGAATAATTAGTAACAGTTTCTGGGGAGATAGTTTGAAGAAGGTATGACATCAGAGCGTTTCAAAGTTTAGTTCCAAGTAAAGGAAACATAGAGGAATACCTGGTAACGACAGTGACTTTTAAAAACATTTTATACTATAGAAAAACTGCTACGTTATTGGAGGTGAAATGGATAATGAAATTGATTATATTTTTGTACTTGAAATCTGTTTTATATTCTATAACCAAGAAGACACTTAAGGCATAGAAGAAGAAATCATTAGAGGTGAAGCGAAGTGTTCACCATAGCTACAAACTCAGGTAAACAAACTTCTCAAAACTTATGAGCTGAGCTGTTTTCTTGATGTTCATTCTGTGCAGTTAGGTTTCTCCTAAGGCTCAGGTGCATCTTATTTCCTGGCAATGAAGAGTGAATAAAAAAAAGCTCAAATATTGTGCCATAGAACTGAGAAGAAAGGAAAACAGATAATTCGGAGAGCCCCAGAATAGCCGTTGAAAAGGAAAATCCCCAAATTGGCCTAGTTGGAAATTTTCTGTTGGATGGTAGATTGGGTTTTCTGCTAATTTTTCACAAAAAAATCTGCTTTCCACTGAAAATGTAATTTTTTTTTCATGGAAAACTTTTCAACCAGAAGAACTTTTGGATTTTGGCCAAAAATAATTCTCTGTATGTGTTTTGTAGGGGGATTGGCATTTTTTTCTGCCCAACTCTCTTCAGAATAGATCCCTGTGTTGCTTACAGAGTGAGACTGTCCTCAATGTGAGCATTGTTTTGGTCGGTGGTCCTCTGATGGGCTCCATTGAAATCAATGGCAGAAAACCCAGTGACTTAAATGGGGCCAGAATTTCACCCCAAGTCAGCATAAGAGGGAAGGATGTACTTGCGTAGTTGAAATGGAGATTGGAAGTCAAGACTCCTGGGTTCTATTCCCAGCTCTATCCTTGTGTGATTTGTGTGTATATATATGTGATGTCATATAACCACTATATATTTCAATTTGCCCTTTTGTATTTGGGAATAACAATTAATTTACCCATTGATTCAGTCCACAACAGAACAAGGGAGTTCTGGGAGCTGTAGCTCCCAGGATGCATGGGCGCAGAATGTTTGATAACAAGGCATGCTGGGAAGAAGTATCAAGGGGTATAAGTAATTCTTCTCTTAGAACAGGGAGAGAACAGGGGAAGGAAAAACACCTGCTACGAGTCTCTACAGACACAGATTAGGAGCGGGGATTGTGCTCTGAGTCTCCAGTCTTGGAGAGTCTTCGAAGGGTTTTTGAAGAAGCTGGTGAAAGGGACCAGGAAGAGGCCTAAAAGATTGCAAACAGTAAGGAAAATGGACCCAGAGGAGGGGTTTTTGCATTGACTAGAGAGCAAGAGAGACTGCAAGCTAGCTCCCAGGGAAGAGAATGGAAGGACTGTGGCAGAGCAGAGGAAGATTTAGAGTGAGGATGTAACCTGCCCTTTAACTCTGAGGGATCACCAGGGACCATTCCAGAGAAGGGAGAAATTTGACAGACTCTTAAAGAGAGTGCTGTGACCCAATGAGAAGTCTGGGGGAAAGTTTTGTCATTTGTTTACCCTAGAAGGGGTGGAGTTTTGACTTAGCTGGAGGGCTGAACTACACAGCCAGTGAGAGGCAGCAGCCACATTACATTGTATTTAGTATTACAGTGAACTTGGGGAATATCTTTTTAATGTGTTCAATGATTTGTGCAAACATGCCAGTACTAGCAACATTACTTTCTACTTCTGAGGCAATTCAAGTTAAACTTCCTGCATATCTCACTTTGATCTAGACTTGGCAAATACAGGGGTCTATTCCAATCAGGATCAACATTGTTTTTTTTTCTTAGCTTTTGAAATGCTATAAGTGCATTTCTACTGACATGTTGGCATCTGTGGTGGTACTTGTAAACTGTTCCGATTGCCATACCAATCATTTCAGAAGGTATACTGGAAGGAGTTGAAGTGAGAGAGAACGCAACAGTTGCAGTTACCTTGCCTTTTGCAAGATAATTTTGTAATTACAGCTTTGCTTTTTTTTTTTTTTTTTAATGGATGAGATGGCTCTGAGCACTGAAACTGGTTTGGCTGACTTCACTAACGAGTAAAATAGGGTTGAGGAACTTCAGCCCATTATTTTGCTGGTTTGTGGTTACAAATAAAAGAGCAATTGTACTTTTCTGACCTTCATTTACAGCATCACTAAGTGGGTTTTTTGCAGTTTTACATTTGTCTATAAATATTTTAGGAATAGCGCTCTTAATTTATATTAGATCCCCATCCTGTTGTGTCTGTCTTTTGGTACCCAGCACAGAGGCACACTTGCTAATGATGTTGCTTTTCCCTCATGAATATATTTAAAAGTTTGTAGCAAGCAGAATAGTATTTACTGTATTAACAGTTTCAGGGCATTTAGTAGAAACAAATGATCTTTGTTCCAATCCGATGATCGATGAAATGCCTTGCAAAGGTTTGTGTGGGTGTCATTTAACTTTTAAAACCTGATCATGTGTGGTGCTGGGCATACCTCAACTCCCATTGAAGTCAGTGGAAGCTGAGAGTGCTTGGCACCTTGTACTATATAGCTCTGCCCCCCACCCATACTTTTTAAGACCTGGATTGTGAAATCACATTAGTATGTGCATAAGTGCAGCTGATGCTTAAATTGGGGCTGAACCTGTTTCACAAACATTGGAAACGTCCAAACTTTTGCAATCTTTGTTATCTTTGTAAGCCAGCAGGAAAGGCTGGTATTTCACTACCCACACACCACTGGAATTGGGTAGTTGATAGTATAACATTAGCCTGAACTGGCTTTGCAGGAATTAGCCCCCACATGCCAGCCTTTGGTTATTTGACGCACCTGAAGGTGCTGATTTCATTAGCTCTTCTGTTGTGAGATGAATGTCCACATTTTGTTGGTATTAATGTTATGTCATGTTACCAATATCTCTTTAAAATGTTTAATAGCATTAATCACAATTTGTACATGTACATATCTGAGCACATTTTGCACTTCTAATTACATTGCTCTACAGCCAAAATGCTTCTGAAATAAATGTAGTCAAACTTTACTAATTCTGGGTCACTGAATACGAAGATGATGCTTAAAATTGTTGATTGGCTCTAGTTTTCAAGATATGCTATTGGGTCAGTATATACGACCCTTGACTTGGGAATGGCGGAGGATAAGTGAGTTATAAAGGGAAGGGATCTCAATTTAAACCAGAAATGACTAAAATACATCTTTGACTGGATCTATGAATAAATCTATGACTGGGTTTGGACAGTACTTGCTTTTTAGGCAAAACAATGAATGATGCAATCTGAAGCTGGTATTGCATCATACATGATATGAATTGCATCATGTTATTCCTAGAAGTCATGGATGATGCAATCATAACGAAGCTTACATCACTCTGCTGAACAAATTGCCCTATATCAACTCTAGAAATCATACAGTGTCGTGCTCTCTTATTTGTCAGTCTTTGATTTTGCAAAGGGACACATTTCTGTTTAGCCAAAGTGAGCAGAGATGCCTCGTACTTGTGTGAACAGTGCAGATAACTTCTGCTATGTTTGTGGTGAAGTGACTTTTGCATCACAAAAGTGCAGTATAACCACTATGGTTAAGAAAGCCTATCACCTTTATTTTGGCTGCAAAATTGGAGATCAGGACAAGAGGTGGGCCCCACACATATGCTGCAACGCTTGTGCAACAAATCTTCGCCAGTGGTTGAACAGGAAAAGGAAATCTATGCCTTTTGCAGTGCCAATGATTTGGAGAGAGCCAACAGATCATACCAGCAATTGTTACTTCTGCATGGTGCCTCCAGTTGGGAAAGGTGTGTCAAAGAAGAAAAAGTGGACTGTGCATTATCCAAACATTCCATCAGCTATACGCCCAGTACTCCACGGAGAAGGACTGCCGGTTCCTGATGCACCAGAATCATTCTCACTTGAGTCAGACGAGGAAGAGGAAGAGGATGAAACTTCTGGTCCTGAACCATCAATGTCACAGGACCCACATTTTCTCCCATCCTCCTCCTCTGAACCACACCTCATAACACAAGGTGAACTGAATGACCTTGTCAGGGATTTGGAACTACCCAAGAGTAAGGCAGAGCTGTTTGGCTCCAGACTACAGCAGTGGAATCTCCTGGCAGGTGATGTTAGGGTTTCCATGTCCCGTGACCGTCAAAAGGATCTTGTCCCATTCTTCTTCATGGAAGGTGATCTTGTAGCCTGCAACAACATCGATGGTGTGATGGCAGCCCTCAACATCGTTCACGATCCAGATGAGTGGAGACTGTTCATTGATTCATCGAAGACGAGTCTTAAAGCTCCTTTACTGCATAATGGCAATGTTTTGCCATCAATTCCAGTTGGTCATGCAGTCCATATGAAGGAAACCTATGACAACATGAAACAACTTTTGAGGTGCATAAACTATGACCAACATCAGTGGCAGCTTTGTGGCAATTTGAAGGTTGTTGCTCTCTTGCTTGGTCTGCAGACTAGATACACAAAGTACTGCTGTTTTCTCTGCGAATGGGATAGTCGTGCAAGAGATTCCCACTACATCAAGAAAGATTGGCCACTCCAACAGTCATTGGAGCCTGGGAGGAAAAGTGTTCAGCATCCACCACTTGTTGAATCAAGGAAGATTTTGTTACCACCCTTACACATCAAGCTGGGTCTGATGAAGAACTTTGTCAAGGCCATTGACAAAACACAAGCAGCTTTCAAGTACTTCCATGGAAAATTTCCAAGGTTAAGTGAAGCTAAGATAAAGGAAGGTGTCTTTGTTGTTCCTCAGATTCGTGAACTTCTTTGAGATGATCCATTTGACCATGCACTGCGTGCCAAGGAAAAGACGGCATGGAAAGCCTTCCAGTTAGTGGCAATAAATGTTCTCGGAAACAACAAGGCAGACAACTACAGGTTGTTGGTGGAAAACCTCCTCAAGGCATACAAAAGCCTTGGTTGCAACATGTCACTAAAGATACATTTTTTGCACTCTCATCTAGATTTTTTTCCACCGAACTGCGGAGCAGTGAGCGACGAGCACGGCGAGCGATTTCACCAGGACATTGCAACAATGGAGAAACGCTATCAGGGCAAATGGAGCCCATCAATGCTTGCAGACTATTGCTGGACAGTGACAAGAGATGCTCCATTTAATGAATACAAGAGACAAGCCAAGAAGCGCCGAGTAGACACTGAATAGGACTAAACTATGTATATAATAGTTGTTTGCCTTTTGTTCATAATAAATTGTATTTATATAACCTTTTTGCTGATTTTTAAAGTGTTACATAAACAGGACAGGTGAAATATTATCCTGTAAAGCAACCATAAACACATGAAAAGACCTAGGTTTACAATTTATGATTAAAACACTACTATCTACACAATATACATAGACATAAAATGTAAAAACTTAAATATCTTAGAAACAGTAGCCAATCAGTTGTTTTAATTGTCATATTTGAATTCAGCTCATCAAAATACATAATAAATAGCACATTTTATCTCTGAAGCAGATGACCTCTCAAAAATTGTAGACCAGTGTTATCTGTACTGTGCTGCATATCCTGGGTTCACTATGGGACTACCTTGCCCTTCCTATAGTGCTAAATGGAAGAAGGGTCGCAGCTAGATCTCAGTGAGATGGGAGGGGGGTCTGTGTATGGAAAAGGTAATGGGAGGGCAGCTGGTAAGGAAAAGGTTGAAAACCATCAAGACTGAAGTAATACATGGGTCACAGAATGAACAGGGTTAAGACCAAAAAGCAAGTACACACCTGAAATTAATTAGCATTCATACACTATTTGCGTTTTTCTTCTGAGAAAGACCTGCCTTCTCCATTCCTTTCAATAAAAATAAAATTTGTCATAACAAAATGAGATTCTTGGAAGAAAGACATAAACCAACTGAACATATAGTAAAGCCAGTGAGCCCATCCTCTATATCAATTATAGGTGAAGGGTAAAATCCTGATCCTATTGGAGTTTTGCCATTGATTCAGTGGAGGCAGGATTTCATGCAAAGTTTTTAAGGGATTTTGAAAATGCAGGTTTTACCCCATTCATATAAAATTAAGTGCATGTGTCTAGATATTCTTTTTACTAGAGGGGGCAAACATTAAAGCAAATGTATCCAAGTTGTTTCAAACCACGTTAATTTTTTTAAGTCACACCAAAGCTAACAGCAGAGGGTTGGGAATTGGAATCCTTTTCTATTTCAAGTTTAAATCAAATTCAGACTAACGGCAGTTTAGATTAACTCATAAAAGTTACCAAAGACACAAACTGATTTAAAAAAAACAACCCTGTAAAATGGTCCATGTGTCACAAATCCAAAAAGGCATGCTTCCCCCTGCCACCATCTGTCACTGCTCCTTTCAGCACATTCAAATTTATGAGGTGCCAACAAATGGACTACTCTGTTGCACCATGGAGTGCTCTCTGCACTAGAGGGTTCTCTTACACTCCTGTTTTCTGTATTGATCTTGCTGGGTTAGGTGAAGAATGCAGATTTTAAGGGTAGACAGAGGTAACCATGCATCCTAGCTGCTAAGTTGCTTTATATTAAGAGTTCCCAATTCTTATACTGATAAATGCAACCCAGTTGTGCACATGTATCTGTCACCCTGCCTCTCAGATTGCAACCTCAAATGTTCTTAAAATAGCTCAGACATGACTGGCAAGACTGTAGTAAATAGCATATACTGTGGCACCATATGCTAGGATTAGGTGACTCTAATGGGGGAGGAGGAGAGAGTGTTTTTAAAATATTTTTAAAACCTATAAACTTTTTCTTTTTTTAACTTTTGGGTCCTTCAGAACTCTTAAATTATTTTTTTCTTGGCTTTCAAGAGAAACTAATTTAAGATATAAATTTCTAGCTAAATAGGCGTCTGTGTTATGCAATGATAGTTCTTGTCAAGCTTTTAGAAATGTTCAGTGAATTAAAAAAAAATCTGAGCTTGGGTTTGTCTGAGTCAAATTAAAATACATCTTAAATTTTTAAAACCATGCTCTAACTGTAAAACCCACCATTTAGGAGTGGATTCTTTAGTTGGTGAAATGAGTTCTCACCTGATAATAACTTCAATATAATCTCATTTATATACACACCCTACAGATACATGCCCTCCGTGTGTGTCACATGCTTTTTATATATAATATGCACAATGATAGCAAGTACAAAAGTAATTTCCCCCACGTTCACTCAAAATTTTAAAAAAATAAATCTTTCCCTTTTTTGTATTCACTTTCCATGAACATTAATGCATTCAAATTGTATTGGCATGAATGTTCACAGAAAGTGAATTAGTATTTGTGAGTACTCATGGATTTTGTATTTTAAATGTGTACATTGGTGAAATTCACCTCTGTACATGGTCCTTGCACAAGGGTGAATTTTGCAAGTGTTTGTACCTCAGGTGCTTGCTTGCTCGCTCACTCAGTCAGGAAATAGTAACATATGAATTACCTGTCAAATCACAGCTTGAATAGCAAATAATGAATATGACATTTTCACTGAATGGTTTACAGTCAATCCAGAAAATTCACAAAAATATTTTGCTGAACTCTTTCCAATAATCAATAAATTTGAGGACATTGCAGAAGATACATGAGAAAATCACAAACAGAAAGAGGCTAAAATTAATTGGATAAATTATTACTTATCTTTTTACTTGCCATCTGTGTACATATAATGTGTGTGTGGAAATGCACATGCAAGCTGGCAAGGTAGATATCTGCATCTGTCTAGTGGGGGTATAAATATGATCTAAAAACTGTTAAAAATTAGAATTTTTTCGCAGACGTTTCATCATTTTGCAATTTGTAAAATTTGTAGTCAGCTCTAATATAACATATGAATACTGATATATTCAGGCCACTTGATTTTTTCCCCCTCTCTCCAATGATTGGTTAAGTATCAACCATTTGCAAAAAATATTTGTACCATTTTCTTTACCCAGAGAGTAAAAGACCCACATATATAGGGAAACAGGCTATGTTGGATGTGATGGTGTCTTCCAAAGGCCAATAGGAGTGGAAGGGGTAAACATTTTAAGATGGAGCTTTATAAGTTTATGAAAAGGACTATATGATGGAGTTGCCTTGAGGTCTCTTCAAGTCTTATGTTTAATAGCAGCTCACAATCTAAATAGTCGTCACTAGCATCAGTACCAGGGCCGTCCAGAGGATTCCGGGGGCCTGGGGTCTTTGGCGGTGGGTCCCGGGGCGGAAGGACCCCAAGCCGCGGGTCTTCGGGGCACTTCGGCGGTGGGTCCCGGAGTGGAGGGACGTCCCGATGCCGAATTGCCACCGAAGATCCGGAGCGGAAGAAGTTCTGGGGGCCCGGGCCCCGCAAGAGTTTTCCGGGGCCCCCGGAGCGAGTGAAGGACCCCACTCCAGGGGCCCCAAAAAACTCTCGTGGGGGCCCCTGCGGAGCCCGGGGCCTGGGGCAAATTGCCCCACTTGCCCCCACCCTCTGGGCGGTCCTGATCAGTACCCCTGACTCATCTCACTACTATTGCTCCAAGATAAGGACAGATAGCAGCCATGCCAGCAAAAAGAAAAGACCGATTTCCTCCTCTGTAAAATACAGCGGGATCCTCATCTGAGGCTAAGGAGCACACAACACAGCTCAGCATGGTTGCCTTTGTCCTGGGTTATTTGTGTGCCAGGCTAGTACCCTGGCATGAATTAGAGAAGACTGAAGTGCTGGCTATCAATGGCCCTCAGGGCCAATACAACACCTGGGGATTAGCTGAGTCTATGAATGAATTATTCACACCACCTTTCCTTGGGTGTGTCCCATACATGAGCTTCAGGAAGAGGCTTGGATGGAGCTGCTATGCTGGTTCTACACCACGGTCATCTGCAAGATCCCCCTAATTGTGACAGACAGAGCAGCTATTGTGTAGCTCAGGATCTGGGTCATCATAGGCTTAGCACCTTCCATCTGAGGACCTCAAAGCACTTACTGACTTTAAAGAGCTAAGCTTCACAACAGTTCTGTGCAGAAGGTAAGAATTATTTTCCTTTTATTGTTGGATAAAATGAAGCACTGAGAGCTTATATTACTTGCCTAGAGTCGCACAGTGCATCATTAGTAGAGTGGGCTATACACCCCCCAAGATTACTAACTCCACGTTCCCTACTCTAAATGCTAGCAAACTTACAGTAACAATACCCATCCTGTATCCAAATATGTGAAGAGAAAAGGGCTTTGCTATTTACACACCAAAACAAACATTGCATGCTGCACCACCCACAGCCCTTCTAGTAGACAGAAACATTAAAATTGGAAACAGAATATGCACTGTTGGTTGCTTTGCTTTATAGGTGCTGACTCCGTGGGTGCTCTGGTGCTGGAGTACCCACAGGGAAAAAATAGTGGGTGCTCAGCACCCACCAGCAGCCCTGTGGATCAGCTCCTCCCCTTCCCTTCCACTGCCTCCTGCCTGCCGCGATCAGCTGTTCAGCGGCATGCAGGAGGTGCTGGGGGCAGGGGTGGAGCCGGGGCAGGAAGAGGTGAAGGATGGGGGTGGGAAGAGGCAGGGTGGGAAGAGGTGGGGTGGGCACTTCAGGGCTTTGGGCAAAGGGGTGGAGTGTGGGTGGGGTCTGGGCCGGAATCCAGCACTCCCAGGGAAATCCCAAAGCCTGCACCTCTGCTTTGCTTATTACACCTAGCTATCTAGACGCTGAATCTAATGTGCAATTTTGGAATCCCCATCACAGCGGGTCGCTCACTGTCAGTGAATCGGTAGCTTTGTTTGTTTTCTTGCTGAGTTCTGTGGTATTGTGTGTTGTGCTACTTTTCAAATGCATCTATGATCAGTTTTGTTTTTCCACTCTTCTGCTCAGTTAATGCTAGTTTATGCTGTCTCGGGATATACTTTGTCAAGCAGCACAGAATCCTTCTCCCCTCCCATAGATACAAATAACTTTTTTTCTGGACTACATTTTAAATGTGAGCTAGATTTATGAGCAGAACTAAATATTACTTTGCATTCTAAGTATTTGATATTTCTCACATATGACATTATCAATCACAAGGCCTTGGGAGAGGGGTTGTGACTGAAACACCGAGCCTGTTATGAGGATAATTATTATTATTAGTGCCTCTGGGCTATTCTCTCCTTATGTGCCCTTTTGGGATCCTCCTTAAAATCCATTTGCTGCTAGCTCGCTGGCAAAAAGAAAAATAAACATCTGCATGCCTCTTGTGTGTGTGCAGGCACAACAAAGTATTGTATGGCATAAGGTGTGCTATTCCTCGCGGCAGCCCAGAATCTATTACTTTGTTCTGTTTCTTTCTGAAGAATTTCATAGTCAAGCCCTTCAAGCTCCACTACAGAAGAAGTGAAGTCCACAGACTAATTAGGAAACAATTTTGCAGGTAATTTAAGTTGTTTGGATAATTTTTTTTGGACATAAGATGGACTCAGGTGATCTCAGGATATTTTTGTAATGATCATCATGAGTACAGGTGGGTGTAGGTATAACTATTTCACTCTGGTCCAGCTCAATGCTGCCTGTGTATGATATATTGTCACACATAAGAATATTTGTAATATTTTTGGTTTTGGTCTAACAATCTAGTCCCCGGCAGGCAATTTATTAAGATGCCAACTTGTGATCATATAGTTGACTTAGAAAGAATCTGAATGAGTTTCTAAATATCCAACTGAAATCAATTGTGACTCTTTATTTTAGGCCTCGGGCAGCTTGAAATTGAGACAATAAATGAGAGTGCCTCATTCCAAAAGAATGAGAGTTGGCAGCTTTGCAGAAGGCTGGGAGGAGGGGGGAAGCAACCGAAGGCCCAAGTTTCCTCTCCAAGAAAGAACAGTTGACATTATATATGTATCAAATAGGCTTGTGTTTGCTTTTGTCATGTTTGCGCTTTTGTTTAAAAGGCTAAACTCCCTCCAAGATCCATTGACACTATGCATAGACAAAGAACTACTGTAGGCTTACTGTTACTGTTTTTCTGCCTACTTTTGTATGGTAAATCTTAGAAAAAGAGCGTAACTATAATATCTTTAAAAGACACAAGGCAGATCTTGTAAGTGTCGCCATTATTATTTCTAAGAATTTCATTAACTAAAAAGTTCATACAAATTGATCTTTTAAGATCAATATTTTTGTTTAATTTTGTAACATGCCTAAAGTCTATCATTTCTCTAAAGTAACTCTTTCTACACCAATACATCTAAATCACAATAGACAGCTACAGTACTATCCTAGAAAATGACAAGATGAGTAGTTTTTACTTTTATCACTCTTTAGTATTTACAAATGTAGCTATGACCCCAATCTAGAAGCCTTTAATTCAATTATATTGAACAATATTTAAAACTCTGAACAGATGTATATGCCATGAGACTAGCACACGTTTCACCATCTACATAATCTTTCTTATTGCTGTTTGAAGTTCTGCTAGTACTGTAGGTGGAATTTGTTTGGTATGAACTGGAAATCTAAATAGCTGTACAAACACAATGACAGATGGCAAAATCCCAGTTGGAACGTGTGACCAGCAAACTGGCTGCTATTTGTTTTCACTCCAGAGTAGACAGCAGACATACTGTGTCTGTAGAACAGCTGTGACAGATATTGAATTCCAGAACTTTCTAGCACTGGGGAGCATTTCCAGCAAGGGGGGAAGGGAGGCTACCTGTGTGATTGTTTTGTCCTCCACAAGGGGGGATTGAGAGTTTTCTTCAACTCTTTCCTAAAACTGAGGAAATAAAAGCCCAGGAAGTTGTGAATGAGTAGCAATATACAGTACTTACTCTCTCAACTAATTGTAGTGTGCTGTGTTAACTGACTATGAAATACATAGAATTCTGGTGGTGTTTCTTCATGTGAGAACAGTTTTTTAAATGCCTAAGAAAGTTTGGATCTTCAGAATGTTGAAGAACAATCTTTTTTTTTCTTTCTTTTTAAGGCAATGAATTTTTGTTTTTTAAAACCTCTTTTCTTTTACAAGATGACTGTTGGAAAAGGACATGCTGTCATGTGAAGCCAAGTCAGCAATGTTTTACCACAGCAAAGCTTTGGAATGGATTCTTTACTATTGGAACAACTTTATGTTCCTTGGAATTAAAAAAATCAAATCAAACATTAACACTAGACTAGAGTATTGTCAGGATTGAGAGAATGAAGCCAATGTAACACACATAAAATACTGCATATAATAAATCTGAGCTTTTTGGATGCCTTTGGTTCCATGAACAGCTAGTCTTGCTAGGTGATATGTGTTAAAGATCTAGTCTCTTTTTTTGTCCCCCCCCTTTTTGTTTTAGGAAGAGACAGTTTTATTGGCATATTAAAAATAAGTGGTTTTTCTCATCCCCCTAAGGTCACTTAAAACTGATGATCAAATTTTGTGTAAAATATTCTAGGGCCCTGCCATATGCTCTGATGCTCCCTGGCCCTAAAGAGATAATAGCCTGGTTTTTTTCCAGACACCAGCTATTACCCTGGGACAACATCCATTCTGTCAGCATATGTCTCTCTCATTCCCTGGGGGTATGTCTGTCAAAGAATTCCTGGAATGGGGTAGCCTGAATCCCTGAAACTTCCCTGAATCCCTGAAACTTAAGCCTCTGGGCTTAAGGGCCAGTATACCATGTTACAGGTCCCATGGCAAAAATACAAACCATTTAATTTAGCTAGTGTTATAGGCTGACTTGAAGAAAAGAACATTTTTTTCCTGTTTAAAATAAAGGCTCAGGACTTTTTCAAATTCCTGGATTTAATACAAAGCTAAATTCTTAAGAAAGGACACTCAAAGGGGGACTAAAAGTATTAATTCTTTTAAATGAAATGTAGTTTGGCCACACCTATGAAATATGAAGACATGTTAGCATGTGAAATCCAGTTATATATAAAATAAGGAATGTATACAATCTTTGGTTTCATTTACATTACTAAATGAGGTCTTTGGCACTTTCTCACTACACAGGAAAACTAGGTCACAAATATCAATGCAGGAAATGTTTATTCTGTTTCTCCAAACATAAGTAATCACAAAACATGATTCAGATCAACTTCTCTCATTCTCTACCTTTATGAATTAAACAGCATTAGTACATATCCCATAGTAAAGTATATGAAACTTAAATTTAGCATCCACTGAGACCCATCATAGAGGCTTCTGAGGTTGTTGTGCCTATATGGGAAGGAGTTTCACAGATTGGGAGTTCATGGAGTTGAAGAAAAGTAGACTTGTTTGGGGATCTTGAGTTAAGAACTAGAGGCTGAGGTTTATTCAAGAGTCATGGTTAGGAGGGAGGATCTGAGGCCTATGGGAGGGTATTGGAGAGGCAAGCTAGGCCTGTGATAAGCATGGAGGGGGTGAAATGTTATGGTGGGAGTTTGCTAGATGGCCCTGGAACATGTTAATATATTGCTACACTAACAAATTTGATTGTATTACAATCTCTGTTCATTAGAACTTCCAGGAATAATAATAAAAAAAAACCCTGTTAGCTCTAAGATGCTATTGATCTGTTCAAATTACAGATGCTAGGGAGGCTACTACCATCTACACCCCTTCCTTCACTTCTGCCTTGCCTAGTGAATCTGTGCTACCCTTTTACAAACTGTTTGTATGTTTGAAAATTATATTGTTGCTATTATGTTGAGCCTGCTGAAGTCTGGAAGCCAGTTGCTAATAAACTATGTAGGTACTGCATACTTTATACACCACTACTTCTGATAACCTGTACTTTGCTCAGTTTCTCCAGACAGATGTTGAAGTAGCAGAGATGCTGGTGGGAAACATGGTACAGTCTGTGAAGCGGATAAGCTTGCCTATAAAAATTGACTCCTAAAACTGTTATTTATTTTAATGGTTTTTTAAAGGAGAAAAATGCTTTTTACCCTGACAAGTAGCTATGCCACTCTAACCCCATATATGCAGACTATTGGAATGGAAGGAATTTTCCATCATTGTAGGAAGCCCACCTCCCCAGGTGATGGTTGATGCTTAGCTGCATTTACACTGGGGATTAAATCAGAATACCTATGGCATTCAGGGTGTAGGTTTTTCACACCCATGAGCAGCATAGCTATGCTGACCTAAATTTTAAGTGCAGACTAGGCCTTGGAAAGTGAAACTTTTCTTTCACTGGAAACACAAATATACAGTCAGTCAACAATGATAGCAGTTTTCCACAAAGGACATCCAAGAAAGTAATTACTCATGAATCTCCTGAGGAAGTTTGATGCAGAGTTCAATCTATTCACATATGTCCTTCAGAGACCATATTCCATAGTGTAAGAGTGTAATCCTTCCTGCTTTCCCTAGGAACTCACCTGGGGAGATCAAAATATTGACAGTGCCCAGAAGGGCCCACAGCTCCCTGCTGGGATGGGAGGTGAAATAAAGTTTACCACAAGAGAGAAACTTATGGTAATCATCCTTACCTATCATAGTACTCTTTTTTTTCTCTTTAAGCCATGAATTTCAAAGCATTTTATAAAGGTGATTGAGCATCATTATCCCCATTTTACAGATGGGAGAAAATGAGGCAAAGAGAGATGAAATGAATTGTCCAAGAGCATTGGAAGAGCCAGGAATAGAACCAAGGTATCCTGCGTTCCCAGTCCCATGCCCTACGTGGGAGGAAAGCTGCCTCTAATTGAACCACAAAGGATACAAATAATGAGATATGCCATCCTATAAAGGTGGGGCATGTATTCAGATGGAGAAATGCATCAGAGTAGGGTATTTTCAATTGGCTAGAAATGAGCAATTCTTCTAACTCTGCTTAACTTGCAAAATTCAATTCAACAGAAGCATGTTTTGGTAATGACAGACTGCACAACTGCCATGCATATAAGAATTGGAAGAGGGTGTGGAATGCAATATGCATTATGCAATAAGTTCTAAAATGCAGAGAACAATCTCCTATTCTTATGAGCCCACAAGGGGAAACCAGGGGTGGGGAAACTTTTTGGGCTGAGGGCCACATCTGGGTGGGGAAATTGCATGCAGAGCCATGAATATAGGGCTGGGGCAGGGGGCTGGGGTGCAGGAGGGAGTGTGGGATGTGGGAGAGGGTGTGGTGTGCAGGAAGGGGCTCAGGGCAGGGGTTTGGGGTGCAGGAGGGGTGTGGGGTGTACGAAGGGGCTCAGGGCAGGGGGCTGGGGTGCAGGAGGGGTGTATCGGGGGCTCAGAGCAGGGGGTTGGGGCGCAGGAGGGGGTGTGTAATGCAGCGGGGATCGGGGCACAGGAGAGCTGCAGGGTGTACAAAGGGGCTTAAGGCAGGGGGTTGGGGTGTGGAAGGGGGTTGGGTGCAGGGTGTCGGAAGGGTTTGGGGTGTGGGCTCCAGCCCAGCGCCACTTACCTGGAGCGGCTCTGGGGTGGCAGTAGCGCGCACTGGGGTCAGGGCAAGCTCCCTGCCTGCCCTGGCCCCACGTTGTGCCACTTCCGGAAATAGCTGGCACCATGTACCTGCAGCCCCTGGGGGAGGGGGACAGAGGGCTCCACATGCTGCCCTCCCCTGTGGGTACCTCCCCCGAAGCTTCTATTGGCCGCAGTTCCCCGTTCCCGGCCAATGGGAGCTGCAGGGGGCGGTGCCTGGAGGCGAGGGCAGCGCACAGAGCCCTCTGCCCCAACTCATCCAATGGCTAGTAAATTGCTAGGGACATGGTGCCGGCCACTTCCAGCAGCAGCGCGGGGCCCACGGTGCCATGGGGGTAGCAATCCCATGGGCCAGATCCAAAGCTTGACAGGCCGGATCCAGCCCGTGGGCCGTAGTTTGCCCACCCCGCTCTAAACTGTCAAGCCAACTTGCTTAGAAAACCAAGTAAGCCAAATTGATTTTGCATTTAGGAACATTAAAAAAAATCACAAGGATCTAGGGTGACCAGATAGCAAGTGTGAAAAATCGGGACAGTGGGTGTGGGGTAATAGGAGCCTATATAAGAAAAAGACCCCAAAATCGGGACTGTCCCTATAAAATCGGGACATCTGGTCACCCTACAAGGGTCCTAGGCAAACTCAAAATAAGTGTGAGCCTGGAGAAGTCAAGGGATGTCTTGTGTCTTTTCTGCAGATGCAGAGAGATGCAGCAACATTAGAAACCCATTTCATAAACCTATGAAGGACTTTTTCAGTTGTGCCTGACAGACTTACATCTGCACTTAGTTTGTTCCTGAGGATAGGGCCGGCTCCAGGGTTTTGGCCTCCCCAAGCAGCCAAAAAAAAAAAAAAAAAAGTCCGCGATCGTGATCTGCGGCGGCAATTCGGCGGAAGGTCCTTCGCTCCGAGCGGGAGTGAGGGATCGTCTGCCGAATTGCCGCCGAATAGCTGGACCTGCCGCCCCTCTCTGGAGTGGCCGCCCCAAGCACCTGCTTGCCAAGCTGGTGCCTGGAGCTGGCCCTGCCTGAGGATAATGCCACTGATTTTGAAAAACCACTTTGAGGTTCAGTGTCATTGGGATAATAATTTAGTGTACGGGAAGACACCGGCACATCATGAGATATAGATATAGGCTTGAAACTTTACTTTTCTAAGTGCCACTTGAGGCATATACAATTTTATTTTTGTGGGGGGATTGCGATACTGGAAAGGGGCATATGGCCAAATTCCAGAGGGAGTGGCTCTTTGAGAAAACCCCAGCATTCTCCAGGAATGACAGACACACTCACTCAGAGCATCTGTTAGCCATTCAAGGAAGCTGGGGGACAGGAATAGTCAAGCCCTCTTTGCCTCTCCCATCCTCCGCAGATTCAGGATTTTAAAAGGTCACCAGCAGCCTCATTGTCCACCTCTCCACTGTGCAGCCCCAAGGGGCAATGCCTTTACAATCTCAGGTACCCTGATGATATCTGAGGTTCTGGACTTCAAGTTGGGAAATTTTCTTGGTGAGAAAGAGAACATCTCTCTTCACTGCTTTTCTTTCTAGTGTTTGTTACACTCGCTTATTGCACCTTTTCTTTAATTAGATAGTAAACACTATGGAGAGGGACGAGACCTTTGTCTTTGTACAGCACCTTGCATAATGAACCACCAATCCTGATGGGGGGAGGCTTTGGATATTACTACAATATAATTTATAACGATAGCTTATACAACTATTTTTCATTAATAATAAACAATAGTTTATAAACTATTGTCCCAGCTACTTAGGCATCGAAAGCAGCACATGAGACCACTTCCAGAATTATGACATCAAAAGCAGAAAGTCTTGGGGTTTGATTAAACTCTAGGAAGTAGCTCAAGGCTATATGTAAATTCAGGTTCAACATGTACATAGGTACAGGGCCTGAGTTTAACAGAAAACATGTAATATATGGTCTTTTGTTCCATGACAATACCTCCACAAAATCATTGTTTAGTAGAACAAGCTTGTGAAAACTTAATCAGATCAATAGCCATGCAGCTAAAGCAGTGCTGACAACTCATCCAATGGCTAGTAAATTGTTCTGCATAAATGTATTACATTTATTCACTTCCCAAATTGTGACAAACCACCTGCTTTTCTGTCTTGCTTTAGGAGCTGGTAAAGCACTCAACCAGTCATATGCTTTGAATGGCAGCCCACAGAAAGGGTAGATCAAATTTGGCGCTACGTTTGCAGTGGCATAGATTACCAAAAAAGAAGACTAATTAGGGGGAAACACATCTTTATTTGATCTTCTGCAGTAAGACTGGTTAAAGCTTTTCCATTCTAGATTCTTACAGCCTTCTGTAATAAATATAGCCAAAATGAAGACACAAGTAAAACTTTTTATCACTATCACATAGAATCATAGAATCATAGAATATCAGAGTTGGAAGGGACCTCAAGAGGTCATCTAGTCCAACCCCCTGCTCAAAGCAGGACCAATTCCCAGCTAAATCATCCCAGCCAGGGCTTTGTCAAGCCGGGCCTTAAAAACCTCCAAGGAAGGAGACTCCACCACCTCCCTAGGTAACGCATTCCAGTGTTTCACCACCCTCCTAGTGAAATAGTTTTTCCTGATATCCAACCTGGACTTCCCCCACCGCAACTTGAGACCATTGCTCCTTGTTCTGTCATCTGCCACCACTGAGAACAGCCAAGCTCCATCCTCTTTGGAACCCCCCTTCAGGTAGTTGAAGGCTGCTATCAAATCCCCCCTCATTCTTCTCTTCTGGAGACTAAACAATCCCAGTTCTCTCAGCCTCTCCTCATAAGTCATTTGCTCCAGACCCCTAATCATTTTTGTTGCCCTCCGCTGGACTCTTTCCAATTTTTCCACATCCTTCTTGTAGTGTGGGGCCCAAAACTGGACACAGTATTCCAGATGAGGCCTCACCAATGTCGAATAAAGGGGAACGATCACGTTCCTCGATCTGCTGGCAATGCCCCTACTTATACAGCCCAAAATGCCGTTAGCCTTCTTGGCAACAAGAGCACACTGTTGACTCATATCCAGCTTCTCGTCCACTGTGACCCCTAGGTCCTTTTCAGCAGAACTGCTACCTAGCCATTCGGTCCCTAGTCTGTAGCAGTGCATGGGATTCTTCCGTCCTAAGTGCAGGACTCTGCACTTGTCCTTGTTGAACCTCATCAGGTTTTTTTCTGTCCAATCCTCTAATTTGTCTAGGTCCCTCTGTATCCGATCCCTACCCTCTAGTGTATCTACCACGCCTCCTAGTTTAGTGTCATCTGCAAACTTGCTGAGAGTGCAGTCCACACCATCCTCCAGATCATTAATAAAGATATTAAACAAAACCGGCCCCAGGACCGACCCTTGGGGCACTCCACTTGAAACCGGCTGCCAACTAGACATGGAGCCATTGATCACTACCCGTTGAGCCCGACGATCTAGCCAGCTTTCTATCCACCTTACAGTCCATTCATCCAGCCCATACTTCTTTAACTTGGTGGCAAGAATACTGTGGGAGACAGTATCAAAAGCTTTGCTAAAGTCAAGAAATAACACATCCACTGCTTTCCCCTCATCCACAGAGCCAGTTATCTCATCATAGAAGGCAATTAGGTTAGTCAGGCATGACTTCCCCTTCGTGAATCCATGCTGACTGTTCCTGATCACTTTCCTTTCCTCTAAATGTTTCATAATTGATTCCTTGAGGACCTGCTCCATAATTTTTCCAGGGACTGAGGTGAGGCTGACTGGCCTGTAGTTCCCCGGATCCTCCTTCTTCCCTTTTTTAAAGATGGGCACTACATTAGCCTTTTTCCAGTCATCTGGGACCTCCCCCGATCGCCATGAGTTTTCAAAAATAATGGCTAATGGCTCTGCAATCTCACCCGCCAACTCCTTTAGCACCCTCGGATGCAGCGCATCCGGCCCCATGGACTTGTGCACGTCCAGTTTTTCTAAATAGTCCCGAACCACTTCTTTCTCCACAGAGGGCTGGTCACCTTCTCCCCATGCTGTACTGCCCAGTGCAGCAATCTGGGAGCTGACCTTGTGCGTGAAGACAGAGGCAAAAAAATCATTGAGTACATTAGCTTTTTCCACATCCTCGGTCACTAGGTTGCCTCCCTCATTCAGTAAGGGGCCCACACTTTCCTTGATTTTCTTCTTGTTGCTAACATACCTGAAGAAACCCTTCTTGTTACTCTTAACATCTCTTGCTAACTGCAACTCCAAGTGTGATTTGGCCTTCCTGATTTCACTCCTGCACGCCTGAGCAATATTTTTATACTCCTCCCTGGTCATTTGTCCAATCTTCCACTTCTTATAAGCCTCTTTTTTGCGTTTAAGATCAGCAAGGATTTCACTGTTTAGCCAAGCTGGTCGCCTGCCATATTTACTATTCTTTCTACACATCGGGATGGTTTGTTCCTGCAACCTCAATAAGGATTCTTTAAAATACAGCCAGCTCTCCTGGACCCCTTTGCCCTTCACGTTATTCTCCCAGGGGATCCTGCCCATCTGTTCCCTGAGGGAGTCAAAGTCTGCTTTTCTGAAGTCCAAGGTCCATATTCTGCTGCTCTCCTTTCTTCCTTGTGTCAGGATCCTGAACTCGACCATCTCATGGTCACTGCCTCCCAGGTTCCCATCCACTTTTGCTTCCCCTACTAGTTCTTCCCTGTTTGTGAGCAGCAGGTCAAGAAAATGTACATGTACAATAGACTTTTTTTGAGGGAAAACTAAATGTTATAAATCCATAATTTTTTTTCTCTGTTGAATTAAGGGCTAAACTGCATTAATAATTAATTGTAAGTAATATAATGTGACATTTTACCATGCAGTGAGGAAAAGGCTATGGGGAAAATCCAGATTTGGAATAAATGGATGCATCTTCATGGGCTGGCTGGAGCCACTTACACCAGATTTGCATGTGGTCCTAAAGCTATTTTGACAAGGCAAACTGCTAGCTCTTTGCTCTATTCCAATATTCTTCCTAGGTGAAATTCATTTTTTTAACATCATACTTCCAGTAGACCACATTAACACTAAAATTAGGTAAACCAGCACCTTGGTTGCTGTTATAATTAGGTTAGAGAAAAATATCCATTGGGGGGAAAAAATCTCTAAACGAATAAAGGAAATCACTACGTAGAATGGTGCGTACATTCATTTTATATAAACTATTTAATATTCGGGCATTTATACACACCTAGCATATAGGAAAGTTGATATTCTTACCCTTAAAAAATGTACAATTACAAATGATTTTGTGGTGGATCTGCTGTCTTTATCCAGGCTCAAGAACTGTTGATTTTAGTCGTCATCATCTTCTTTTGTATGTCTAAAACCAGTGATTTTAAATGTCCCAGGTTAGGTTGGTGATCCAGTGGATTGATTCAGGTGATGCAGAGTGGATGCTAAAGATACTATTGGGATATGATTGTTTGGGACATTGATTGATGAGGTGTTCCATAGTTTGAAGTCAAGATCTGCAGTCACACACAGGATTGTGTCTTGGTCCCCATTTATGGAGGAGGTAGGCGCGTCTGTCATGTGATGTGTGAATGTGATTCAAAGTGGACCATATTTTTCATGGGAGTGAAAAGCCACTGCATTCTTTGGTTGGGTCCTTGATGCAGTGTTTATTCAGGATGGTGGTGCCCTTTCCCCTTGCTTGCCATTCATCTTCAGGGGAAAACTGCAAATCTTTGAGCTCTTGCATTACAAGCCAAAATGGTTTTCTGGATTTGACTTGGAATCTTGATTATTTGGGTGTTTATGTATTGGAAGATCCTTGTTCCTTTGGATAAGATCGAACTCCTGAATTCTCATATCATGACAAATTTGGGTGGATGGATATGCACTAGTGGGGAAGCTGTGGTTGTGGCATTAATTTTACTGTGCCTGTAATAATCTGCATGCCAGTGTTAAGTTGAGAATCGACAAGTGATGTATGGGAGCTATGCATCCAAACAGGTGAGCAGTATTCTGTGGTAGAGTAGACAAGGGCCAGTGAAGAGGTCCATAAGGCTTTTGCATCAGTTTCCCAGGTGGGTCTTGCCAATTTCTAGATGAGATTTGCACACATCTTGATTTTTAGTTGTGGTCTTGCTTGAGAAAGGACTGCAGAATTGAGCCTTGGAAGAAGAAATCAGTTCTGTAAAATGTAATTTGTTGTACTCCTTAGGCATGTTGTTTGCCAGACATGCAAACATTTTTAGCCAGGTTTTGTTGTTGGGTTTTTTGCTTTTATTTTTTGCTTCTTCTGTTGCTGGTGGCAGATGCCAGTATCTCCCTCCTTACTGCTAGTGAGTTCCATCGCCCTTCTTCGGACTGAGTTTGGTCAAGTGGTGATCTTTGGTGTCTCTCCACTCATTGCTCCTTCAGCAGTTTTATACTCCCTTTGTCAATTAGCCCCCTCCCTTAATTTCACAAAATAGTTACAGATATGAACAGTTTTCACAGGCAAGCATTGCTTCATTCTTATAGCCAATTAGAGCAGCAGGCAACCGTTTCAAAAGACAACCATTAGAAGGAGTTTGAGAGAGGTTCACTGTTCCTCAGGTAAAGGATCACCTTTAGAATAAAGAACTGATCCAAAGTCCACTAAAGTTAATTGGAATTTTTACATTGGCTTGAAAGTTCTTAGGCTTTGGATCAGGCCCTTAAGTGAAACAAATGTATAGTTCTATATTCCATGAAACATGGAATAAACCCAGAAAGTGGGACAATGGCTGCTTGAAACTTCTACAGCTCACTTCTAGATTTGTTTTGTTTTCAAAATGCTCTTTCATTTACCTAACCCCATTAATACAAAAAGGAAATATAGAAATATTCAGCATCCAATGTTATAAAAATTGAAAATAAAGTCAAAAGTTAAAGAAAAAAAAAGAGAGAGAGACTGATAAACATTGAGAAAAGAGAACAACTGAGAACTTATGACCTTTCATATTACATGGATAAAAAAAAGTTTCATGGAATATTTAATGATTTTCACCTGGAAACAATGTTTTCTGTTTTTTTAATACATTCCCCTGTAGTGTTTGCAAAGTATTGCTGCATAGTCTGATGGCTGACATCAGGGCCAGCTCCAGGGTTTTGGCCGCCCCAAGCAGCCAAAAAACAAAACAAAACAAAAACAAAACAAAACAAAAAAGCTATGATCGCGATCTGCGGCGGCAATTCGGCGGGAGGTCCTTTGCTCCCAGGCGGAGTGAGGGACCGTCTGCTGAATTGCCGCCGAATACCTGGACGTGCCGCCCCTTTCCGGAGCGGCCACGCCAAGAACCTGCTTGAGAAGCTGGTGCCTGGAGCCGGCCCTGGCTGACATATGAAACGGACAAAAAGCAAAAGTAAAATCCTAGTCTGCTTTCATTATCTGAGTGAAATGCAGAAGGTAAACATCCCCAACAGAATGGGTGAAAAGTAAATTAGATTTTTATAGTTATTTCAGTTTTAATAATTTCAGGTGGTTTTAGCAGTATACAATAGGGAAAGAAATTTGTATTCTTTTTAAATATGATTTTCAATCTCTTGACACTGAAATCTGTCTAAAAAGCTACATAGTTTACCAGACTTACATTATTCTTCTACTAAATATTTCTCCATCAGAGTGGTATTAACAAGATTGGTCACCCATTCAGTATATGTCAGGTTAAATGACAGTGTTCCATTTTCTCCATAAAATGCTCTGGGCCACTCACATTTTAAGAGTGATCCTTAGAATTTAGAAGACTAAAATTCACATTTTTGAAGATGAGGCATTAGATGAGATCTCTAAAGACAAAGTTTAATTATCTGAGAATTTAGGACATGATTGCCATTAAACTATTAAAATTTTTGTTAGGTAACCTTGCTTTCTGGTTTCTTTCAGACATCCAATAATACCAATTAGGATTTTGCTTTGTTTTGCTTATAAGCTTTGCATGTATCTATTGTTTGCCGAACTTTACACAATTTAATAATGAAAACCAGCTATTCAGCTAGATGATACGAGCAGGGCCCTATCAAATTCATGATCCACTTTGGTCAATTTCACAGTCTTCGGATTTTAAAAATAGTAAATTTCATGATTTCAGCTATTTAAATCTGATATTTCATGGTGTTGTAATTGTAGGGATCCTGACCCCTCAGTCAGCAGCCACCACTCGCCGGCCACCCAGCTCTGAAGGCAGCAGTGCAGAAGTAAGAGTGGCATGGTATGGTATTGCCACCCTTACTTCTGCACTGCTGCTGGTGGGGTGCTGCCTTCAGAGCTGGGTACCCGGACAACAGCCGCTGCTCTCCTTCCGCCCAGCTCTAAAGGAAGTGCAGAAGTAAGGGTGGCAATCACTCACTCCCCCTAAAATAACCTTGCAACCCCCCTGCAACTCGCTTTTGGGCCAGGACTTCCAATTTGAGAAACTCTGGTCTCCCCTGTGAAATCTGTATAGGTAAAAGCACACAAGACCAGATTTCATGGGGGGAGACCAGATTTTACCGTCAGTGATGCATTTTTCATGGCCGTGAATTTGGTAGGGCCCTAGATATGAGTGAGTAATGCTACCCCTTCTCCCACATTTAATCATCTCCTGCTATCCAGTTGTTAAGGAGACACTGCTTAGAGTATCACTCTAATGTGACTGGTTTATTATTAACAATATACATAAAATACAACTTACAACATAGTCGACATTCAGCTCCGTTTATCCCCTGCTTTTGCCAACCACAAAACATATTCATAGTTACTGCATTTAACAGAATTATACTGACAATACTAACTGACCCTGCTTGGGCCAAAAGTGAAGACTGAAACCAGGGCCTTCAATACTAATGGTCAAATCCTACACAAATTGTAGTCAGTGGCAACATTCCCTTTGAATTGAAAGGATGCAGGACCAAAGAAGCATGGTGCTCTACATTGAGCTTAGTGACTAAGTCCCCTAGCTGGCAGCTGTAGAAGACTCATTAACCTTTTATGTGGACCAGTCACAAAAAGCAAACAAAGATCCACTCTGTGTTAATGAGAGTTAAATTTAGCTTGTGTGATCTTATGAGATCATAGCCAAAGTGGTATGGACCCACATCCAGAATATTGGCCATATACACCTCTGCCTCATATCTACCACTGTTAACATTTTCTTTCATATCTGCATCTCCTTTTGCTTTCATTACAGCGTGCCCCTTCTTGGTGAACTCCCCAACTTTTGGTTCTCCAGCATATGCAGCATGCTTTGCCACACTCTGTTCCAACAAAGGTCAACCAAACCCTCATCCCCATAACTCCATTTGTTCCCAAGAGATTAATTTATCAATTCCCTCCATTTGTTTACACTACTGTCTTCTCTCTACCACTCCTGTGTTGCCATTTTTGGCACCAGAGCTCTCTCTGTGGTTTTTGCCATCTGGAAAACCCTTCTTGTATGGTGTCTTTGCCTTATTGACTTTCCATCTGACTGAAAATGTCAGCTAAAATCTTATCTTTTATTCCTTACCAGTACCTCCTAATTCTTTTCCCCTTTGCTTGTATTTGGCTCTAACTGAATTGTTTAGCTCTCTGAAATACTTTGGAATACCTTATTGTATGAAAGACACTGTACAGATTAAAGTTGTTTTGTCTTTTAGAGTTTCGGGGTGAGCCTCTGACAATTTTTCTAAAAACAAATATAATTTAAATCAGCAAAAATGTTATTTACAATGGTCAGCTAGGAAATTTGCCTTCTGCAACAACAAAACTCATATGACTACTGACTTATATACATGTTCCAATTGCAATTTCCATCCTCCAGAAGACCTTGTTACTCCTCATAAAACCGCTAGCTATGGAAATAATTGTACATGGCTATAAATACACCAATCACCTGGAGATTTTTTGGTAAAATATACAAGCCTGAAGAAAATGTTCTTATCAACTCTATGGGGCTGATCCTTTGGCAATGAGTTCAGTAGCCACAAGATCAAGCCTTGTAACAGCTGTAACTATCTGGTTAGTTTTAAACGAGAAATTTATCTTTGATCTCTATTTTTCCTACTTTTCAATGAACATTTAAATGAAAGGTACATATGCATCAAACTCTTCTCTGTTACATTTATGCAACCCCACTGAAGAGACAGGTATAAAATAGAACAGAAATTGCTGCATGTAGAATTTATTGGCACCATTATTTCCTTAAGTATTTTGAGAATGAGTCTCACAGCAGCTTCTTACTGCCGTGGCATTAGTAATTATATAACTTAGATACATTATTTTAAGTTTAGTCTTTATAAAACAGATTAGTTAATGACTAATATTCTACAAAATGGCTTGTATAAACGACTGTTAAAAGAATTAACATTCTCATACCAAGAATATAGTTAAATAATATAGCTCAAACCAAGGAATAGAAACTTTAATGTGAAGGTTCATTGACCACACTTAACTCATGACAGTTTGCATTCTTTTTCATAATGCTGTGATTAAAGTACAAAGGGCCAGAACATAACTGCATTGATTTCTATGCAGAAAATATGCACTTGGACTTACACTAGGGATGAATATTGCTCCTAGTGTCTAGTTTATTCCTTAGATCAGTAGTTCTCAACCCGCGGCCTGCTTGTGGCCCAATCAGCACACAGCTGTGGCCCAGGTGACATCCTCAGGACCATTCAGGTAGTATGTATATTGTGTGGATGCGACCCACATCACACAGAGAGCTGTATATGCGGCCCACAATGGTAAATAGGTTGAGAACTACTGCCTTAGATGTATACATATAAGAAATCAATACAAGTTCCATCTACATAACTCAGCCCAAAGGGTCCAGCTAAACTCTGAGATTTTTGAGCTTTGTTAGTTTGTGATATAGCTTTTACATGGTTGAACTGAGGGTAATGTGGGAGGAGGAGAGGCTTATTACCATACTCACCCACATAAATTTACAGTTTAATTAAATGTCCTGTGTGAAACTGGAGTCAGTAGAGTTGTTGGTGTAAATGAGGACTGAATTTGATCCACTGTTTTTTCTCCATTCTGAGTATGGAGATAAAATAAATGCTGCAGAACATAAAGTTTTAGTTACTTGGGGCCAGTTTTGGCATCCTTACTCTCACTGAATAGTACCTTATTCCTTGACTAGTTCCCCTTGCAATCAGTAGGGCTATTTGTGGACTAGGTATTACTCAACATGAGTAAGGGAATACAAATATCTCCCTCGATAACTCTCTGATATCCCTAGGCCATCATCTGCTCTCATTTGCATGCACAGTATTCAATGGGAATTGCCTGTACTTATCTAAAGGCAAAATTGTCCCCATGTTGTCTCTTATATCCTTATTGTGGGGGGAGGGAGGAGGAGATTCCATGTATGAAGATGTACATACATTAAAGTTTAAAGCCACTGCATGTTAGCTATGTCTAGCAACAATCTGAATTGTACATGACTCATTATGGCCACTGCTCTGCTAATAGTCAATCAGAAACTCTAAAGTCTGTGTTTTGAAAATTAGCTATTCAACGGTTAAACTTTTAAGAGAAGTTCAGCCTAAGTTTCTTTATTCTCTCATTAGCTTCTTGGAGAATGCAATAGGGATTTTCTTTCAAATGCTGTTGCAATGGTAGTGATTGATTGCCTGTCAAATTTATGGATTGTACAGTGACAGTATGCAAGAGATTTCTCCCAAAGGATGGCATTTACTATTGTGAACTCAAAGTTTGTTGAACTGGTTTAAGAGGGAAGAAAAATTGGGATAACTGCTGAGTAACTTCAGAGAGAGAAATTCCTTCTGTGGAAATAGACTGAGCCTTCATCTTCTAGGTAGTGTACTCTTCCTTATTGACGGCTATATTCTGCCACCCTTATTCACACTGAGTAGCAACTTATTCCATGAGTAGTCACATTACTTGCCCCACTGAAATGAATGAGATATGGTGCTTCTCAATGTGAATCTACTCCATAGTCCACAGAAACTGATTTTTTGGATCCAAGTTGCCGTTCCTTGGTTTTACAGATAGTTTTGGTCCCCTTCTTGGTTTTGCATAGGCTGTTGCTTCTTGTTTTTTTTTTTTTTTTTTTTTTTTTAATATTCAGTACAGGCGCTTAGTGACCTGGATAGACTTTTTCATATTTTGCATATTGTGGACTTCTGGAAGAAACATGCTCTTGAATCTAGGTACTGTACCAAGGAACAACATTTGAAGTGGACTGTTTGGACTTTTGTGCTTTGTAGCAAATACTGCACTCTTTCAACCATGGAATGACCTTAACTGTATTTTACTGATATATATTTTTTTTAAAAAAAGGCTGGGAAAACTCAGTTTGGATGAGTTTGGACTCACTATAACACTATGGTCTTGAAAGTTAAACTTGAAGTCAAACATAATTGGGTTCACATTGTAATTAGGAGATGCTGTGACACAAGGTGCAGAATTAAAATCACTATGTGATAAAGAGGAACAGAAAGAAGGCACCCATTTATACCACTTTTTATAGGAAAACTATGTGGGTTTGGGTTGTGTGAAGTCACTCAGGAATTCCCAAAGAAAAGCTTCATGACCTCAAAGTTGTTTCAAGAGCATGACGGTTTAAAATCAGAGCTGGCTTTAGCAACTTGGATCTTGCAAAATGATTTTTCACTTCTCGCCCCCCCGCCCCAAAGTCACACCCCTGTGCACATGCTGTTTTAGGCCCCAGTTCTGCAGTCAAGTCTACTTGTGCCTAAGGACTCAAAGGTCTTTGCTAGCAGATTCAATTGCACAATAATAAATGCTACTATCATGATAATGATGGCATTTTCTCAAAAATAAGACAAACTAAACAAATCAAATGAAAGTTAAATCAGATATGATATGCTGTGAAGCTCATTAACTAACTTATTTGCTTTGTTTTTAGTTTAATCAAAATGTTTCACAAACCTGCATGTCCTGTAATAACTCTCTTCATAAAATGTGTATTTATAAATGTAACACTAAGTTGCTAAAATTTCCCACAGGACACTGGGGCCTGATCCTGCTGCTATTGAAATCAATGCGACAACTCTGGGTTCAGCTAGAGCAGGATCAGGCCCTTGAAACTACTAAGACCATAGTCAGAAAATGATTTGCTAAATCCTGTGAACCTGAGCCCAGTTTTGATTAAGTCTGGGTCACATTATGGTTTTGTGTTGAAATCAGGCAAGATTTGCATTTTCACATGGTTTTGGCATGGAAGCTAGTTTCTCAATTGACTTTCACGTCAACTGAATCTGGAGGAAATGTTTGTGCAAAACCCTGCAGAGTGAAACTTGGTAGCTTGCTACCCCATTCCCCTCTGGGATTTGCCGGATGCAGCTGGATGGGCTGCTTCTTTGCCCTGGCATTCTGGGGCGAGGTGCAAACTCTCTCCCCACTTCGATATCTTAACTGATATTGAGGAGTTGAAGGGTTAGAAAATACATGTTCAGTCTAGCTCCTGTTGCACTGTCTGCCCGTTTACTCTGGTTGTGAAACACCCCAGAGTGCACTGTGCTGAGATTTTTCTTTTGAAGTCACAGGTGGTGTGTATCAGCTCCAAAGTGAAATAAATTGTTGCATCAAGGTAAAATAAATTGTTGTATCCGTATGACTAGATGAGCATTTCCTGGCCCTACTTAACAGACTATATGGGTGATGGAGGCTGGCAGGTTGCCTGTGCCCCAGAAGATACCAAGCCAAATAATGGGAGTTGGCCAGTCAGCTGTTTAGAAACCAAGATAGTGAAGTAGTCCAGCCAGTTGCCCCTTGAGACCCCAGGGTCATGTAAATGTGGGAAGGGGTAACGATGTCTCCCCATCACATAAGGGAGAGCTTGGACTGGCTGGGGTTCAGGAAAGAAAGCTGGATCCTGAGCAGTGATGAAATGATACATTTCACAGGATTTGCTTGATGTTTTAGATTACGGTGACCAGAGGGCAAGTGTGAAAAATTGGGATGGGGTGAGGGGTAATACTTGCCTGTATAAGAAAAAGCCCCCCAAATTGGGACTGTCTCTATAAAATCAGGACATCTGGTCATCCTATTTTAGATAACCCTAAACTCAAAGTGAACCTAATAGGCTATGATCATATGTGATCTATCCTCACAGGAATGGTTTGCCAATAGCCTCCATGGTTGCAAAGGCTGCAGTAATGACATATGAATCTATCCATTGGTATCACTGAATCAAGCTAATGTAAGAGAATGGTCCCACAGGAGCAATGTCTTCTCTTTTGAAAATAAACATCTTGGCTTTGCCTCTGTTTTGCTTTGGCTAAATGTCGAGACATTTACCTAGCAGCAGGAGGCTATTATGTTCTGATAAGGCTCTTGTGTTGCATTATTGCTAAAGCAGTTTGTTTTTTGTTTGGACCTCTCTTTTTGCATGTTTAATGAAGCATTTAAAATCTTTGCAGAGTACATATTAAAATAAGACATTTTATTCTGCCAATATAATCCTCAGACGAAAAGATAAACCCATAGCTACTGGCCTCATGCAGCATACTCAGAAGCTCTGGAAATGTTGGCATGTCATCAGTCATTATGCACCTGGTTTACAGCTTGTGAGAAAAGCATTTCTTAAATTGCTGCCCATGAGGGGTAGAAACATAAAGGCACAGGGACCCAGAGAGGTTGCTTGCACATGCCCTACTCAGAGGTTGCAAGGGGCTGAGTCAGCTCCTTGTACAAACTAGGGCAGCCTTGCATGCTGCCAGGGGCGGCTCCAGACACCAGTACAGCAAGCGTGTGCCTGGGCTGGCAAACCGTGGGGGACGGCGTGCAGGTCACCGGGAGGGCAGCAGTCAGGCCGCCTTCGGTGGCATGCCTGCAGGAGGTCTGCCGGTCGCACAGCTTCGGTGGCAATTCGGCGGCAGGTACACCAAAGCCACGGGACCGGCAGATCACCTGCAGAAACGCTGCCGAATTCGCGTGACCAGCCGAAGGCTGCCTGACTGCCGTGCTTGGGGCGGCAAAAAACATAGAGCCACCCCTGCACGCTGCCATAACTTGTCCCCCCTGTTGCTAGTGTCCTTACGAGCTTTGCGGCAGCAGAATATTGCCAGTGCAAAGGATATAAACATTTGGGCCCACAGGTGTAATCAAAATATGTTCAAGATGCCTTATCCTGTAAAATACAAGGAAGTCCTCTTGGGGCTTGTCTAGACAGAGAGTTAGTGCACGGCAAGCTGGGGCATACAACTGCAGCGCACTAATGTGCCATGCACTAACTGGTCAAGAGGGCCTTGCTACTGCACACTAAATGTTCCCTAGTGCGCTTTGATCTGCTGCTAATTGAACTGGAAATAGATCAGAGCAACTAGAGAACTACAATCTAGAGCATGCTAGCAGACTCCATGCAGCTAGTTGTTATGCACCAGGCTGATGTGCTATAGATTTACACCCCAGCTTGTTGTGCACTAACTGTCTACACAAGCCCTTAGTTAATTAAAATGATGAGGAAAGCTCTCCGGGTCAGTAATTACATGGGAGATGTTGGGGTGTGCTATGCTGCTGATGTAATCCATGTGCCTACAAGGGAGATAACTCTTTAAGAGATCTATAGCGAAGGGGTGGGTAGGAATGAGTTGTGTCTGGGTCATTGTTGCTAAGCAGATACACAATTAGCATTCCACAACCAGAAGTTTCTGGAGTTGGGTATGCTCAGTAGGTTCTGTTGCTAGACTTAGAGTCCAGGACGGCAAGTAGTCAGGGCAGCTACTTTGCAAAAGGCCATGTGCCCTGTGTGGACTGGGAGAAGCGGACCAGAAGCAGAAAGCAGGCTGGTTTTCCCTAACTCTGAAGCATTTGCGAAACCCTGACCGTGTTAATTATAGAAATGGGAAATTGGGAGGGAAAGCTCACTGCTTTGATTTTAATTGTATACTTGGAAGATTGTTTTTAGCCAAACGGTTTTAGTTCAATTGTCTCAACTAATATGGTTCACCAACTTTTCTCTTATTTGAATATAATGATGGGGAAAGAGCAATTTATATCAGGGGTCTCAAACTTAATTTACCTTAGGGCCAGTGCCAGTCCTCAAATCCTCCCTGTGGGACAATGATGTCACTGAAGATGGTGTTCAGAAAAAAAAAGTTTATATTGTATTTTTTGTTTCAAATTTCTTAGAAATAAGAAAACTGTCATACAACTTTATACAATTCTTTGCCTGCCAGAGAGTTTTTAGTTTTTGCCAGACACCTGGCAATGCTTCAGTTCTGTCAGTTTGTTGATGTTTGGCCTCAGTGACTGAGCAGTTGAAACCTTTAGGTTTGCAGCAAGGTGTGAATCAGATAGTTGTGTTTGGTATTTTGACTTGTTTATATTCATTGTGAAAAAAAGGGACACTGCTTCCATGGCTGACTCTGCCTGGTGGCTAGTGATGCTACCTCCATGGCTGACTCTGCCCAGCAACTAGTGATGGTATCTCTGTCCCTTTCCCCTAGCCAATGGGAGCTGTGGGGGCGGCGCCTGCAGCAGACATTGCCAGCAGTGTGGCTGCATCTGTCTCTCCTCTGTGGGCCGCAGTGGGGAGGTTCTTGGGCCGCAGATGGCCTGCGGGCCAGGACTTTTAAGACCCCTGATTTATATTTTGCTATTCTCAGTTTTATATTTTTCTTGTAACAGGTTTGTTTTTTCTATATTCATAAACTGAGTGGTTGGTTAATGAGCTGACTAGCTAACTGAGTGATGTCAGCAGAGGATGAAGAAGAGTCTACATGGAGTCCAGCTGGAGGTTTCTACAAGCAAGAGGAAAGAAGACATTGTTGCAGGGTTTTTGACTCAGTGGACTGTATACGATTTTGGTGATCAAAGACTGTAACTGAGACTCCGGTGAACTCAACCTTAGCTTTTGGGAACTCGGAGTTATTTCTCACTGTTTCTGTGGGGACTGACCTTTTGAGATTTAATTTGTTTTCTTTGTTTATACATAACTGAAGACAGTATATGTGGGTTGTAAAGAAGCTGTTTTATGATGTTGTAGAAATTAAGTTGATTATAATAATAATGTTTCTTTATCATAAGATTTTGTAAACTTTGTACTTAATTTAATTCTTAATTCCTTTTGTTGTTTTTGGACTTGATTTGATGAGGTTGACCCTGTGCAATCCTTGCTGAAAATCCTCAGTGACTGAATTCTGGGTTTCTAGGAGCTTTTCTGTAGGAGTTGTTTTTAGGTACTAGGAGAAGGGCAGTGAAGTAAACTCTCTAGCCCACCCAAAAGTTACACTGGCATCAATTTTCAGATGGAGTATAGGCCCAACTTGCTCATGATCTTTGAAGCCTCCATGATATCTTTAGCCACACTACTAGCTGGATTCCAATTCCAATTTGCGTTCTGCCATTATGAATTATCCTTGCAGTACTGATTGGATGCATTGATATATATTGCTTCCTATCATTAAATGTTCATGGTGTTGTGCACTGTCATAGATATTGCATTCCTCGCTACAGTTCTCTGCACTTCAAGTGGTGCTAAAGATTTTCGACCTCAGTGCTGAGATTTAGGGTTTGGCAGCATTTGGTGGGTGCAGGGATCCCTCCACTGTCCCTTTTCCCTATTAGCACTAGCTGTGGAGCTCCTCTCACATAACTTTTTATACTAGACTTGTCTCCCCCAGAAGGACACTCCAACCAGCAGCATCACCTGGGAGTAGATGGATGAGGGGACCGGTGTTCCCTGTCCTTGTCACACCTCCAGATTGTGAAGGGGTGTCGCTGCACAGACTCCAGGGCCTAACAGCCTACCCCTCCTCTCATCCACTTTGGGCCCCTAACCACTAGCTTCATTAGCAGAGGATCTCTTCTGGGAGGTGTTTTTCTAGAACACTCTGCTCCCCTGCAATGGCCTACCAGCCGTATCAGACAAGGAGCAGGAAAGTTATATTTTTTACAGCCTGCAATGCCAAATTGTTCTTAAAGTCTAGCTGCTTCTTGGTTGCCTTTCTCCCTGACAATAACTTCCAGTAAGTGAGGCACCATTTCTCAGGACGGAAGATAAGATTCTCCAATCAGCATAGCAGTTCACACATTTAGTCTTACTTGGGCCATGACTCTAGGGGTTTCATGCAAGTCTTCACACAACCTCCTCCTCATAGACACTCCCTATGGGCTGTAATGTGGGGAGCAGGAACCCCCTGCTGTAGCCCAGTCCCTCTTTGCAGGCTGCCAGATGCCAGAGTCTATGATCAATTCATTATTCCCACCCAGTTCACTTAATATTCTCTGATATCACTTGATTAAACTATGAACATCTCCACTTATCTTCCTGGTCTTTATATCTACCTTTCCTCCCCTGTCCCCAGCCACATGCTTATTATCTCCTTGTCTCTTCTCTCCCAATCCCTTTTTTTACCCTCTTACTTTCTGTGACGGGGGACCATCTCCTTAGACCACGTCCCCTAGTGGTCAGAGAACTGGCTAGCCATACCATCTAGTGATGTAACTCCAGGGGGTTGGTAGTAGAAGAACCTGGGCCCTCCTGTTTCTCCAGGTTCCAACTCAGGGCTGTGGGTGGGCAGTTCAGGTGTGTCATCTGGGCTAGGGAGTCACCCAGCCTACTTTCTGGGTTACTTTCTACTACAGCATGGCCTCTCTAGAAGCATGGTGAAGGCTTGTCTTATGGCCCACAAAGTGTCACCCTTAGAAGGGGGTCAAGAAATTCCCTTCCCCACTCAAGTGGTTTGAGTATTGGCCTGCTAAACCCAGGGTTGTGAGTTCAATCTTTGAGGGGGCCACTTAGAGATCTGGGGCAAAATCAGTCCTTAGTCCTGCCAGTGAAGGCAGGGGGCTGGACTTGATGACCTTTCAAGGTCCCTTCCAGTTCTAGGAGATGGGATAACTTTATTTATTTATTTATTATTTTTATTTAGCTGTTCCTTAACCCCTGCTTCCCTCTGTGGGATTGGCACACCACATCACACACCCTGACTTTCAGCTTCAGAGTTGTGGGGCTGTTGTCTGTTTGCCATTTCCCTTTATCCTAAGAAAACCACATTCTTGTGCGTCTTTCCTGGACGATGATGTACTATAAAATCATAGGGTTTGTAGGGAGAGGTAAAACTTCATGATCTGGGCATTGGCATCCTTCATGGAATTCAGGCGGTGGAGGGGTGTGTGGTCTGTGACTAGTAGGAACGTGCTCCCCAGTAAATAAAAACACAGCACATATAGCTCCCACTTCATGGCTAGGGCTTCTTTTTCTATGGTTGAGTAGTTTTTCTCATGGGAACAGTTTTCAGCTCATGGGACTGGATGATCCTCACATCATCATTCTGGGATAGCACTGCTCCAATGCCCACATCTGATGCATCTGCCTGTAGGATAAACTGTTTCAAGAAGTTGGGGTCGAAAAGTACTGGCTTATGGGTTAGGAGGTTCTCTAAGGTTTTAAATGCTCCGTTGCAAACTTCCATCCATTTGACCCTTCTGGGGCTAGTGTCCTTTACGAGGTTGGGGGGGGGACGGGGGGGAATTGTTTCAAAGTCCAGTAAAAACTGCCTGTAATAGCCAGCCAAGCCCTGGAACCATCATACCTGCCTCTTGGGCAATGGTACTAGGCAGTTCTCTGGTGCCTGAACATTGTCAATCTGTAGCTGTCCTTTCCCCATGGTATACTGGAGATACAATGTGTAGCTGTCCTTTCCCCATGGTATACTGGAGGTACATCACTTCACTTTTTCCCAGTTGACCCTGGGCTGTTTCCTTTCAAAATCCACATCTTCTCTTCTCCACTAGATGCTTATTACCTTGGATGCCCCTTGGTTGACAGGATATTGGGTTGGGCTTCCTGGCTGTGAAGTGGTACCCACTTCTGGGTCTGCTGTCTTCTCACAAGCTCCCCTGGTTTGGTTGTTTCTGTTATTCCCAGGCTGGGGCTGGCTTTCTCTGGCTGGTCTCCATCACACAGTCCTCATGATCTCCCTGAAATGCTTCCTAAGATTACAGGATAGGCCAAAGTGACTGACAACCCCTCAAAGCAAGACTTTGTGTGGTTCCTGACCATCAGTTGCACTTCCCTCATGTGGTAGGGGAGCACATTTCTGTGAATGCATTGCAGGTTGATAGGGGAACCTGATGGGTTGCAGGCCTACAGTAATATTTGACAGGTTTCAGAGTAGCAGCCATATTAGTCTGTATCTGCAAAAAGAACAGGAGTACTTGTGGCACCTTACAGACTAACAAATTTATTTGAGCATAAGCTTTTGTGGGCTACAGCAATATATGCAAACTAGGTACAATCAACTTAGGCTTGAATAGGGACTGGGAATGGCTGAGCCATTACAAACATTGAATCTATCTCCCCTTGTAAGTATTCTCACACTTCTTATCAAACTGTCTGTACTGGGCTATCTTGATTATCACTTCAAAAGTTTTTTTCTCTTACTTAATTGGCCTCTCAGAGTTGGTAAGACAACTCCCAACTTTTCATGCTCTCTGTATGTGTATATATATCTCCTCAATATATGTTCCATTCTATGCATCCGAAGAAGTGGGCTGTAGCCCACGAAAGCTTATGCTCAAATAAATTTGTTAGTCTCTAAGGTGCCACAAGTACTCCTAGTAATATTTGACTGCAGCCTGAGTACACTAGGCCTATTACCTCAGCCACATTGACCTCATTTTGGCCAGGTCCCATTTGTGAGCTCTGGTATTGCTGTCTAAGCTTGCCTGTAGCTGTAATCCATGAATGGACATTCATGCTGAAAATATCCCCTCTGGCCACATTCAAAGCAGCTCCCAGTTAGGAGTGCTGCTGGCTGCTCCTTCTCTGGGGAATGTGGAGCTCCTGGTGGAGTCTCGCTTTATTTCTGGGACTCTGTTCTCCCTGTTGCTTGCTCTCGCGGGGGGGGGGGGGGGGGGGGCGTGCGCCAGAGCTTCTGGTTGGGGACAGCCTTGAGAGTGGCTGTCGGATTATTAGATACTACCCTCCCCTCCTTGCCTGACCTTAAGTAAGGATTGGTATTCTGGGTTCTGTTGTCTCAGCCCTTGGTATCATCCATCAGAGTCACCACCTCCCCTATTGTTGCTGGCTGGTGGCACTTCACCCAGTCCTGTCAGCTGGCTGGAAGTATCTGGCTAAACTGCTCCAGCACAATGTCTTCAGCCACCTGAACTGCAGTCTGTTTCTCAGGGTTCAACCAGCACCAGCACTGCTTCTTCAAGTGCTGTGCCACCTCCCGGGGTTGTGTCCCTGGAGGATACTTCTTCTGGAAACCTTGGCAGAATGTCTCTGGATTAATGTCCAAGTAATACAAAATGGCAGTTTTCACCTTAATGTAGTCCAGTGCCTTGGTGGGGTCTAAACCCCTGTAGGGTACTTGTGTGTTGCCAATCAAATATGGGGCAGTGAGGGTGTTTTCAGCAGCCATTGAACCACAGTGACCACCTGCTCAAAAGTGACCAAGAAGGTCTCTGGGTTGTCCTCTGGGCCCTTTTTTGTGAATCTGACTGGAATTCTAGGGCTGAAGACCTGGGGGTCATGATGCTAGGTTGTTGGATGCCCCCTGGGGTGCAAGAGTGTCAATACCTGCTGGATTAGTCATTGTTGCTATTCCTGGTGTAGTACTGCTGGCTCTAATAGGAGGAGGAGGAGCTGCCAATGTTGTGATGATGTGAAAACTTCCTACCAGTAAGAACGGTAGGACAATGGAATACACTGCCTCAGGAGCTGCACCTCCAGCTTTTTCACTTGAAGGTTTTGAAAGGAGGCTGGATAGCCTTTTGTCTTGGATGGTTTAGACACAAATCCTGAATCTTGGCAGAGGGGTTAGACTTGGCAGGGGGGTTAGACTAGGTGATCCTTGTGGACACCTCTAACCCTATGATTGTATGATGTTTGCTGCTGTTGTTAGGCAGCTATTTGTTGCAGTAGCTGGCTCTCTTGTTGTTGGCTTTTGATCATCCATTTGAGCAACTTCCCTAAATCTATGTTCTCCCCTGTATGGTTTGTGGTCCTCCCCCCACCCTTTTGTCCTTCCAGCTGGACTGGGTTATGCCCACATTCTCCATCAGATGTGATGGGGACCCTCTTCACAGACCATGTCCCCTAGTGGTCAGAGCACTGGCTGGCCATACCAGCTAGTGGCTCAAGTTTGGTGGGGTTGGAGGTAGTGAGTAATGGTGCAAATCCAGGGAGTTGGCAGTAAGGGAAACTGGGCCCTCCCACTTCTCCAGATTCCAGTCCAGGGCTCTGGAGCAAGCAGTTCAGGTGTGTGACCTAGGCTAGGGTATCACCCAGCTTACTCCCTTGATTACTTCATACTGCACCCCAGCCTCTCCAGAGTCATAGTGAAGGCTTGTCTTATGACCCGTAAAATACCACCCGAAGGAGGTCAGGAGAGTCCCTACCTCACTCATGAACAGCTACTCCACTGTCTATTCTGTGATGGCTTGGAACTCTGAGTTGAGGTTGCCTTCATGTCTGCTCCCTTGCACTGACTGCCCTAATGCACAGAGCTGTTCTGCTCCCTTTTAAGCTCCATCTCTTCTGACAGCATGACCAGCAGGTGCATCTGGGCAGAGCCTCCTGTGTCCAGAGTTGCTTCTTAACCCATTCCCCAGTGTGGGGTTTGTACACGCCATCACATGTCCCACCATCCATGTATTCTCCCTTGCTCTAACATTCCCATATATTCCTCCCTCTCTTTATCACCTCAAAGCAAATCTAAATACCAACAAAAGCATAAGCCTATAAAAATAATGTATGTAAAGGAAAAAAAATCCAGGAACCCTCTGTAGCCCATCAATTTGTGTATATAACTTGCTAGAGTAACCACAGGACTTTTTTTACTGCAATCCATGTCCTTCCTCACCCCTTTCCTCATTGTTTGCTAAGCTCATTTGTGTACCATGACCAACATTAAATTGTAAACTTTTGGGGGCCGGGTCTGTGTCTTCATATGTTCTTGTACAACACCTTGCAGAATGGGATCCTTGTCCTGTTTGGAGCCTTTAGGAGCTATCATAAAGAGCCATGAGATACTTGGATGTAAAAAGAATATAGAAGAGCAGCATTCTTATTTTTTATTACTTATTTTATTATATAATTAAATATTTTATTTCTTGTACATGTTTCAGTTTTGTCACAATACCAGCCCCATGATTCTGTCATTAATATTACTAACACCTAAAAATAAGTGCTGTCTGCATCTTTGAAAATTAGTTATACTTTTATCCTAATTAGAAACAGCTGGTGGCTTCAGGGATAATGATAGATGAAGTTTCATTTGAATGACCAGAGTTGATCTAACAATTCTACTGTGGCCTCACTTTAAAAAAAAAATAAAAACAAGCAACAGACTGTATGACAACAATCAACTTTGCTACCATGGAAAAGTAAAAGTCACACAGCTGAGCTTTGTTTTAGTGCAGTTGAGAACAACACTGGAATGTTAATTCACTTTTTCTTAAATTACTGTTGGCTTGTAGTGTGTTAGGCCTTGATCCCACAATGAGTTCAATAAAGACAGACCTCTTGCCTGTGTAGAGATCCACTGAAGTCAGTGGGAATCTGTGCATGCAGGAGCCTGCCTAAATGCAGGAATAGGGCCTTAGCATCTGTTTCAGGGATGTTATTCAGAACAAATGCTTTGTTCCCTTTGTTACACCTGGGGGGATTCTGCGCTACTGCGCAAGCGCAAAATTAATGACCCCTACAGATTTTTTTCTCTCCCCTGTAGAATAATTGATTCTGATTGAGAGGCAAAGGGAAGCTGTAATTACACTTTTTGCCCACTAAGGGCTGATGTGGTGCCAGAAGAGAAAGCAGCTGGCTAATGGGCTGCAGCAGCTAGCTCAGAGAGGGAGGGGGTAGAGGCTGCATTCCTCACAGCACCCTGCCTGTGGGGCCAGGTGACGAGTTATGGGATAAGGGGGGGATGGACAGAGCAGGGTACATGGGGTTGCTGGGGGGGGTGTCACAGATTGGGGTTCAGAAAGACTAGTGGGGGGACAGACTGGGGTGAGGAAACAGGAGCTAGTGGGGTGCAACACTGAGCAAGGAGCTGAGTGGGGAGTGCAGAGACACATGGGGAAGGGTGCTGAGGGGGATGCAGGACCACATGGGGATGGGGGAAGTGGGGGTGCAGGGCCACAAGGGAACATGTGCAGATATATCTGGCTCAATGGGGGTACAGGGACACACAGGGACGGGGCAGATGTGCCTGACTGAATGGGAGAGATTAGGGATCAGCCAGAGTCTGCATGGGGGAGGCTCCCTAACAATCCTCCCTCCCAAAAACCCCTGTTCCATGCTTATCTGACCAACAACCCTCCAGGTTCACTCCCAGGCTCCTTTCCAGAAATTATTACTTTCTCCCTCAGCTCCTCCATTACTCCTGACACTCCCAAGCCTTTGCACTGTTTCTGAGGAGTGTGGGAAATACATTTCTCTGTTGTAGTTTAAATGAATTATTACTCTAAGTTCTGTATTAATATGCTTTAAAAAAATCTATTTGTGAAAAAACATTTCCTGAATTTTTTTGTTGTCTGTATTGTTGCAGACATACTTGACCAAAATTTCTCATTTTTTCAGCTAAAAACTGAATCTTCTGATAGACGTTAATTTTTTTTTTTGCAGAAGGCAAACACCTTTTATTTAGTTGAAACCCCAATTTTCTGCCTAAAAGTAGTTTGGAATAACTACATCTCTTAATTTCCATGCAGAATAGACAGAATCTTTTTTTTTTTTTTTAAGAACTCATCTGAAAGACCCTGGTAAACAGCAAGGAACCTCCTCTATTTACATCAGAATGATGATGGGCTTAGGTGTCCCTCCTGGGATCTAAACCATGTTTTACTCCTGCAAGTTCATTAAGAAGGGAGGATGTTAAACCTGAGGCTTGGACAACTAAGCCATTCCTTTTGAGGTAGTAGTTAATGGAATATCAAGTTGTTTCTCCTTTCTCAGAAACCTTATAGCTGTTATTGACTATCTTGCCCTTCTGCAGACTTTGTGTTATTCCTTTACTTACCTAATCATAGCTCACTCCCCCCTCCTCACACTTTTTAACAGTCTCTTTCATGAATACTACTCACAGAAGTTGAATTACAAACACTGTACAGCTGAAGCGTTGAATTCTTTGTTTTTGTAGGTGTGTGAAACACCGTATGAAATAGATTCATACCATTATACTAATGCTCTAACAACTCTGTAGAAACTAATACAAAGATTTTTTTTTTAAATCCCCTATGTGGAAGAGGATATATTTACTTATCTGCACTCTGAAATGTTTGTTAGGTATTTCGAGAGATCTTCTCTTCTGAGATTTAAGCCAGCAGTTTTACTTGTACTTTCAATTTACCAATATTTTTCTTCTTTATTTTGACAGGATTACTTTGACTTTTTGATTTCCTCTCAGAGATGATATCTGGGTTTGTTCTTCAGGCACTGTGTGTTACTATTACTGTTTTTTTGTGGGTCACTCTTAAATCTTTCTGGAAGGAAGTGCAGATTATTGATGATCTTTCAACTTGCCTCTAAAATTTCTTGGGGAAACATTGTTTTGATGGACTATTATACAAAAAGAAATTTTCTTGCACAGTCACTTTTGAAGGTCAGAAAATCTCTAGTTTCTAATTATTGTTCTCTTTTCCCCTCTAGTGTGCTCCTTGGTATTTTGCTGAGGCTTTTTTAAAGAACAGAAATAATTTCCATCATATACTCCCAATTATTCAGATGTTTGTTTTCTCATGATTTCTACTTTCTGTGTTTTTCTGATCAGAGGTTAGACAGGGAAAAGAAGAAAGATGCATGGAAACAAGTATTTCAATATAAAACTTTTTGCACCTCTTTTAGGAAAGATAATTTGGTTAACCTTGAAAGAAAAGAATGGAGAAGAGAGTGCAATATCAGTTGGAAGGGCCCAACTGCTATGATAGCAATTAAAAGAACCTAAGATCTGTCACTGAAACTGAAGGACACTGACTGGTGGTAGTATTATTGATTATATTATTATCCCTATAATTCATTGGCCCTTCTTTGGGGATTTCTCTATATTTTCTTGCCCAGTTAGTGACCACCAATCTCTCTATAATTATGAATCATGTGCCCTTTTTGGAAAGAGTTTTATTTCCAAAGGGTGAAGATGCCATAATTACCCCTTTGGAACAATGTGGCTCTAAGAGACTAAAATGGACCCCAGCCATTGTGAAAAATAATTTAGGAGACTGGAGGACCCTGATGTTCGATTTCTCGGAGGTAATTATTAAGTCTGAGAATTTCTCTCAAATTTTGTGAATCATATGAGTGGCTCATAAAATCCTTACAACCACTTGTCTCTGAATAATAGATTTTGGTTTTAATTATCCCAAAAATGCTTTCGAAGATAAGCACACTTGGTATGATGTAGACTGTGTGAAGTAAAAGTCTGCTCTGGCGTGTATAACTAATAAGGTAAAATGCAATCCTTCTTCTAATTTATTTCAGAATTTAGTAGCTGCCAGAAGACATAAAGGTTTATTGTATCATAAAAAACAAAAATATCTTAGATCCTTGTGAAAGGATTTTGAAGCAGCAGCTACAGCTAAAAATTCTTCCACATCGTGGAAGATGGTAGCCTTGGCCTCTGGTAGATATACTCCAGCTGAGGAACCCTATATTAATGATGAAGCCGGAATAACACATTTTGGCCAGGTCTTTGGCCCCCAACCATTTTAAAAAATCTAATTCTACCATAAGTGATGCAATGACAAATCATCTTTTTGATTTAACACTCTGGCCTTCGGTAAAGGACAGTGAAGGCCTCTCATTTACTTTAGCACAGTGATGGGGGTGGGGGGAAGTTCCAGGAGAAGATGTTCTCCACGCTGAATTTTTTCAGGAGGATCTTGCTTGGTAGTCCCCACTGTTGGCTAATTATGTATGTCATTAATCCTATTGGATGGATTCTGTCTGGCTAGAAGTCTATTATCACAGTTCCTATATTTAAAAAGGGGGACAGAAAGACTCCTGCTTCACATAGACCTATTAGTCTCTTAGATGTGGCAGGGAAAACTCATTCCAGATTTTTGTTATCTAAACTTGAAATATGGGCTTTAGAGACTAATTTGCTACACAAAGAGCAGACCAACTCTGACTCATGCAGAGTGAACAGAACTATTAACTAATTTCTGGCTGCACAATCTTTGTTGATGATGGACGACTTAGAAAGAATGCAGCTTGTCTTCCAGATTCAAGGATGAGTTTGCGTGATTGGCATTTAAACCCCCCCAAACATTTCTTTACTTGTAAATTGAGCAGATTTAATCTGGAAATCATGGATATGCCATAAACATAAGTCTCCCCCCCCCCACTGTCATACTGCAATTTTGACATAGCAACTCTTCAGATGAGAGCTACATTTTTAGGACAAACTTGTTTTTACAGCAGTAGAAACCAGTTTAGATTTATATTTAGTGACTTGCATACTTATTCAGTGATTTAGACTGCTTTCCATTTTCTGGCATGGATAAAATGGTATGTTAAAACAGGATATAATCCTTTCACTCACTGCAGGCAATGGCACTGTATGCTGCTGGCACCACATTAGGCTTCATTTACCCTAGAACATGTTGCATATTCACTCTTGGCACTCTTTTAGAGGCTGCAGGCAGTAACCCATGAGTAATCTTATTACCTAAAACCAACTGTATCCACATGGAATGGGGGCTGACTACAGAGGAGAACACAATTACAGCCTTTTTGAGATTCAGTTAGAACACTGTTGGTATAGTCCTTTTTGTGCTCTGAAGTAGACTTGTGCAACCTCCTTCAAGCTGTTTCATTAAGAGTTGCAAATAATGAACATAATGAGCTATTAATGTTTCTCCTCTGCATTGTTTTGCTCCTCAAAAGCATTTTGCAACCAGTTTGCCTTGAATATAAATGACATATTTATTCATATAATTTATGCTGTTCAGAAATATTAATTTTATTAACTTGCACTTCTGTGTTATAAAATATGGCCAAAAGTTTCTTATCCCTTGCTATACAGCATAGCTCTGCCCAGGTTGGCTGTGCACATGCTTTTTAGTAATTAGGAGATAATGTGAGGAACAGAACATTGTGACAGGAGAATGGCCTCCTGCTGGTAGGCAAAGTCCCTGGGAAAGCAGAGCACTTTGTCAAATATGAACACTGAGACAAAACATAGATGTTCATGTACAAAGCAGGAGAGACTGTTTCTGTTACACCATTCTCTTCTATTCAAATATCTTTATTTATGTCCAATAAACATGACCTAGAAGGTAGATGTAATTATGTTGCCTGATGGACGCTGATGCAATGGATTAATATTTGCTTTTTGTATCATTAGTATTAATTTGTTTATTGCCACCAATGCTCTCTCTGTGCTGTATAGGATATAGGAAACCAAGACTGTACCTGCCCCCAAAAGCATACAGACTGAAAGATAGTGTGATTGGATGTACAGGCGCTGAAAGGCTTATGAGAGGAACCTTCCTAAGCCAGTACTTTTGCAATACACCTTTGTCCTGTAAAAAACACATCTAGGACAGGGGATGTGATATCGAGGAAGCTGACAGGTGTATGTGGTGCTTTTTTTTTTTTTTAATGTTAAAGTCCATGGTGTTAGCTCTGGTATTAGGGCCTAAAGCCAGAGTTTGATGAGTAAGGTGGGTTAAAACTCCTGTCTTTCCTCCATTATGAGGGATCAGGGCTTTCTCAGCCACCCTCTCTCTGATTTCCAAGAACACGGTAGCTGGGAAATATAGTTCCTTCTGGTGGCCATGTCTGCTGTCCTGGAGTCTAGCAAGGTCTTCTGGGAAATAGAGGTGTGCAAAATTGCACTCTTCTCCCTGAACACTGAGAGACAGGAAGGAAACAGGCTTATGTGCTTCCCTGAAAATTATGGGCATGTAAAAGCACCATTGTTATTTGTTGATGCAATTTTATTTTCCTTCTTCTTTGTAATGAGTTTCGAAGCAGACATCTCACTCAAATAGGGTGACCAGACGTCCCAATATTCAGTTGTTTGTCCCGCGTCCTAACGGATGTATGGTCGGGATGCTATTTGTTCTGATATTTTGGCTTGGGGCTGGAGGAGTACACTGGTGAGCCCCCCCCCCTTTTTTTTTTTTGCTTCGGCGGCACGGCGGTACTTCGGCTTTTTTTTTTCTTTTTGCTTGCCCCCCTCCCCTCCCCATGTGTCCCGATATTTTGTTCTTGTCATCTGGTCACCCTACACTCAAACAGATTTTTTTCTGACACTATGGAGACACACAGAGTCTTTTACTCAAGACTGGATATCTTCCTAAATGATATATGCTCTAGCTCAACCAGAACTCATTGGGCTTGATATCGGAATCAATGGGTGAAATTATGTGGCTTGTGTTATGCAGGAAGTCAATGATCATTATGGTTCCTCTGGTCTTAAAAATCTATGAATCTGTTAAATTTTTTTTACTTCTCTGACTTCTTGGCATGGTAAAATTACAAACTAACTTCTCTCTAACACATAAGGGTTTTCAATACTGAAAGTGAAGCAGATTGTGAAAACCTTTTGGAAAAAGTTGCCAGTGGAGAAGAGGGCAGTGCCTCTTAGGAGTGATGTGGCCTTGTACACTGACAGGGCTTGACAGTATTTATAGAACTGTTGAAAAAAGAAAAAAAAATCCTGTTTTGAGAACTTAATGAGATTTTAACTTAAAATATATTTTTTGGTTATTTGTATTTGCCTTCTGGGTTTTCAAGCTTTTCTCTGACGTGATCAAGGCTAGAAACTTACATTAAAAAGTCAAGATTCTCATAACTTGTGGAGCTAGGGCTTTAATAAAAACACTGTGAGACTTGAGATAAAAGTAGCAAGAGTCTGCAACACTGAATTTGCTTCATTTATGACAGTAACATGTGAATCTGCACTAAGCTTACTGGCTGTGTTTTACTTGGTTCCTTTGCTTTGATGAACTTATTTAGCTTTGACTCTCTTTAAATTGAGGACTTGAGTTCAGGACATTTTAATTTATTTTTGTTCTTGTCCTTTCTCTTTCATGTATGATTACTGATGTATTAGAATTTGCTACTTTCAAAGGTGCAAGTTCTTTAAAAACTTTTTATAAGTTAAAAGACAAATGTTTGAAGGACATGTTGGCAAATTTAAAATCTATTTCCCTCAATGTTACAAGAAAAAAATATGTATGTTCTTTCTCTTTGTTGTTAGTTATCAAAGACCTTATTTGTATGCAAGCTTTCTCTTTTCTAATCAGACTCCTCTTTTTGCTTCTTCCACTTATATCACTGTAATGCATCAGGGAAGCCATTGTGAGATCAGAAGCATTATATGATAGCATTGAAGCCTGGTATACACTTAAAACTTAGGTCACCATAGCTACAACACTTAGCTATGATCTAACCCCCCAATGTAGATGCAGCTAGGTCAATGGCAGAATGGTTCCATTGACCTAGCTATCATTGCTTGGGGAGGTGGTGGTCCTAAAGTGATGGAAAAATCCTTTCCGTTGCTGTAGTCTGTCTCTACACTATGGAGTTATATTGGCATAGCCATAGTGCCATTACTATGCTGCTACAGTCCCTGTAGTGTAGACATGGCCTGAATGCAGCAGTAATAGGGTAAAGAGGTGGAAGGAGACAAATTGTGCCTCCATGCTAGAACTAGCAATGATGAGAGAGGAAATGCACAGAATGTTATAATAATAATAATACATTTCTAACAGTGACTCCAGTTATGGATGTGGTTTTGAAGATGGTAGAGATGGATCCAATCTGCAAAATTCAGACCCACATCTAAACTTGTCTGAAGTTCATGCGAGTTTAAAATCCAGGTTTTTGACTTAGATTGATCATTTAGTTGAGAGGTGAAAGAAAGGAAGAATCTTCGTTTTAAATTTCATGTGAAAAAGGTAGTCCAATTGATTCTTAAACCATTCAGATGGAGCATAGAAATAAAGCATACATTCTAAAATGCATTTGACGGAGACTTCATTCCAAAGTGTTGAAAAAGAAAGGTATAATTTAAGTGGGCAAGTTCTAACTTCTTTACCCTTCAAGGATTAAATACAAATACTAGGGTAACAGAACTAGGGTGACCAGACATCCCGATAAAATCTGTCCTGATATCCGCTGGCAGCCCTGTTTTTTTTTTTCTCTGCCGGCAGGCACCCCCACCTCCATGTGTTCCGATATTTTCTTCCCCTCATCTGGTCACCCTAAACAGAACGTAAATGAAGAGGAGGGTGTAAACCTTTGAGCTTTACAACGGTTCAGGAAAGAATAGCCATTTCATCCCCTTCTAGATTCCCCTGACTCTGCAGGTACAGAAGCTGTTGAACATTAGACTTGCTTGTTCATATTGAAAGGCATGACACAGGAAATCATTTTACTCTTTCAGCTCTGCCGATTAATGTGTGTACCCTATATCTCCACTGGTAGTAGCTCAATATGCAGTACTGTATATCTGGCTGGTACATATTTTGTAACAAAGTTCTGTGGGAGGCAATGTCAAACATTTTATCATTAGTATTCCAGACTACTTAGTTACAGTCATCACTTTTAATAATTTAATCACATTCATATATATATAAATAATATTATTTGCTGTCCAAAACTATGCATTTCTACTTCTATGGTTACTTTTAATGAATCACTACATGTCAAGGGAACTGGTCAAGATCAGCATTCATTATTAGTCACCAAAGGTTTTAGGAAATTGCCAAGAGATTTTGCAAGTTTTTTACTGATCTAATTAATCACAGCTGTGGCCCTTAATTCAGAAAGGCAAAATGTGTAACCCACATGATCCAAAACTGAAGAATCTGTTAAAGAATGGTCGAACATTGCAAAAGACATTCCCAGACTTTTGGCTCTTCTGGAGCCTTTCCTTTGATGTCAGTGCAAGAAAAGAAAGGTTGGAAATTCTATTACCAGGTTTTTGCATGACCCATAAACACATCCCCTCAAACAGAATGCAATTCAGGTCAATAAATAACAGCAGTGAATGAAAGATTATTCAGTTTCATTTCAGGACTGAGTTATGAAGTAAAATATACTTTTCTACAAACTTGATTGGTATAAGTTTAATAGCACTTTGGTTTAACCAGTTTAAGGTTGGTACCAGCTTTACCCCCCTTATCTGTTCACATTGTCTCCTGAACTCTCTGCATGTGGATCTTCCTGTAGAGATATGTTTCTGGAAGATTGATTTGGAGACACTTCCTCATGGGGGACAGTGTGGTGAATGAGGGAATTTGGAGCTATGCCCTGAAGACGGGGGTTGGGAACACCACATGGCTACGTGCAGCAGTTCACCACAGTAGCTTTCCAGTTTGTTTTATTAAAGTTTTTTATTCCTTTCTCATTCTCTGCTTTGCTGTTTTTAATGAACCCCAAGATGGGTACACTTTTCATTTCCCCCTGAAAGGGTCTGAGGGAGACAGCTGCCTCCACTCTACCCTCCCTCTTTCTCCTAGGGTTGCCAACTTTCTAACTACTGAAAACTGGATACCCTGCCCCACTCTTTCCCCCCAAGGCCCTGCCTCTGGTCCCCCCTCTTCCCCAGGCCCCACACCCTGCTTGCTCCTCCCCTCATTGCTCCCCCTGATCTGGGACTTACCTGCCATCTCCAGAGCCGGGTTGGGAGTTGTTGATGTGGAGCCTGCATGCCTGCCCAATCGGAGCATAGAGGGGAAGGGGTGATGTTGGTTCCTAGAGCAAGGGGCAGGGGTTGGGGAAATTGGGGCACAGCAGGGATATATTCTCTCTCTCTCACACAGTCACACTAACCTCTCTGCCAGAGAAGCTGGAGCCGGCTGAGAGCCAGCCAGCCACTTCTCTCCATGAGTGGCTGAGCAGAGAGCAGCTCTTCCAGGCTCCAGCCACAGCTGTTGCACTTCCTGCCTCGTTGTGGCAGAGGCTGGTTACTATGGTAACTGGGCTTTTAGATGACTGGACATGGCCAGAGGTTCCCCTTTCGTCCGAACTTTCCGGTTGAAAAGTTCTAGCTGACCGGACATCTGGCAACCCTGCTTTCTCCAGACCTCATGAAGGACACTTTGCAGATCCAGAGGCCACATTGTGGGCAGGGGCAGTGACTGGGAGGGATGGGTGAGAAGACAGCAGACGGAGGCACACATAATTCTCCTTTAGCTCTGTGGAAATTCCCTGGGAGAGGTGAAATAGTTGGGGAGTGTTATCTTTTTCCACATACTCTCTTATCCCTGTTCGCCTCATTCCCCTGCTGCCCTCGCACAAACACACCAGGGGAAGCTGTGGCCAGGAAAATTCCCTGATAGCGCTACTGTACATAAGAACGGCCGTACTGGGTCAGACCAAAGGTCCATCTAGCGCAGTATCCTGTCTACCGACAGTGGCCAATGCCAGGTGCCCCAGAGGGAGTGGACCTAACAGGCAATGATCAAGTGATCTCTCCTCCCATCCATCTCCATATAGTGGAGCCAGGCTGCTAGGGACTTGTGAAATGCTGGGAGCAGGAACTATTGCATAAATACAGTGTTTCCATGTGGATGGCCTGGGCCATCGCACAGATCCCTGGGTATACTCTAGGGTTTTGGACTACTCCCGTGGCCTATTTTTGTCCCCAACAAAAGTGTGAGTGAGAGAATCTTTATGGATTTCTCTCTCTCAGAATCCCGCCTGGAGATTTTACCATAGCATCATAGACCCAGGGCATAAAGTGCTTACAGCATATTTTCCTTGTGTTCTAAGAGAACAGTCTTCTTCCCTTGTGTTCTAAGAGAATATCACATGATGATGGCATGTGATCTGTCCACTAGTGGCAGTGGAGGAGAATTACCAAAAGTGAGCTTGGTGTTGAGGACATATCATCTGACTTAAACTCCCCACTGTAGTCAGTAGTTGTACTTGAGTAATAAGTTGAGGCTGAGGCCCTGATTTTCTTAATAAGTACTGAATGTTTTGATCAGTCTTTTATTTTTGATCTGGAAATATATAGTCAAGTTTCTGTTTGAAAAATGACAATAACACTGCAGTGTGAACCTTAATTTTCAGACTGTTTGCTCAATAACAGTTTTTTTTCCCCACAAATCTTGAAAATATCTCCCTCTTCTTTTGCCTTTATAAAAATCAATAAAGAATAAGCACACTCAAAATTTTAGCACAACTTTTTCAATTATTTCTGTCAACAAACCACTACACAGGCTTTATACCTCTAGGCACACACAGCATCTATTTGGAATGGATATTATATATATATTTCAATTTAAGTAAAGTAGCAGATCACAAGCCTAGAAGCATCAATTTAAAATACATTTGGGGATGAATTCATTGAGTTTTATTGCTCAAGGTAGTGAGTGAGTAACAGCACGGATCAGAGAAGTTCATACAGGCATTGTCATACAACTTTGCCAGTTCATCTTAATATGTACCCTGCATTCTAACCTCTCTCTTTCAATACATGTTCTTTCCTAAGCAGAACATACCCACTATGCCAAATTCTGTGGTGCTTATTTGCACAAATATCTCCCAGTGTGTAAATAGAAATCATCAAGTTCCGCTCATCTGTGAAATGCATAAGTAGCTGAAAATGGAGTAAGTGCAATGTTAATAAATAAAATACATAAAAATTAGCCAGGTCTCCAAAAAAGAGAGATCCATTAACCTACTGCCACATATTTGAAATATCAAGCCTTGAATGACTGCCTTCTTCACTTTAAAAGTTTACTTTGGCTATGAAGTTTTGGGAAAACTAAAATGTTAGAAAATATATGTTTTTTCCAGCACTAAAGCTAGATGTTTGCTAGAGGTCTGAACTGCGGTGAACAAACATCTCTAGGCTTGTTTGGAAAAAGTGCATGACCTCACTGGCATTTGTCTGTTATGTTTGGGATGAAAGCCAGCCTGAAAACTGCCACCATTTATACAATATATTGGTATTTAGAGATTCATTTGTTTTATCGGAAAGTGAGAGCAGTCTGGGAGAGAGACTATGAGCCCCACACAAAACAGGAAAGCTCAGACACATTTAAGACCCCCCTTCTTTCTAGCCTCCTGCCCTTTGGAGAGTTCTGTTTTAAATAAAATACTCCCTGGGCTCTCACACTAGTTTGCCAGATGTGGTTTTCCAGGCTTTTAGAGCTATAATTGTGTCGCAAACCAGTCTCTTTTATAGCTTTGCCTATACCTGTGGCCAAATAATAAGAGTTCATTTATGCCTGTTGAGCGAGGCAAAGGCACAGAAGGGCCAGGGGTGGGCACACCTCCCCCATGGGCATGACTGGAGGTATTATACCTTTAAAAGGCACACTTCCTCATGGGCATTGAGGGAAATGCCCTTTTTATGCCTGTGTAGCAGATGTAGTAAGTATTCTCCCCAGACTGCCAATGCATATTTCATCACCTAGACAGGCCCTTCTGATCCTGATAACAGCATGGGCAGTACTAGTCCAAACCCGTTACTGGGAGACAGATTCTTTTAATAGTGTCCCTGGGCGGATTGGTCTCCACTTCAGGTGCACGTGTGCCCCAGCTGTCTCTGATTGGAGACTTTTAATAAGAGTGTCTGTTCAGTCAGCACATGAGTCCTAGCTCCCCTTGTGACCTAGTCAGTGTTGGACGAACCATGCTCAGTTCGTTCTCAACTGCCTCAGCCTGAGGCTATGTCTACACCCCAAACTAGGGGTGTGACTCTCTCATCGAGCTAGAGCAAGTATAAATAACAGCGTAGCTAGCTAGCTGGGCTGAGAGCATATCCACCTGACACCGGCACAGCTAAGTTGGGCCTCTGCTGCCACTATCCATGCTACTCCAGATACGCTGCCACATATACTTGCTGTAGCCTGCTGAGCACTAGCCTGAGTATGTGTACATGAGCAGGGGGGGGAAAATCACACCCCGGGATTGTAACATAGACAAACTGAGACAGAGCAACTTGTGGTGTCTGCTTCTTAGTTTAGCTAGCTTGCGGAACATTTATTTATCTTTAGGGAGCAGTTTTGATAGTTTTTCCTCAGACTGTACATAGTTTGGGGGGGTCATCTCTCCCCTCACCTTTCCCCTTTCCCCCCGCCAGTTCCTGAAGGGTCCTTATCTTCTATTCTGGATAAGTTTATTTTTTCTCAACTGGGTTATTCCTAAATCCCCCAGATTTAAATATTGCATAACTTGTCGGGAGTCTATTCCTGCTAGTGACGTCCATTCTAGCTGTCTTCATTGGTTAGGAGACCTCAATGGCCTATCTAGGTATTAAAATTTGTATTGGGTTCAGGAGTAGGTCTAGAAAGACTGAAGATAAAACTTGTGATGGAGTGCTCCATGCCCAGATACTTCCTTTGCATAGCAGAACAGAGAACAAGAGTGCCCCATCAATTTCCTCTGCAGCCCACCTGGGAGGGAACTGTAGGTGACAACTCTAAGACTTCTAAAAAGGAGGTGCTCTAGATCCTCTCAGAGAGAAGTCAGCAGTGAGAGGGCTAGGTAACCTCAGACCTGCCACTTCGGAGACATTGCATCCTAAAAAGAGTATTGCCAGGGCTCCAAATTCTCCATGTCATCTAAGAAGGCTCCATGTACCTTTAAGGCTCCTTGTACAGATCATCACATGGTACCAAAGCCATGCCTGGTACCTTTCAAGCACAGTTGCAGTGCTAGATACACTCAAGTCTCCGCTGCAAAGAGATTAGTCCCAACTACTATGTCTATGGTCTTTGCACTAAGCATGGAGCCTAAGACCATGCCACAACATGACTGAGTATCAAAAAAGGCAAGGTCATTCTCTGTACCACTGTCTTCCAGCTCCAAGTCCCACCAGGTTCCCTTACAGCTACACCCAGTCTCGGAGGAGTTTTGATACTCCAAAAACTCATTTGTCTCAGTGGAAAGATCCTCATTACTGGAGCCTCACCTATCAAGAGTACCACAGCATTCCCTGATACCAACATGTTCTCCAGTGCTTAACCAAATGGATAGAATCCTCTGGACTACAACATAGCAGCTTCTTTGACTTCCAGCTCTTTTCCCAGGACTTGCTCAGTTACCAGCCCAGAGCTGTCTTTCCTAACACTTTTTTTTGTTGGAAGACACCCCCCCCCCCGCACCCTTCCTGGTATCAATTATCATGAGTGCTCCCTCCTTTCTGAAGTGGCCCTATTTAAATAGTCAATTAGGGACCTGTGCACTACCTATAAAGAGAAATTCTATACAGAACTTAGTTACACTGTAGGAAATGTCAAAGACAGGAACTATCTACTCCACCAGCTCCTCCATGTGAGTCTCACCCCCAGGAGGAATCCTTCAAGGAACAGGAGAAAAGGGGTGATGAGGAAACTACATCTCTTCCTCCTCACCCAATGAGGCAGTGATGTCTCCTTCTCCCTCATATGTAGATGAAGTCAAGTAATTCCAGCAGCTAATGAAAAGAATTGCAGATTTCCTCCAAATCCATTTGGAGGAGATACATGAGACTTAATACAAAATATTTGACATCCTTCATACTGTCTCTTCTGGTCGGGTAGCTTTACTTACAAATGTGGCCCTACTTGAACCAGCTAGAACAATTTGGCAATTTAGCAACCAGCTACCGTACCTCCTGACCTGCTGTGATGAAAGAGCTGGTGGGTTGTCCACCCCACACAAGGCAGAGTTGGTTGAAGTAGGTCAATTTAACCCTGAATGTGGCACCTGCAGGAGAGCCAGGATTCAATAAAGCCTAATGAAAGATGAAGCTCAGCTGAGGAGCAGGTTGGGCCTCTATAAAGGGATGAAGCTGAGAACAGAAAGGGGCTGCAGGGAGACAGTCTGCAGTCATTCTCTGAGCAGAGATGTGGGTAGGAGAAAATCCAGTGGGGAGCAAAAGCCCTGGTCTCCTAGCCATATGGGAAGGATTCACCCAGAGGAGTTGCAAGGAAGAAAGCCCAAGGAAGGCAGAATCGGAAGAAGCCCAGGGAAAGAACAGTGAGGGTAGAGATTGTGTAAACATTGACTGCTGATATCCGGGTCCCTGAGCTGGAACCCAGAGTAGCAAGTGGATGGGGGTTCCCCACTAGCCACTGGGAAAATGGCATTGGTCCTGGACTTGGACCAGAAAGACTGCCTGAAACAGTACATGGACAGCCTGTCCAGTGTGACTCTGATATCCCAGAAGGGAAGAACTGTAGTGATCTGGCCAGAGAGAAGAGACATGAATGTGGGGCACCGTGAGTCCAGAGAAAGAGAGCGACACCATGGGATGTTTAGCAGGGTGATCACCCGCTCCAGCCCTGAAGGGGTTGAAAAAGCCCTGCACAGGGCTGGGTCTGGGTAAAAAGGAGCAAAACCCTGGCTGATTGGGGAAGTGGCTGCAGCTGGGGCCATGCCCCAAACTGAACCACTCAGCCTTATAAGAAGGCCAGGGTAGCCAGAGCAGAGGAGTCTCTCTCTGATAGGAGAGAGAGACAGGCCTGGCTGCAGGGAGCTCACCTGGGGACCTAGAGTAAGGCAGGGCTGGGGAAAGGCCTTGGGGGCTGGGAAGCCCTAGGCCAGCAACTACCCGGGCTGCAGGGCCTGGTCCTAGGCCCAGATAGGTATTGAGGTTGCACAGGGGCAGCCAGTCCAAACCCCTTGTTGCCGGTGATGATTGGCTGATAGACTGCAGTCTGCCCCAGGGCACGGGGGCTAGATGGTGACTGGCAGTAGCCACAACTGAGGTGACATTGGGATAAGGGGTGGGAGTTCCCCTGGGAGGGGAGACCCAGAGAGAGAGTGGGGTACTGCTAGGGGGGGCAGCACCTAAGCCAAGGGCACCGGGGTCCGGGAGGGACACAGGGGCCAAAGACAGGCGGGATACCTGGCCTGCAGAGGGCGCTCCAGAGGCTGGTGAGCTAACTCCCGAGATGACCAGCAGGAGGCGCCGCAGGGGTGAGTCTACGCCTGCTTACAGATGAGTAACCGAAGGAGGAGATGCTGAGCCATGCAAGAACTGATCCCCAGAAGTAGCCACAAGGATGTGTCCCAGCAGTGAATGTATTCTGTTACAAGGGCAGATAAGTATTACGCTCCTGCTAAGGGTACAGAGTTCCTGTTCATTTACACAGCCCCAAACACCTTGTTTGGCCACAAGAGTTATTTTTCTGCATTGCTACATTAGAATTGCCAATTATCAAGTCCTAATCATGAAATATATCTACTCCAGTTATGGATAGTCAATTCCTTTATTGACCTGCCTTCATAAAAAATGAGAGCCATTCCAAGCTATCACCAGAGATGGTCAGTTTTTAGCAAGGACTTTGCTGAAAGCCTTCTTAGACTCAGCTAGTAATTGCAAAGAGTTCTTTCAGAAATAATTTATAGGTTATAGTCCAATGTTTATGTTCATGGTGATCCAATCAGAACTGGGATCTCAGTCCTTATGGCTTAGGCTTCCCCTGCATGAAGCCTCAAGCATATCTGAGATAAATAGGATCAGGACCCAAGCCATTTTTTTATACAGTTTCTGGCCTTCCATTGTCTCTCGGTGAACAATAGACACTCATTTCCTAAGCATTGCCAGTAATTATCCACACAGATTAACATAAGGCAATTGCCTGTTTTTCCACCATTCGTGGACGATTTGCTATACATTTCAAAGAGAGATGAATACAGTGATATCCTATGTTTACAGTTCATTTAAATGCTAAGATATCCTTTTGCTCTCTGAATTAATAGAGTACAGCATAGATAGGGACTGTTTGATTACATCGTCACTACTACCAATATATATGTAAATACACCAACATTATCTCCCCATATGTCTTTAAGGGTTGAATTTGCATAATTTGTCCTGCAGGATGCTTAACCCTTTCCAGTCATGCGTCGCACCCAGCATCTCAGCACTATTTGCCCACTCCTATTCAATCCCCTGCTATGGGGATCCGGATGCCTCAGACAGGGCTCCTCTGCTTGCAGAGTTAGTCTTCGCAGGGCACCTGACAGCACAGGGGACCATAAGACTATAAATTAACATGGAAATCCAGCATGATCCAGGATCTCCAGCTAGAACTTTGAGTTTGTCTGACAAACATGAGTGCTGTATGCTGTAATTAGCGATGCTCTGTCATTACCGCACTGCATCACAAAGGTGTCCATCGTCACAGAACAATTGAAGTTCTGCTGCTGAGACATTCCAGACAAATGGTAAAAGTGTGCTCATCCAAATGGATTAAAAAGGCCTCTGGTAATGAAAGACAAACTATATTACAGAACAGGAATGTCATGCATGATCAGGTACTTCAGCTAAAGCATTTAGTTTATTTTTCCTTCAACTCTTTTGGGAGGGTGGGTTCAGCAGCTCAAGAAAAGAGATGCCACAGTTTCTGACAAGTTAATTAAGCTTTCACTTCTGAGTATTATATGTATGGTGAAGAAAAGAAACTTAATTGTCTTTGCACTGCTTGACAAAAAGCAAGAAAAATGCTTGCATATTTTCTCAGTTTTGTCTCTACTTTTGATTCCTAGTCAGTCTGAGCCTTATACTTTTATCGGCCTAAGTAAAAGCCAATTTTGTGATCTTCTTAAATGATAGTTTTGTACATATTTGTGTATAGAAACAAATATCTGTGTAAAACTAATCTTCTGCATCCCTTTATTATATTTTGCCCCCTCTCTCTTGCTGGTATAAGGCACATATAAAGAGATGAGAAAGCTGTGCAATCCATGTCACGGGATTTATAAACACCTGCTGCTTCTACAAAGGTTTGAAGGAATTTTCTTCCTGTGTTAAGCAAAATATTCAAATTTCAGATTTTCTTTTCTTGTGAGCCACTCTGCCCTAGATTATCTGGTAGGCTTTTATAAACAACCATTACATCTATACTTACAACCATCAGCCATCCTGCCTTCTGCTGTGATAGCAGTTAAAAGTAATGATTGCTTCTTGCAACGATGGTCTCTCTCTTTATGAGAATATTTAGGCAGAGCTAAACAAGGATGCTAATTGCAGTTTATTACTCTGTGTAAGATTATATACAGACCTTACTTTGTATGTGTGAATTGGATGAGCCCCACCTTGCTGTCTCAACTGAACATGCATTGGATTAGAAGCCAAATCTTGTCCTGGGGTTTCTTTATATTTTGTTGTTGTTCATGTTAACAATACACTTCAGCGTCAGTTTAACTGTGCCTCACTTTCCCCCTTCAGACCCTTCTTTTCATAGAAGATTAGGGTTGGAAGAGATCTCAGGAGGTCATCCAGTCTAACCTAACCTCCTCCTCAAAGCAGGACCAACCGCAACTATCATTCCAGCCTGGGCTTTGTCTAGCCTGACCTTAAAAACCTCTATGGAAGGAGATTCCACCACCTCCCTAGGTAACCTGTTCCAGTGCTTCACCACCCTCCTAGTGAAATAGTTTTCCCTAATATCTAATCTAGACCTCCCCCACTGCAACTTGAGACCATTGCTCCTTGTTCTGTAATCTGCCACCATTGAGAACAGCCTAGCTCCATTCTCTTTGGAACCCTCCTTCAGGTAGTTGAAGGCTGCTATCAAATCCCCCCTCACTCTTCTGCAGATTAAATAAGCCCAGTTCCCTCAGCCTCTCCTCATAAATCTTTTGCCCCAGCCCCTTAATCATTTTCATTGCCCTCCACTGGACTCTCTCCAATGTGTTCACATCCTTTTTGTGTGTGTGTGTGGGGGGGGGGCAAACTGGAAGCTTTAATCCAGATGTGGCCTCACCAGTGCTGAATAGAGGGGAATAATCACTTCCTTCAATCTGCTGGCAATGCAGCCCAATATGCCATTAGCCTTTTTGGCAACAATGGCACACTGTTGACTTGTATCCAGCTTCTCATCTACTGTAATTCCTAGGTCCTTTTCTGCAGAATTGCCACTTAGCCTGTCGGTCCCCAGCCTGTAGCAGTGCATGGGATTCTTCTGTCCTAAGTACAGGACTCTCCTCACTTGTCCTTGTTGAACCTCATTCGATTTCTTTTGGCCCAATCCTTCAATTAGTCTAGGTCACTTTGGACCCGATCCCTACCCTCCAGCACATCTACCTCTCCCCCCATCTTAGTGTCATCTGCAAACTTGCTGAGGGTGCAATCAACGCCATCCTCCAGATCATTAATGAAGATGTTGAACAAAACCGGCCCCAGGACCAACCCTCTAGGGCACTCCGCTTGATACCTTTTCTTGGACCCAATTCCCTCTCCCTCAGAGGGGGACAATAAACTCTTATTAGCTACAACCCAATGGTAGAAAAAAGACTCCCCTGGTCCAAGTCAGCAGAAATAATTTTGCATCTCCGTGCAGGATCCAAGTACCTAATGTTATGGTAGTTGGTCTGCTGGCCTGAATTAGCTGAAATAACTGTATTGGTAGGCAGGTTTCTAGCACTTGTTACTCTGGCACAGTACTAAAAGAGGTTACTACTATGCTGTGTGCCTTTGCATTACTGGCTGTTTTAGTCACATAGAGGGGCTCTCTGTCATCTCAGCCATTTTCTTTCTTACCACTGAAGATCAATGAACATCTCAAACCTTGAACTTTCTGTTCATGAGTTTTGCCAGTTTTCTAAACTTTGAAATTGAGGCAATTTCATGACACTTTACACTTTTGTTGCCATTCACAAAAAAACCCCAAACATTCTAATCTACAGCAGGTGTTTGGTCGCAAAACCTTGGAAAGTCCCCTGTGAATTTTGAAAAACCGGCAAGAGAGAACCAAAAAACCAACATGGTCTGCCTGTCCTTACTAATATTTTGCACTTATGCTACACTTTTGTGTTAATTATCATTTATTATATACATATTTCAGTAGCAGGTAGAGGCCCCAATCAGGGTTGTGATAGTTGCTGTATATACATATAGTAAGAGACAGTTCCTACCTTGAAGTAGTTAAAATACATTGTAAACAGAAGAGAGTGACCGATGATGGAAATGCCATGGGTGGTCAGGCCTAGTGGCAGGAGCTGGAGTCAGGACTCAAGGAGGACTAGAGCAAGGCAAGAGCAGGGCTGGGAACAAGACAGAAACAATCATAGCTGCAGGCATAAGCATTGAGCAGCTGTCAGCCTAATGCTGCTGATAGTTAAGAACATGTCTGTTGGCTCCTCCAGCCAATCAGGTTATTGTGCTGAAAGCCAACTGGGATTCAGTTGCAAGTTCTCTGTTGCTCACTAGGGAGGTGGAGCTAGCTGGTTCCAGGCTTAGCTGCAAGACCTAATTCCTGATAGGAAAGGCTGGTGGAGGAGACACAAGAGTAATAGCAAAGGGAAATCAAGGTTGTTTTGGCTATGTGCTTTGTTTCTTTCTTTCTTTAACAGGAGAGATTATGGTAGATGCTGTCCACCTAGCTATTGCCCTTGGGTAGTGTCCATGTGGACTGTGGTAGAAATGAGCATTCAGAAGGACTTGAGGGAGGACAGAAAAGGAGTTTTGCAGATCAGTTGGGGAGAGGGTTTCATGAATAAAGAGCAGTATGGTAGAAAGAACTTGTGGAAGAAGGGTGTAAGAGAGGCAGCCATCATTCAGAGAGTGAAGGGGGTGGGCCACAGTGTGGGAGCGGGGGACAGAAAAATGGATAAATAGGAATGAGCTAGGCTGTGAAGAGCCTTTAAGATAAATGACGAGGGAGAAATCCTGGCCACATTGTAGTCAATAGGAGTTTTATCATAGACTTATTTGGTGTTATCCTGGCCCTACTGAAGTTTACATTTGATGTTTTGAAGGAGTTGGGGCTGGAGCTGTATCCTGCAATACTCTTAATGGTACTGTCCCCCCCTACCTTCTGGCAAGTCACTGAGACTTTGAGGCTCAGCTTTCAAATGTGTAAAACGGGGATTACTGGAGAACTTAACAACATGATGTAGCTGCAGATATCCGAAATCTTGTTTGTTATTGAATTTTACCCGTAGTATATATCATTGCCTCTGTTACAAATAGGGAAACTAAGATTTGGAGAAGTAAACCAGCATATTTGGGAGGGCATTTCATCTACTATGTTTCTTCAGGGAGACATCAGCCCTATTTTATTATAGTTATATTATTTCTTTATAGCACCAATTGCCTCAGCACCCAGCTGCTGTGATAAAAAACATTGCTCATAATGAGCTGCATGGAGACCATCTCTAATAGTGTAAGCCACGGTAACCAATCATTACCATGGGCAAATCACCACTCCCTCAGCCTCCTATTCCCTACCATAGCAGACAAGCTCTTTTTTTAGCTCTTCATTCTTATCATTGGACAAGTCTTTCAAAATGAGGATGCCTTCCTTGTGTGAAATGTGCTTTTGATGCTGGCTTTCCATTTGACACTCCTTTTGTTGAAAAACCCACATCAGAGCTGATGCTTTAAACAACATTTCAATCAGTAACTCACAACTTACTGGAAATCCAATGTGAACCGAGCAAACAGATGTAGAAGATGATGAGTAGAAGTCTGGCTGAGCACTTAAATGTTGGTTGTTTATTTAAAGAAGTGTATGTATGTTTGTGGATGAGTGGGTATTAATTTTATTGATGTGCTCTGCTCATCTCCTGAAATCAGGTCAGATTTTTAAGATGAGTCCAGTTACAAGAATTCATTTGCTGGAGTCTGAATCTTTAGGGAGCAACTTTCTGCAGCTCCAAACATTGTACACTGCCTATGCCAGGGGTGTCAAACTCAATTGCACAGGGGGCCAAAACTCAAAACTCGCGGGCCGAACAGTATAACCATTTATTTAACAGACTAAATATTTATGTTTTTTAACCATTAATATGAACCAAAATACAGGATATCATTCCAAAATAAATACATTTCAACTTAAAATATTTTGCTCTTCATAAAAAAATATCCTGTCAATACAATACATTCAAAATCTGTACATGCTGGAATATTAAAAAATCTGAAAATATAAATAAAAAATTGAATTTAAAGCAAAAGTATAATCATAACAAATCATAACATTCCATTTTCTTGTCCTATTTAGTCAGAGCCTGATACTTGGAGTCTTTTCTTTGCAACAAGTTCGTTTATGTTTGGGGTTAGGTTCTGTGTTGTGAAGATTCTCAGGTTCGATTGCAGGTGTTCATCAGTGAGGCGACTCCTGTGTGACGTTTTGTTAATTTTCATCACAGAGAACAGCTGCTCGCACAGATATGTGCTGCCAAACATCGACAGGATTCGAGCCGCATGTTGGCGGAGCTGCGGCATCGCTTCAGGAATGAAGCGAGTGAACTGTGCTGGCCCCGCAGTGTCGTACTTTGCCTTCAGTGTCCCGTTACATTGCAGTTCTATCAGCTCCATCTGCATTTCTACAGGTGCGGTTTCCACATCGACTGCAAATGGGTTGCGAAGCAGCTCGAAGTTACTTTTCTGTGCCTCAAAGTCACTGAAGTGCCGTGCGAACTCAGTGCGCAGCGCGCTGAGTTTTTCAGCAAAGGTGGCATTTGGGAAAACTGTGGCACTTTCTTGGTTCCGTATTACTTGGCAACAGGGAAAGTGAGACAAGTTGCATTGGTGCATTTGTGTCTCCCATAAGCGCAGCTTCACTTGAAATGCCTTCACTGCATCATGCATATCGGTTATTATGTGCTCCCGTCCCTGGAGTTGAAGGTTTAAAGCGCTAAGATGCGACGTTATGTCAGCCAGGAACGCCAACTCACATTTCCACTTTTCATCCCGCAGAACTGTGCAGTCTTTCCCCTTACTGTCCATGAACTGGCAGATTTCCTCTCGCAGCTCAAAGTGTCTTTTGAGAACTTTTCCCCGACTTAGCCACCGGACCTCCGTATGATATGGCATATCGCCAAACTCGCTATCTATTTCCCGCAGAAAAGACTGGAATTGGCGGTGATTTAAACCGTGGGCTCTGATAAAGTTGACGGTTTGTGTTACAGTGTTCATCACATGATCCATTTTTAGGACTTTAGCACTCAGCGATTCCTGGTGTATGATGCAGTGATACACTGTCAACTCACCGGCACAGTTCTCCTCCCGCATCTTTGAGCGCATCCTTCCCACCAGTCCATTTTTTTCACCACACATAGCAGGTGCGCCATCTGTTGTAAGTCCAACGAGTTTTTCCCACGGCAGTTTCATGTCGGTTACACTTTGAAATACATTTCCAAAGATGTCTTCTCCTTTCGTTGTCCCGTGCATCGATTTAATGTCCAGTAGTATTTCCTCTGTTACGCACAAATTGGAATCCACACCACGGATAAATATCGCCAGCTGTGCAGTGTCAGTCGCGTCAGTAGTTTCATCCACGGCAAGGGAGTATGCAACAAAATCTTTTGCTCTTTCAATCAACTGTGTTTTCAAATCAGTCGCCATCTCACAAACCCGATTAGCAACAGTGTTTCTGCTGAGGCTTACATTTGCAAACGCTCGCGTTTTATCTGGACAAAGGACATCGCACACTTTCATCATACAATTCTTTACGAATTCCCCCTCGGTAAACGGCCGTCCTGATTTGGCGATCTCTTCGGCCACAATGAAACTTGCTTTCACAGCAGCTTCACTTTGTGATTTTGCTTTGGTGAAAAACGTCTGCTGGGATGTCAAATTCTTCTTCAACTCCTCTACCTTTTGTAGCTTCTGTCCTGCGCTCAGGTTTTTGAATTTGTTCTCATGTTTCGTCTCGTAGTGCCGTCTTAGGTTATACTCCTTCATTACAGCGATATTACTCCCGCAAAGGAGACACACTGGTTTACCTGCAATTTCAGTAAACATATACTCATTCTCCCACCGGCTTTGAAAGCCTCGGTTTTCAGAATCAATTTTTCTCTTGGCCATTGTTGGGGTCTAGCTTTGATTTGAGATTAGCGTTGTATACATCAACAGACCGCGAACTTGAACCGCGGCTTGCCGTTGGCGGCAATTGCACTGCATCATGGGATTTGTAGTGTGTGTTATTGGGGCGTCATATCACAGGGCCATTAAAAACAGATATATAAAACGATTTCGCGGGCCGGATATAATTGTATGGCGGGCCGGATGTGGCCCGCGGGCCTTGAGTTTGACACATGTGGCCTATGCAATATATAAAATTGTTGTTTGCTTTCTTGTAATCTTCTGTTTCAAGCACCATCTGATGGTTACAGTGCAAAGTGCAGGTTGTTCTTCAGTACAGAACAGCTGCAAATTGTTGTTCATTGCAGATCAGTTCCTACCAGGAGAAAGCTATAGAACTTAATAGATCAAATTCCAGTCCAAAAATGTAATAGATTGAGGGAGCTGGTTTTCATTTTTAGAGTATAATACAGATCCAAATGCCCAGGGTATTATGATTTCACCATGCAAATCCATTATACTACAAAGTAACCATTCATAGCAGTAGACAGTGTACTTGGCTCAAATAATTTGCCAAATAGAAACTGGGAAAAAATTTCCTTTTTAAAATTATACGTCCTATTTGAAAGGAAGCACTGCATTCCTTTTCTCTTAATTTTTTTTTATAACATTTGTTCATTACAGTGAACACAGAGCTGCATTATTGTACATACTTTTACTATTTCTGGAGAGTCCTTTCCTTTATTATTTATTTAAATGTATATAATGTATGCCTCCCATGCTCCAAGCACATGCACAGATAATTTGATAAAAACACAAATAAAAATTATGATTTGTATGATTATATCAGTAGTTAACGTCTCCCAACCCCTCCTATTTCCAAAAGCCTGGGAAAATGAATAAACCTTTTCATGTACACTGAAAGTCAACAAACACAGATCTTGACATACCAAGTCTACTCTTTTTGGGTCCTTCCAGCTGATTCCAAGCCCCGGGTGAAACTAATGAACTTATGATGGTCTAAATCTATGTTTTTTAGATTTTCTACTCTGACTAGAGCTGGGTGGCAAACAGTCCTTCCCTTCTGCAAAAGTTTTGAGAAAAAATTTTGTTCCAAAGCTTAGACAAAAATATTAATGGGAGGGGAAGACTGAAAAAAAAATGTGGTGGGGAGAACCAAAATGGAATTTGTTGGCTTGCTCCCCCTGGATGCCCAGGGAGCTAGCTCATGCAACAGGCTGCTCAGGCTGTGGGGCGCTCCAGCTCTGAAGATCCTCGCCAGGTGGTCCAGTGTGGAGCCTGAGAAATTGCAACTCCCAGCCTCACCACCAGGCAGGCTGTTGAGAACAGGCAGGCAGGCGGGCCAGCTGGCAGGAAACTAAGCAGGTTTTCATCAGAAAAGTTTGTCAAAAGTGACATATCTCCTAAGTGGTATTTTTTTGGCAGAAAAAGTTCATTGGAAAACTTCTGACCAGCTCTTTAGTGTTGGAGGTTGTCATTCCTCTGCTCTCTTATTATTTCCCCTCCTTTGCTCTTTCCTTCATTGTCTTGTTCGAGTTTAGTTTGTTTCTAAAAGCATTGTTCTCTGTGTGGCAAATTCTTGTAACTTCACCATGTATTATGATTTTTTTTGTTTTGTAAAGCCCCTGGCTCTGAAGTTAGTTAGCAAAATCTCAGCTTTCATGTAAAAGCATAAGGAAGGTTCTAGCCTTGTTGGTGGTAGAGATAAGCTTGAAAACCTAAATGTTAAAAACCCAGGAGGCACACAAAAAGGACCATCCAATGTATTAGTTTTAAACCAATCTCAAGATTTTTGGGGCTATGATTTTTTTGAATGATTGAGGTTAGCTGTACTGGTCTGAAAACTGCTACTCAGTTGGCCTTTGTATGTTCTAGTAATCACCATGACCTGCCACCCCTATTTGTAATACAGCATCTAGGATAACATAAGGGAAATATTTAGCATGAGGAAAATATGGCTGTCTTGAGGCACTTCTCAGCTGCATGACAAATAGGAATTAATATAAAAATCATGGATCAGAAACATGATGTGGAGGAATATCCATTTCCTTTGTTCCTACTTGGACTTTCAAACAGCTCAAAACTCACTTTTTTTCCTGCTCTCACCACTTGCTTCAGAACTCAAAGTACAAAATAAATTCATAAAGACATTGTAACGAAGTAGTAAGAGATCAATAATATGCAGGCATTTACCATCTCTGCAATCAACGTACTTCCCAATTACATCTCATCAGAAGCAATATTTTAGACTCAGATTAACCTTTGTTCAACAGAAACCCGGTATTGCACAATCTTTATTACTGTAAATTATCTAAATCAGGAATGCAGGAGCTATATACAAATTACTTATAGTAAAGTCATTAATTTCACTTGATATCTGAGTTTCCTGAAATGCTGTGGGGTTTTGTTGTTGTTGCTCATTTTGGGGTTTGGTCTTTCACTTTGTTTTTCCCATGTGGATCTTTGAAAGCGCAGAAATAAATAGCTAAGCTTAGTATCTGAAGCATTTTGTAGCCACTCAAATATAGTAAAATAAGGAGTTGTGGTAATATCATGGTTTCCAGTGAACTAGTTTTTATTTCCTCCTAAAATCTTGAATTTGATTCCTCTTATTGAAGCTGATGAATCCAAACTGAAGTGAACTTGAATATGGCTTGGTTAGTACAAAGTATTGGCCTAGATTCTCTTTGATGCCTCCACACGCTGATCCCCTTCCCACATGGAAGTGGGGAGAGTGCTGCCTCCACAGTACCATCACCTTCTTGTATTTGTGGTTGATCTGTTAACAAGGGAAACTGTGGATTTCTAGGCTGGGAAAGTAATGGGACTGGGACTTAACTGTGTGGGTAGTTTAAGAGAGTGGCAGCAGAATCTAGGATCTTGTATAGGGACACTGGGCTTTTCTGTTGAGTCACCCTATTTTCAGGTACCAGCACAATGCACAGAAATTCAGAGTAATTTCTGCTGACTCATCAACTCTAGCCAGCATATAAATGATTGAAGTTTCTTTCAGAAGTTAACCCTGGGAAGGCTGTGAGTTTTGAGCACCAAGTTAGTATGTGCATGCTGTGTTGAGAGTGCAGGCTGGGGTCTGTCTGTGGGCAATAGCAATGTTTAGTTACTATTTAATGTTACATACTCATGTTTTATTTTAAAAAACCTTCAATATTGTGCATTTAGAAATGAAACCCTAGAAATGTTGAGAAGCAAACCTGTTTGGAATTTGAAGAAAGTACGGTACATTTTCAGTTCAGTCGCTTATCTACATAGAATTTGCTGTGGATAGCAACAGCATTTATTAAAGCAAAAGTGTAAGCTCATCAATATTAAATCTTAATTACAAATTAGTGTTTAATTGAATTCAGTAGCAAATGTTTTTTTTCCAGCACAGCTGAAAATTTCGTAGACTTCACGCTAAAAAGTAAGTTGTTGTGTTCAAGGTATGTACAATTACCTAAGCAAGGACATTTTCTTTCCACTGGTTTTCTCTTTCAGAAGTTTTAATACCCTGTCTTTAATCTCTCAGGCAGAAACCTATTTCCAAGAGGTTAAGTATTCATTTAGATAAGATGGAGCAAAAGATTGAACACATTGTTAAGGAACATCATCCATAAACTAATTTAGCTCTCAGTCACACAAAAGCCAAACTCATCTTTATTCACTTAATGCATGGCAAGAGTATATTCCAGGATTACAATCAAAAACTAATTTTTGCTCCACTTGGTCGGATTTTACCAATGTTGGATTTAAAGCATTACTAACAAATCCAATTTGGGAATATTTTCTCATGAAAAATCAGGACATATCTTAGTGCTGTACTTATCAGGCAATGGATATGGGCATCCACTCCATAGAAATCAGTGGTGATTGACATCTGTGCACACCTATGCCCTGATCATGAAATGCATCCATGCTTACTCCTGTGCCCACGCAAAGGCCTGCTGAAATCAATGGAGGTCTGTGTGGGAGCAGGAATTTGCCCACATGTATGCAATTGCAGGATCAGGGCTTAGTTTGTGTTCAGCGAACGTCCTTTGAAATCTGCAGAGGTCTAGTCTGGGTTTGGCTATTCTGGATGCTGAATTAATTAGGACAGATTCAGAAAAGGGCCTCATGCCAGTTGCAGGGTGACCAAACAACATGGCCTCACAGCTGAGGAGTTCAAACAAGTCCTAAATAGTGATTTCATTTTTCCTTGGACAGGATTCCTTTAAAAAAAAAAAAAAAGTACTGTCTGAATTTAGATAAACAAGAAAAGATTTATTCCATGAAGTCTACAATTTAAAGGGAAAATGCCCGTTTTAAGCCTAAATTGGCTTTACTTATACCTTTCAATATTAGCATAATACTTTGCACTTTCAAAACTAAGGGTAAAATTTTCCAACTACATTTTCAAACTTTCTGATACAGTTATTGACCAGTGTTGCATCTTTCTTTCTTGGTCAACATTGTGGAGAATGTTGTGTGAGGCAACTCTATTCAGGTGTTTCTGATTTCCTTCCCCATTGTCAATCTGAGTAGAGACCAGGCTTTGGCCCAGGGATTGGATTGCTCATGCTGGTCAATGAACTGTTCTTGTAGATGGATGATGACTAGGGTCCAGACTCATTAGATCTTTCAACTGCCTTTGATATAATTCATCACAAGGTGTTGCTTACCTCACCGATGGACCCTAGAGGGAGTGGATGGGGCTGCTCTTCATTAGCAATGTTGTTTTCTCTCTGAGGGTATGTGTATACTTTGAGCTGCAGTGGTAAATTCCAGCTCGAAGAGATGTACCAACACCAGCTCTGATCAAGCTAGCATGCTAAAAATAGAGTGTAGCCATTCTGGTGCAGGTGGCAGGAGGAGCCAGCTACTCCAAGTACATACCTAGCATCTCGCAATACACACTCTATGGGGCTACACCTTAAAATCATTTTGACACTGAAACTTGTGTAGAACTCAAGAGTTCACATATTGACCAGCAACAGAGGGTCCTGTGGCACCTTTAAGACTAACAGAAGTATTGGGAGCATAAGCTTTCGTGGGTAAGAACCTCACTTCTTCAAATTGAGGTTCTTACCCACGAAAGCTTATGCTCCCAATACTTCTGTTAGTCTTAAAGGTGCCACAGGACCCTCTGTTGCTTTTTACAGATTCAAACTAACACGGCTACCCCTCTGATATTGACCAGGGCAGCTGGCAGGACGGTCTCTGTGAGGGCTCTGAGACTCTAGAACTTGCTCTCCTCTAAGCCTGAAATAGTCCAAATTTGGAGATATTACAGTTATACTGCAAGACAATTGTTTTTAGAGAACTTTTGAAGAGAGCTGAGGAAATACTTCCCACCTGATGAATGGGTAGAAAGGAGTTTCTCTAGGTGTTTGGCTGTCATTCCTATTGGAATAATTACTTCCATGCTTCTGTGATTTTACTATATTCTATACATTAATGAAGATACTAGGATGACTAGTGCTTTGGATAGATCTCTTTATCATTTTAAAATATAAATTATAATACCCCCCCCACACTCCTAAGTGACTTAAGAGCCAAGGTTCACTTTTTAAAAAGTGATTTAGGTATGTAGGATCCTGTCTTATTGCAAGTCAATAAATTGCGAGTCAGAAAATTTGCCCCTACATGTGGAGTATTTCCTACAGATTCAAAATAGCTAATTTAGTTAAATAGGTTTTGAAAACAATTTAATTCTCATTCAAAATATAGGGAAAACATACTTTTTATCTTGCCCTTACCTTAGTAAATAAATTAAAATAATTTTAATTCAATAAAATAAACTAAGATGGAACATTGTTAGCCACATGGGAAAGTGCGCCATCTTGCCTAGAATGCCAACCTGAGGCAAACACTGCAGTCCAGTTTAATCATGGATACACACCCAAAGAAGGTATTAGTGTACAAATAATTAAAAACCTTTGCATTTCATGGTGCTCTCTTCAGGTTTAATAATCCATCTTTCTAGTTCATGGACTATTGCCAGAAAAAAAAATTTTCTTTTAGCACTTAAATTTCAGTGTGTTGGAAATAATTTCCCATTCTAAAGAATGTGGGTACCCATGTCTGGTTTCAAAGCAGGCAGAGGAGGTTGAACTTTTGGACTAAATGGTGAGAAGCAAATGAATACACTGCCAGCATTAAGTATACATAGTTTTTTTTCCCCATTTATTACTCTTTTGGGCTTAATGTATTTTTTTTAATTAATTGGGCAAGGCAGAAGTTTGCCATATTTTTCCCACCAAGTAAATAAAGTTGACAGTCCATCCACAGAGGGAGAGGACTATTAGTTTATCTTCTGATTCAGGTGACTACAGATTTATAAATCCATTATTTGGTTATGGGGGGACAGATTTAGGCATTTCTGACTCAGTGTTTCAAAGAGTCAGGATGAGACCTGGTGGTATGAGTTTTTCCTCACTTCCACTCCGCTTTCTATGGCCGGGACATGTGCAACTGGAACAGTAACCACAAAAGGTATCCATAGCCCTGCTAAATAACTGCTGAATTACTGATAAAGGAGGACAACTTCAGGACCCATTGGGGTGAGATTGCTACCCTGCTCCAGCCCCTTTACTCCAGGTAAAAGGGCTGGAGTAGTAAGATGCTCAAAAAGCCCTGGATGCAGCCAGAGGAGAATCTTCCCAGCACAGGAACTGAGGACGATTGCTGCAGGCTGCCTTCTGAGGGCCTCTCTGGAAGCCCTGGCATAGGAAGTGGGACTAGGGGGCAGAAAGGGCATGTCGAGAGTGGGGCTAGAGCACTTTTCTGTAACTTATTGGGGGCTTCTCCAGCCCCTGGAGCAGCCCAGAATTGGGAGGGCGCAAAGGTGGCTTAAAGTCACCTTATCCCTTTGCTATCCTTTGACTGCAAACTCTGTACTGCATCTCTACGAGGTGCAAAACAGAATCTCACTGATAATTTTTTGGGACTGTGGGTCTTTTATGATATTCTCAGATTAACCATAGCTTGATAAAAATTAAATAGGATACTGAATATATTACAACTTGGAACAGTTTTGATTTTTTTAATTTGAGGTTTGTGAAAGGCCTTCATGAGAATAGATTTCTGGAGAGAAAATCAAAATGTTGACTCGTAGGTTTTCATACTTTTCAAGACAGTAGCCTCTACAACACCTTGTACTACAGTAAAAACAATTAAAAATTATGGAGAAAATCAGGAGTTACAGAAATATGAAGCACAAAACAGTGCAAATTTGTGCACTATTTTTAAAAAAAATATCCTCAGTTCAAAGGATATATTTAACATAATTGATTTTTTTTTCAGAAAAACTTAGTTTTAAGCTAAAAATATGACATCACCTTGTTTTCAAAGAGCGAACTATAAAGGCAGGTTGAAACTAATCCATCCATCTCTTACTGCCTAGAGGGATATTGGATGTGTTCTGAATTCAACAGGTTTCTACATGTCACATGAAAAGTAGTTTTTGTTTTTGCAGATTTCAAGTAATGTTGAAACAGCCATGCTCTGATCACATGCTTTTTTCACAGAAATCAGTCACCAGAGAACTCTTTCCCTCCACCTCCACCCCCAGTCTGTATTTGGATTTGCTTTCAAATGGTTCTCAGCTGTATGAAAAGTCATTAAAATGTTGGGCAATTCAGAAACGCATGAGATCCAGTTTGGAAAAAAACTTCATTGTTTCAGAAAGGCTGAGGCAACTGTTTCTAGAGAAGTCTCTTTTTGCCAAAAGAACTCATTCTTTACATTCTGTTCTTTCTTGTGGCTCTGCCAAGTTATAGGTAAACAAACTTATTACATGTTCTCAGTGTATGGTTTTCTAAGAGTGATGTGTGAAGTTTGAAGGGCAGATGGGAGTTTAACCTTTTAGAACAAATAAAACGAGCAATAAACATGTAATTATAAACCAGTGAATACTTCTTTTGCTGACACTCCTGTTTGACTATGTGGATTGTGCAATGTTTCTTAACAAAATAAAAAACCTGATGTCTCTACATTTATATTCTTTTAAGCAATAAGTTAGGAATAAACTGTTCTCAGCTTGGAAATGTAATCTCTTTTTAAAGTAATCACCTGGTTTATATATTATTAGTGAGTTGGCCATGGTGTGTGTGGGGGGGGAAATACATACTTGCCTCAAGTGTTCTACATTTTATTTTACATTTTCTGCACGTGAATAGTTGCTTTTCTTAAAGAATTTGTATGATCTCTATAGTACCAGAAGGAAGATAAGGAGCTTTATTGTACATTAGGGTTCTCTGAAACTTTAAAGAAATAACCTGGTTACCTTCTAAATAGTTTCAATTAACAATTATTGTTCTGATACATTTTCACTCCAGATCATGACCTGTCCTGAGCGCTGGTACAAGGGAGTAGAGGAGGTGTAAAGTGCCCCCTAAGTCCCTTCCTTCAGTGCTCTGTACCACCATGGCCTGTGTGGGAGGAGGCAGACTCTGCAGAGCTGCTACATATCCAACTCATGTAAATGGGTGGAGAGCAGTTACTAAGTCAAGCCTTCAGAGCCCCAGTGTATCTGGTGGTGTATTTATGTTGGTGTACTGTGCAAAAACAGAGACCAGGAGGGAGATTGATTCAGGGAGTCCAGGAGATCCATCTTCTTTCATCCCTTCTCCATTTCTTAACAAACAGGAAAACAAAACAACAACCAACACAACAAGAACATACAAGTACAAAACAAACAAGCAATCCACCACCAACACAGCAAAAAAACAAACAAATAATTAAGACCCCTAAGATATTTTTCCCCCTAAAAGGAGTTTGTTTAATGATCACATTACCGCTTTAAAAATTGGATTCATTTTATTTGTTTGTGTATGTTTATATGTGAAGAGGGTAGGACACATTTTTATTAAGCTGTTATATTGTAATTGCTTTGATTCTATTGCACAGCATCCCAAAAGCTGAGGCAAGGGACTGGAACAGTGATATATAAATATAACTATTAAGAGTAATATTGGTAGTGTGCATGATTCCAGCATTTGTCTATGAAAAAAAGGATGCAGGCAGATTTTCTAAGCAACTAGCAGCTCCTATTTAGGAATTTAAATAAGTGGTTAGATTTTTTTAAAAGAACTCCGCTGTCATTTAGGTGCCTAAATTAAGTGGGAACAACAGGAACTACTGGGTGCTGAGCACTTTTGAACATCTGGCCCCAAAAATGTGCAGGGCTTAAACAGGGCTGGCGCAACCCATTAGGTGACCTAGGCAGTCGCCTAGGGCGCTAACATTTGGGGGGCGGCGACCGCAGCAGCCGGATCTTTGGCCGCCCCAGTCGTCGACGGGATTTCGGGGGTGGGACCTTCTGCTGCCTAGGGTGGCAAAAAAGCTGGCGGTGCTCCTGGGCTTAAAGAGGACTTCACATCTGTGGGCACTTTTCAAATTCAAAATTCCTACAGAGAGCTGCAGTTTAGTATTATATTTAACATTTTCTAAAATGTCAGTAACTTACAATATTATATTTTTCCCAGCATACTAACTACATGTTAAAAGTGTAAGTACTCTGTAGGTAGATTTTTGAACATGAATTCTTAAGGGTGTTGGTCTACACAGGAAATAATACATTGATTTAATGTAGTAAGCCATGTCTGCTTACTGACTAAAGACTGATAGCCTGAGTCTGATCTTGCTTATGGGTGCACCCTGGCAAATGCAGTTGCATGATCTAACTCTTAAGCTGGTATAAAGTGAAAACAACTTCACCGAAGTCAGTGGAGTCACATCAGTGTAAAACTGACATAAGTGAGATTAGAACCTGCTAATAGCTGGAGAAAGAGGCTGTCACGGCTCACATAACAAATTGTCACTGTTCAGACTTTATCTGAACAAGCATCTAGAAATATAGATACAGAGAATGCTGGACCTAATAACTGAAATATAGGAGATTATTTCTGAAATTTGAAAATTGTTCCATTTTAGATACTGCTGAGCACAACATCAGCAGCCACAAGAAGTAAATGTTTCCCTTACATTCTTCCATGATTACCCCCACATTTATTTCATTTCCTTTTTTGGTTCCTGTGTTTTAGCTATTTAGCCTTCCTCTCTACTCTGAAATGGGATCTGATATGCTGGTTTTCTTAGTCAGCTATTTTTAGCAATGCAATCAGAGACTGATACTTTAAAACTAAATCCAATACAATTTCACCTATTTATTCAGATATATTGTATGTGTTTTGGATATATTACATTAGAAAATAGTCTATTGACTGCTTCTATGCATGCTGTGGTTCAAGACATGCAGTCTCTCTCTGTATTGCCTGGGACAGCTGAGACTGCAGTGAGAGTGCTGAGCAAACAGTACAGCTGTGGAAATCCATCCCTCAAGGTAGAATGGAGGAAAAGAGGAGATTCAGTATTACCAACATCAATAGGTCAAAAATCTGTTTTTGGTTTTTTTAAAGTCACAAAATCATAATAAAATTTTGTTAGTTTAATTTGCATTCTGGAGTGAAACTTATGACTTTCTTAACTGGACCAACTTCTGTTGGTGAGAGAGACAAGCTTCCAACTTACACAGAGCTCTTCTTCAGGTCTGGGAAAGGTACTCGGAGTGTCACAGTTAAATACAAAGTGGAAAGCTGAGATTCTCAGTCTTCTTTTTTTTTTTTTTTATTCCAGTAGTGATGAGTGTTTAAAGCTCCCTTTTCTAACTTGCAGGGTCACAGGATATTAGATTTTACACCTGTCACAAATACAAGATTCAGTGTAATCTGTCATGGGCCTCAGGCCCATGTAAATTTGCAGGGGAAGGAAGAGATCATTCTCTGGTATATCTTTTTTTTTTTTTTTTTTTTTTAAGTTGTTGTTCAAAACTGCTCAGAATTTTTAAAAGTTGGACATATCCCCAGGGCTAAGAGGCAGAGGGCAGGTGAGGAAATCAATTTATGATAAACTGTGGACCCATGTGATAAATGGCTGCCATTTGTTACATACATATCACCAACAAACACATGACCCTTGTACACTGTACCCTGGCACTACTCCCTTCATCAGCTCTATTGTCTTTGACCTGAGTGTCTGATTTTGCTTTACATTCTTCTTATCTTTCCCTCAGCTTACAGTTTCCTTAAAGGGTATCTTGCCCCTAAGGCATAGTGAAGCTCCAGCCTACCACTCAATAGGAGGGGTTTCATGAAGAGGGGCAAGTTGTTACATGCTCTTTTGGTTATGGGACCATTCACAGTGTGTCCCTTAGTGCATGTTCACTGCGTTCCCTGTGTTTAAAATTTTCAGAATATGCCTGTCTCTAAGATCCCAGTCTTATCCCCTTTCTCAATAATAATAATTAATAATAATAGACCTGCTGTCCACAGGAGGTAAGAAAGAAGGAAAAGATGAATTCCTAAAACTAACTCCTTGGCTAATCTTAATTCTTGTATTTCAGAAGTTTTGAAAGTTTGGAACTTTCATAAAGTTTGGAACTCTAATGTTCTTTTAAACTGAGTTTTTGTGTGTAATTATACTTGCTTTCTGTTAGTAATATGTAAAGTTTGTGGCAAGTGTCCTGTGTCATTAGGATGCGGAGGGAGCCGGGCCAATTATTGGCATTCCTCACTCTAGCATGACATTACTGCAAGTTGTGTAAAGTTATTTTTGGTTATAACACAGTGATACTACATTTTAAAGAATGATTCCTTCCCCCTATATGAAACATGTAGATTATATACCAGGATACTCAAGTACACCAACCACTTACCTGTAATGGTCATTTCCATTGATATACATCTTATAAATAAAAGAGGAAAACTAGGATAGTCCCAACAAAAGGCACATTGAATACACTGAGCAGATGAAAGAGAGGCAAACACTTGTCTGAAGCAAATATAGTCCAACTTCAATTAAACTCAAGCAGATCCAATGAAACAGAGTACAGAGGAATTGCAAATTACAACACAATGCAGTGAAACAAAGTAGGGAAAGCAAACAGTAGACACTGTGAGAACTACTGGAAACAGAGCTAGTGATCTTTAGCACAGGAAAGAAACGAGGGTAAAGTTGGACACTAAGCTGGCAGACGTTAGTGTCATCTGTAAAATGATAGTCTGCCAGAAACCTGGTGCCAATTCATACATTTTTCTGAATTCACAAGTTACAAGTGTGCAGCTGTGAGGCTATTGAATTTCATGACTGTACATTTGCAGCTTGTGAATTTGTCACTAGACATTTCCATCTTGTTAATAGTTGTTGAGAGCTGTGCAATATATATTGCCTTTTTCCTGGAGGTGCCTAGTTCAATTTGAAAATGCTGAACAGAGAATCTGTATTGGACAAGAACAGAAGATCTCTCTACTAGAAGATCTCTCTCTTATTTTCTTATCTAATATTTACATTATTCTGTGTGCTCAGATCACAATCAGGATTGGGGCTACAGTGCACTTGATGCCTTACAAACATGCAATGACACAGGCCTTGTCCCAGAATTAGAAGTAGATCTGCAGAAATACAGGGACACAACCCCAAACGCACTTATGGTTACCTGTTGTAAAATTTCCTACTATTTTGTTATAATACTGATATTTTTGACATGTAAAGCAGACAGTGCCAACTTAGTAGCATGTTACAAGCACTAATTTATTAACATTCAAAGACCCACATAAGTGAGTAAACATTACACCCATTTTGAAGATGGAGAAACTGACAACAGAAAATATAAGGGGTTTGCTCAAAAACACAAAGAAAGTGCAGTGTCAGAAATGGGATTTGGAGTATATCTCTTTTTTAAAACCTCTAAATGATTGGGGCTAGATTATGCCTTTAAGACACAGTCCTGCAGGTAGTAGGGGTACCTAGGAGCTGTATAGCACTGGGATCCCTAAGGAGAAATTCTGGTTGATTCAGCCAGTGGAGATCCCAGAGCTCTAGTGTTATGTGCGTCTGGCAATACACCATGTGTTAGTCAGGTAACTTTTTATTGGGGGAAACAATGCCAAATGTATTTTCTTACTGACCACAAAAGTACAATTACATCAGAAGTGATAAGTGTGGATGTCATCTGACCTTTCCTTAAGTAGTGATGTAAACAAACAAAACAATATTCTTAACATTTTTTTCTGGGCTTCTACCCAGTGCTCCTAAGATAATGAATTAGTAACACGGGCATATTCAGAACATTTGATTAATACATTTGCCTTTTGACTGATTGTCTTCTGAAGCTCAGTTCCTTGGGCTGTCTGACAAGATTTTTGGCTCAACTTTAGTCTGGTAAAGAGCCCAGTTGCCTGACTGTTGATACAAACTAAGAAAATGGAACCTGTCACACCAGCAAAATTCCCGTTTGCTGACAGCCAGTGCAAGACAGTGCTGATTTTAAAGTCTTATTACTTCATTTCAAGTCAGTGCAGGAATTTGGCTTCACTTATTTAACTGGGATGACGAAGATAACATTTAGCACTTATATAGAGTTTTGCACCTTTGAAAGGTTATCAAAAATAACTAATTAATCCCTTCACTGCTACACAGTCACACTCTTCACTAAGCAGGCTGTGTTCTGCTTTGAATAGTCAGGTTTAAGTTATGTTTTGCATAATACTTTTGAATTGTATTGCCCTCCTGCTAGGATAATTCACAGAAAGAGGCGAGGAAGGAGGGAATCTCAGTGATGATGCCCTTGTGGAGTTCCTCCCTGATCATTCCATAAGAGGAGTGGGGATGGGTGTTAAATTAGGGGCTATCTGCACAGAGACCCTTGTTCTGTGCCCACCTCACACGCCTACCCCACCATGGTCCCTGGTACTGTAACTCCAATGGATTATAATACCAGGAGCTCCTCCAGCCTGTGGCTTCCTCAGAGATGTCTTTATAAAAAAAAAAAAATAGAATGCTTCACCACCACCGAAGAAAAGGGAAGGATGGTATGCCACCCACCTCAGCTCAACTGCCACCTCAGCTCAACTGTTCGGGGCTACCCACAACTTGCCCAAACCCTGTCCTCTCCTCCATATAGATTGTAATCTTATAGAAAGCCCTATTGAAGAAAGGTGGGATGCTGCCTCTAGGGTAGCAGAAACCCCTTTCATGAAAGGGGAGGAAGTACACATGCAGGGTCTCCTGTGCACATGGATCTTGGGGTCATGATTTAACACCTTATATTTACATTAAAATATTTATCATATTTACATTTTATGTAGGGCTGGTTGGAAATTCTCAGTTGGAACTGTTTTTTCAATGGACAATTGGGTTTTTGATTAAACATGGTTTGTGAAAAGTGTCGTCTTTTGCAGACAACAGCGGTCATGATGCATGGTGGCCGGGGCTCCTATGACACACCCTCACGCACCAGGAGGGGAGAAAGTGGTATATTAAGGGAGAAGTAATCTGGCCAGAGATCCCACCCCTAATAATAAAAAGAATGGGAGCATGCGGCACCTGAACTCCTATGAGGGACTGTGGCTCCATTTTGAATTGAAATATGTCAATTTTTACCTGAAATATTTCTATTTTTGATATTTTGCCCCAAAAGTTAAAATTTGCTATGGAAAACATTGATGGAAACAAAATAAATATTTTTTGTTGAAATTTCCCCCCCAAAATTCTATTTTCTGATCAACTCTTCCTTTACGTGTAATCATCAAGTTGAACTCACTGCATATTGGGATTTTGGCTATTCTGGTACCAAGTGATGTAAATATTTACCAAGTGATGTCAGGGATGCTGATATTGTCAGTGTTTAAATCCTCTCTTATGGCCTAACTTTTGCAATACACATTCATGGTTACCAGTGTTTTATAGATAACTCCATTATTATTTGTATTAGTGCTTAGTGATCCTTTTTATTAGGTTGGAGAAAATATTGCTGTTTGACTCTTACTTGAGAATTATATGACTTCATTAGCGATTATTTTAAAGTCTTTTGATTTTCATTGTTAATGGTGCTGTTGGGGCTAGCCCTAAATTTCTACACAATATAAAATGTGTAAGCCTTTGAACACAGGTGCCAACTTTTTTCTGCGCCGGTGGGTGCTCGCGCCCCCGCTCCGACTCCACCCCTGCCCCAAAGTCCCTGCCCCAGCTCTGCCTCATTCCCCAAGCGCGCCGCGTTCCCCCTCCTCCCCCCAGGCTTGCCGCGCGAAACAGCTGCTTCACGGCGCAAGCGCTGGGAGGGAGGGGGGAGAAGCAGGATGTGGCGGTGCGCTCAGGGGAGGAGTCAGAGGCAAGCTGGGGGGGGCAGTGAGGGGAGCTGCCGGTGGGTGCAGAGCACCCACCAATTTTTCCTTGTGGGTGCTCCAGCCCCAAAGCACACACGGAGTCAGCACCGATGCCTTTGAATACCATAGCTAATGTATGTCTCTTGATGGAGAGAGTTGAACAATGAGGCAGAAGATTGGGATATTTGTGGGAAGAGATGTGAAGTATAAGGCTTGAACTAGAAGTTAGGTTGTATTGATTTGGGGTGTATTTGTAAAGGCATGTTGGACCCCCAAGGGATCCAAGCACAAACAGTTTTCAGGGTTGTTCTGAGAAGGGTGCTAACAGAGGAGGGAACTCAGCTGTATGGAGCCCTGGACAGTTTATATATTTGGCACATGCCAAAAACTGGCCCCGAGTACAGAATGAAGTTAATCTTTAAAAAATATTATAGTTACTATTCTCATCAAATGTTTTTTAATAACAGTGTATTAAGGGCTTTCCTGTTTAGCAAGCCTACTCTATTATATATTATGCACAAAAGAACGATATTAAAAGAACACCCCATTGATTTGCAGTACCCATCTCCATCTCCCTGCCCCAGCCCTGAGCCCCCCATACCCCAAATCCCTCCCAGAGCCTGCACCCCCTCCTGCACCCCAGCCCTGAGCCCCATCCCACACCCATCACCCTCTCCTGTACCCAACCCCTTCTCAGAGCCAGCACCCCACACCCCCTCTTGCACCCCAACCCATTGCCTGAGCCCTGAGCCCCCCATGGAGCCCACACCCCATCCTGCACCCCAACCTCCTGCCCCAGCCCTGAGTCCGCTCCTGCAGCCAAACTCCCTCCCAGAGCCCACACCCTGAACCCCCCCCTGCACCCCTCAGCCTGGAGCCCCTCCCACACTTTGAATCCCTTGGCCCCAGCCCAGAGCCCACACTCCCTCCCGCACCCCAACCCCCTGTCTCAGCCTGGTGAAAGTGAGTGAGGGTGGGGGAGAGCGAGCAATGGAGGGAGGGGTAATGGAGAGAGCAGGGCGGGGCCTCAGAGAAGGGGCAGGGCAGGGGTGTGGACTGAGGGCATGGGTGAGGCAGGGGGTGTGGCAAGGGTGTTTGGGTTTGTGTGATTACTGTTATTTCTACATTTTCTTTGAGCTAGATCCTGGGTTGCACTTAAATTCAAAAAGTGATCTTGTGCTTAAAAAGGTTGTAGACCACTGCTCTAGAAAGTCTTTACAAAGCATGTGAAAACTAAGTTGTCAAAGACACATAACTTGACCAAATTTGGATAGATTTTCACAGGGATAGTTAAAGGCACATCCCTGACACAAATTCCACCCACCTGCCAAATTTCAAGTCTCTGCTCCTAAGTATGGGGGCAGTTGAGATTCTCAAAGAAAAAGTCACTAAATTTTTTTGTAATATGGGCTGAACAAAGTATTTTTCTCCTGAGTTGTTATTGGAAATGGCTAAGTGATTTTGGCTGAGAATTTTTCCAGAGAATTCAGTTTGAGGTAGACATTCCGCATGTAAAATTTCAGTTTAAACAGTTAAAGTTTGACAAAACTATAAGCAACTGAAGCACAAGATCTTATAATGGGAAGTGTTGGCAGTCCTAATAGAAGGCGATGCTACCAGCCCTGCCTATAATGACAAATGATGATTATTAATAATTCTCTGCTAAAATTACTTAATTAGCTATAAAATAATTAATTACTAATAGTTTTTCTTTTCTCACAATAGTTGTTAAATTAACATGAATTACTACCATTTATATATATTGTGGCAGCACCCAAAAGCTTCACTCAAGATTGCGGCTCCAGTGTCTAAGCATTGTACAAACACATAGGAAGATGTGAAACACACTGGTTTGAAGAACTCCCAATCTTATTTAATTTAACATGACACTCAACCAGTGAGCAATAAACAATAAGGGGACTGGTGAGAGAATTGTAAAATTGCGCTATTACACAGGCTGAAGTTGTACAAAACTTGAGGGTTCCAAATAATGTACAAATATTTCATTCATTCTTAAATAAATGAAGATCACCATAGCCAAATATGTCACAACCTAGACATTATTAGTTCATAGATTACGAAGGCATAACAGGCCACTGTGATAATCTAATCTGATTTTCTGCATATCGCAGGCCATAGAACTTCCCTGAATGGATTCCTGTTTGTACTACAGCATATTTTTTAGAAAGAAAACATCCAATCTTAATTCAAAAATTGCCATTGATGGAGAATCTACCTCAGTCCTTCGTAGGTTGTTCCAATGGTTAATTACCTGCACTGTTAAAAATGTGTACCTTATTTCCAGTCTGACTTTGTCGAGCTTCAACTTCTAGCCATTTGATCATGTTATACCTCTGTCTGCTAGACTGAAGAGCCCATTATCAATTTTTTTGTTCCCCATGTAGATACTTATAGACTGTGATCCATTTGTGTTAACCTTCTCTTTGTTAGACTCAGAGTTCAATCTATTTAATTTATCAAAGCATGTTTTCTGACCCTTTAATCATTCTCTTGGCCCTTGTCTGAACCCTCTCCAGTTTATCAACTGCCTTCTTGAATTGTTGACACCAGCGCTGATCAGAGCATTCCAGCAGTGGTTGTACCAGTGCCAGACACATAGGTAATACAGCCTCTCTACTCCTGCTCTAAGATTACCCTGTTTATACATCCAAGGATTGAATTAGCCCCTTTGGCCCGAGTGTTGCCTTAGAGTTTATGTTCGACTGATTATCCACCATGACCCCCACCATGACTTTTTCATCCTGTTAGAAATACCTGTGTTCTTTGTTCCTAGATGTATAACTTTACATATTGTTTCCTTGTACCCTGCTTGCCAAGTGATCCAGATCAATGACCTGTCCTCTTCATTACTTAGCACCTCCCCAATTTTTGAGTCATCTGCCAACTTTATCAATGATGATTTTCTGCTTTCTTCTAGGTCATTGACAAAAATGTTATATAGTATAGGGCAAGAACCAATCCCTGTGGTACCTGACTAGCAACACACCCACTCAATCATAGAACTGGAAGGGACCTCGAGAGGTCATCTAGTCCAGTCCCCTGCACTCAAGGCAGGACTAAGTATTATCTTTGATGCTTACCTATTTACAATTACATTTTGAGACTGAAGGTGGGCGAGGTAATATCTTTTATTGTACCAACTTCTTTTGATGAGAGAGACAAGCTTTTGAGCTTGCACAGAACTCTTCTTCTGGTCTGGGAAACATACTCAGAGTGTCACAGCTAAACACAAGGTAGAATAGATAGTTTATCATAAATAGCTAACTTATTTCAAGGGACTATTCAAGGTGAAATGGCCCATTGAAACCCGTCAGCTAGCCGGTTTTTAATTCAATTAATGTGTGCGGTATTAGTTTTGTATTGTTCTAGTTCTTTAATTAAAAATATCCTGTTTTACCAAGTGAAATGCCTTACAGAAAACTAAGGATATTACTTTATCACTATTACCTTTATAAACCAAATCTGTAATCTCATTAGAAAAAGATATCGGGTTAGACACGTTCTATTTTCTATAAACCCATGTTGTTCAGCATTAAATATTATCCTCATTTTATTCTTTTGTAAGTGAGGTTGGTGCCTTTGTGGTTTAAAATTGACTGAAACATGCTAATGATTTTCCTTAGGAATTAAAAAAAAAAATCAAAATTTCCGGAGTCACTTTTTTATGAAAAAAAACAAACCTCCAAAAATGTTGGTCTTCAAAAATTGTTTTAAGTGAAAATTATTGGGTTTCGGGTAGGGGATGGAGGCGGATTTGATCTTTCAAAACCAAATATTTTACTAAAACCCCAAATCTTTTACCAACAAAAAAAAAATGTAATTTTCGGTTTCCATTTTTCATTGTAAACCTGGAAATTTCAGTCAAAAAGTGTTTTGATGAAAAATCTTTAATCAGCTCTGCTACCAATTAATTCTATGCATAAGCAGTTGTTCCACACCTAAGTGTCTGACACATTAGTGGGCACTGTGGGGAAGCATATACTGCTGCTTCATGTGCTACATTTGTAGTATGCATATAATTCCTCAGTCCCAAAGACTGTGAGTCTGGCACTTCTATGGAGTATTCAATTCACTCAAATTTTAATAAATGAATGATGTAAAATCCACTTGTATTCTGTTAGCTGATAGACAGTGGGTGACATTTTGACCCGGGACAAATCCATTTTAAGGGTGTATGAAAATCTGGTTTTGGAAAGCAAAACCCAGGACTTTGGCAGACTGTAATTCCTTACCTGAACCTCATAATACACTTTTAGAATGCATTGCTGGCTCAGTGGAGTTTACTTTTCAAAGATTTGCAGCCAGGACCTTTTGTCTCCTAGACAGGCAAAAGAATATCTCTTTATCCCAAATATAGTCCCGAAAACAAGGAGGACAAGAGAAATAAAAAGTGCATCTAAAATTATTAGGAGAAAGAAAACCATGTTAGTTCAAATTTTTAAAGTTATTTATCTCCTCTATATCTTTTAAAGGTTGAAACGATTATGTTCTGATTCTATAGCACAAATCCTGATTTGTTGAAATGCAGGGGTTTCATCTGCACAGAGCTGCAAACTGCTAAGATATGAATACCTGAATACTTTTATGGCACATTCTAAAGTCAATAGGCAAGAGGTTTCTAAATAAAAGCCTTAAAATTACCTTATGAATTATTAACTATAGCCTATATTACCTTTGAATTATAAAAGCATAGAAAAATGGGAAGGAGAATTGAAATGCATCAATCTCAGGTTCTTTAAAAATGTAATACTAATCATTTGAGCAATGTACAAATCTTTTATTAAAGATAGAAAGGAGGTTCTACTTTTATTATTAACTTGAGGATATGTTCAATCCACATGATTAAAAATCTCATTACTAACTCAGGTCAGGAAAAGTGATTTATTACTGCAATGAAATAGAAACTATTCTTCTGCCCATAGCTCTGTTTATCAAGAGCAGAGCTATCAGTTTGTATCTACTTTAGTGTATTTAATATTTCTAAAGGTAGCCTTACACTCTGCTCTGCGAATTAAGTTTCTAATTCAGAGCAGTGTTCAATTGGCATACTACCTTAAGAGGAAATGCTTGCATGAAAAGTCTACATACCTGGAGATGCTTTTTGCAGGAGCAGATTCAGATAAGACAAACTATTTTCTTTGATTAGAAAACAGGACATGCAGCAATTCAAGATTCGATAAGAAACAAAACAAAACAATCTCTGCATTTGATAAATGTAGCAGACTAGTTAAATACAATTAATACTGTAAGGGGATATCTGACAGGAGAAGTGTTTAGAGGCTCATGGAAGATCTTTTATTAGGACAATCTGCAATCTTTTATTCACATTACACAGAAGTACTGTCCCCTTTCCCCCTCCCCCCCAAAAAAGAGTTCTATGGGTGTCCAATGACATTATTTCCAGAAGTGCCATCTGGTTTAGGGAGTACATATAGAAGGGATATAATTCAGTATTAAGTTTATTTTACAGCTGGGGAAACAGGTTCAGAGCGATTAAGTGATTCACCTAAGGTCTCCCAGAAAGTCTGTGGTAGAGCCAAGACGAGAATCCAAGTCTCCTGAAGTCTGACTCTTAGTGCAGTGCTTTCCCAAAGTTAGCTCAAATATTAGCGGTACTGCAAAAATCATTTTTTTTCCAGATAGTAATTAGGAAAACTTCTTGTTTCTAGTTATTTGAGAGTACACATGGCTATGAAGGTTTGGGTTAGAGGGAGATTTTTAAGTCTTATGGATGCATTCCAAGTAGCAGTGGTCTTGAAATGGGCCTTTGAATCTGAACACCCTTAAACTTTGGAGGTAGTTCCAAAACTAGACCTGAACCCAGATATCACTTGAGCTCATCTCTGATTCCAACCAGAGAGAGACTGGATTTAGAATTTGTCACATGACCTTTGTGACTCGCTTCCTTTTCTAGTTTTTCATGCTGGAGGCTGGAACCAGTTTATTGCTGGTGCGCCTTCCCTACTCAGGGCTACCTGCATCTCTGCTATCATGAAGAACATTAACTGAACACCAAAAATAATAATAATAATGAAATAAAATCATCTTGATCTTCCTTTCAGATTGTCTTGTGAGGCTTCCCTCATGGCCCAGCCCATTATAGTTTGTCTTAATTTGAGCTCTGATCCTAGTAGAGGACCAACTTGTGGAATTGAAGCTTTAGCTAGTAAACTGTTGGGTTCAGGAGCTGTTATGCCTTTATTTCCAATATAACTTTTCCCTGAATACAATTAATCACAGATATTTCAACAATAGAAACTCTGAATCTAAATAACATCTGTACCAGATCCAGGGAAATTTACCTAATCCTGCTCCCTACTGGAATGCTTTATATCTTGGTCTGTTTGAAATGGTAGCCTAGCACAAACATGGGAAACTCATTCCCCCACTCCCACACAATGATGCCTTAAGAAAATCTGCAAAGTCCCTCCTTCCCCAAGCAAAGATTTCACTTATTACTTTATGCATTTTATTATGGGAATTGATTAAGTTTATTACAAATTAAAGAACAATCCTTCTGAGGATATGAACTCTCAGAACAAGCAATGCTACCATTTGGCTCTAAGTGTGAATTAATCTCCTCCCACACTACTATGGCCCTTATTCTTCTCAGTGTCTGCATCCCTGAGCTGAGATCCCTGGAGCTGGCGTTGGGATTATTCCCCCAGTGTAAGCACTCCACCATTTTGGTTAAGGGCAAACCTTCACAAGATTAAAGGCAAAAATCCAAAATGTATAGGAACCCTTTAAACTGACCCCCCCCCCCCGATTCCCTAGTATTGTGACATTTCTAATATAATTGCAGGAGTGTGCCATACTGCATCCCTCTCTCACAACTGTTTTGTACTATACCAGCAGGCATTTGCTCTCGCTCATTTTATCCCAATAAGTGCCAAGAAAAACTTTATATCATATCAAACCATTATGTGGGCTATATATACCACAAGCGATATAAAATTATTCTTATAATAATGTGAGTTTTTTAAAGCACATTGGTACTATTTTTTGTCTCTCTCCACCTGTATAGCCAGGTGTCTTATTTATCATGTGTCCAAATGCACAGTCTTCACAAGAAGTCATAAAAACTTCTGAAAATTATTATTCTTTCATGTGTACTGTGTACTGCAGTAACATCCAGGAACCACTGAACAGATTGGGGCCCTTTTGAGCTAGGTACTGCCGAAGCACAGAGTAAAACAGTCCTTGACCCAAAGAGTTTACAATCTAAGGCCTCAGTTCTGCACTTGATCTGCTCGCAGCATCAAAGCTCAAATTAAAACAAGATACATTAACTGATTATACCAAACAAGTAGGGGGAAAGGAGGAGGGAAGTTGAGGATAACAGTGATAGGTTGTTGCTATGTGAAAAATTTGCAAAATCAGATTTTTATGTACTAATCTGTAAACAGAAAGCGATATTAATGATGTCATTGATCCTCGAAAGCCACCGAAATAGCTTTTCTTATACATAAATAGTCAGACTATTAAGATTTGATATCTGGAGAGTTTCCAAGGCTAAAAACATTTGCAGTGCAACTCTTTGGAAACCTAGGAATCTCTTCTCTTTCAGTGGTATAAAACTCCTACTTCTGGCCTTGCAGATGCAGGACATATTGTACCTTAAGTTGACCACTGAGCCTGGACAAAAGAATTCCAGTCCTGGGGTAAAGAAACATTTCTGTGACAGATTGATTTAAGAACATGGCAGCTGCTTGAAGCTGCTCAGATGGTTTAAAATGCTAGAAATAATCTTGGAGAGAGAGATTAGTTGGCAGAGGGCAAATGAGTCAGTCAGATGTGCATAATAAATCGTAGAATCATATAATGTTTTTGTAACAAATAAATATTGCAAAAATATCATTGTCATTTATGAAAGTATTTATGTGACACTTGGCAAAGCCATGTGATAAATGGATTTATTGAGCACCTTTGACCATCTCCTGTATACTCTGCCCACTAATCCATTTCTCCTGAGGCTTATTCTAATATTCAAACTGCTGAGCAGTTTCAAAAACTTACAATTTAAAAAAAAGAAACTCTGCCACAGAAATATTTTTTGTTTGTAACCTAGATGCTTGCATTGCAGCATGTAGTAGTGTAAGTGAGGGGGAAAAAACAGTGGGGAGGATACATAACTCCTGTTTTTCTTTTGGGTACTTTGTGTGTCTACAGACTTGCTGGAGCCAGACTGGGTGACTCTTCCGCATAGGGCAGAATCATCCAGAAATTGGGTGTGGCAGACACGAGGCACTGAAGCTACCTAGGTGAATTCTATTGTGAGCAGGTAGCCTTGCAGAATACACCCAGAGTGGATGGGTCACTACAGAAAATAAATCAATTTGTTAGTCTCTAAGGTGCCACAAGTACTCCTCCGTTGTTTTTACAAAAACTAATTTCCCCTTGCTAAATACTGTTTGTCTACTGTTTGAAATGGGCCACCTTGTTTACACTGGCCTCATTAACACTACAAAAGCGATTTCCACTCTTGTCAACTGTTGAGAATTGCCTATTTCCAACTTAAATTGAATTGGCTCGTTAGCACTGACCCCCCACTTGGTAAGGCAACTCCCATCTTTTCATATGCTGTGTAGTTATACCTTCCTACTGTATGCTCCACTCCATGCATCTGATGAAGTTGGTTTTAGCCCACGAAAGCGTATGCCCAAATAAATTTGTTAGTCTCTAAAGTGCCTCAAGGATTCCTTGTTGTTTTTACACCCAGAGTGTCACTCCCTGAGCGTGGAACCAATGAAAATTCAAGGGTAGGAGGGAGGAGTTTATAAATAGGAGGAGTGGGAGGAGATTGAAGGACTGAGTGGTGGAGCAGTACAAGGATCAGAAAGGTTTGCTGTAAGAATTGTGTTCCAGGGACTTTGTCAGTTTTGTTGGATGTAGAATGTAGGCTCCCTCACTCCAGTGGAGAACAGGAGGACTAGAATTTGCTGCAGACTGTGCAAACTATAGAGTGATGTTGCAAAGACTTTAAGAGACTTGAACGAGACTGTTTGCCAACTTTAAGGAGCTGGGATGCCTCACGGAAGATTTGGACACCACTCCACAGAGATTGAGGGGGTAAATCTTCACAGAGAAGAGCCCTAGGGCAGTGTATGTACTTGCCCCCATAATTTTATTTTACATTGAACTTGTGATAGTAACAAGTAGTAAAACTTGGAGGGGGGTGGGGAAATGTGAAAGTGTTACCTTTAAAAAGTTATTATTGATAATATTCACAGTTGTTTCATGAATTATAAATAAACTGTTATGCATGCATACGCACATATACAGAGGGAGAGAGAAAGAGTTTAGATTTAATACACACTTTTCCTTTAGAGATGAGTTACTTTTGTTCTCTGAGATTTAACTGTCTGTAATGCAAAGTTCTGAAAAGACTAAACTCTGGTCTGTATCCAAACAGAAAGAAATATTCTACCAAATATTAGCATAATGCATTTCCTAAGCTGTTATATGTCTCTACCCAAAGCAACATCTTCCTGAAACCCAGAATGGCCATTGATCCTGAGCAAGTTCAGTGTATTTTTCTTTTTAAACCTAAGAAGTCTGATATCTGTTTGCCCAATTGAGCTAGCTGCAGGAATTTTTGACCACTGGCGATGAAGACATTCCCAGCTTTCCAGTGAGACTTGGCACTCACTTGTAGGCCTGGAAAGGCCCAAGGTATCAGACTTCAGATTGTGACATTTGAAGATATAGAAAACTGTATGTAATTTTTATGCTTCTTTGTGTGGGTGGATATATAGTAACAACTAAGCCACCTGGCTTTAGAGGAGGTGGTAGGATGTGGAAAATAGCTCCAGTAAAATGTTTTAATCCTTTTAAAACATAATACCTCCATGACGTTGTTTACTTTTCTAGTTTTGCTAGTGAATGGGCCTTAGAAAAAATTCCCTGTTCCACTTTTTTTTTTTATCACATTTTCTTCCTTTTTCCCCTTCTGCATGGTGCATAACTTTTGCAACACTTTCCATTCCATCTGGGAGGCATAATCTTCCTCTGAAACCTCAGTTGTTGCAGCTTTATGAATTGGTAGCCAAGGGATAATAAATCTGAGTGTATTAAAGCTCCTTTTTTCTCCTGTATATTCTGCATGACACTTTTGGGATTAAAACCTAAACTCTAGTCTGGAGGATGGTCATTACAAACTGGACAAATCCCCCTAAGCAAGACAATGTAACACTGCCTCACATGTGGTCTAAAATAGGTGAATTTGCATGTCTGGATGCCATTTTGCACTGGTCCCATGCAGTTACTTAATCTGAATTTTCCCTAGGCTTGTTCGGTTCCAAGGCTGCTCTTTATTTTAGGTATTTTCAATAACAAGCTATGAGATAGACATACATTAGTTCAGAACTAGTCAGTATCCATGGTCTATCAAATAACTATTGAAATGTGAGTTTGCATGAAAATATTTTCAGCAGTTCACCAGCTCCATTATGGATATGATCACATTGTTTCCTGATGTATTCTGGAGACTGGCCCACCTTGCAAAATCAGATCTGGGTTTCAAACATCCCAACATTTGGGGGGATGCTTAGATCAGCTTCCCCAGGGACCAGTGGTAAAGATTAGACCTGGATCTGCGTTCAGATACTGATTACCCTTCTTATGCTTGTATTCAAGTTTTTGGTTTGGTTTCACCTTTAGGATGTTACACAGTAATTGGTACCTATATGAGACACAACGTGTTCTTTCACTCCGCAATCTCAATGAAGCTTTAAGATAACATTACACTGTAGTCAGCCTCAATATAGATGGAAAATACATTGCAGTAAAATCTTGCATTTGTAAAATCTGATAAGCCTAAACTATGACAGGAAAAAAAAAACAAAAAAACAGTGCTCTACTGCTGAAGTGGTGGTGTTCTCACCATTACAAACATTGGGTGTTCACTGTATTTCTGGCTTAATGACACCTATTTTAGTAAGTGATCAAGATTGGTAAAATAATGCTTTTTCTAGGATGTGTTTATGGAGCAAGGATTATGTGACTCCCTTTTAAGGGTTAGTTGAGGAATGTGGTACATAATATGCATTAGGAAGGACTATAACAGATGCACTTGTCTTTTTTGCCACTTGCCAAATTATCAAAAAAAAAAAATCAAGAAAATCTTTGTACAAATATGGTTAGACATGCCTGACTATGCCTCAGCATTCCAAACAGTTGACCAAACATATACTTAGACTTAAAAGGCTTGATCTTGAGAAATGCACATTTTAAGTTTTTAAGGAATAATGACACCTAGAACCATCAAGGTGTGCACATGCCTGACTTCAGCCATCTTTGAGGTTTTATTGAATCCTTTGTCTTACCTCAGCCTAAAGTCATTTGGAGCTTCAGATACTCAGTACCTGACAGGATCAGACCCTGGGATTATATACACTCATGAGTTGGGTCGTGTCTCAGTCCTAGGCTGTCAACTCTTTGGGAAAGAGGCCTGTCTTTCAGTGGTTCCATAGACACTTCAGAAACAATGGTCCTAATTCTGCTTTCACTTACGCTAGTGCAAATAAAGGGTAGCTGTTAAAGTCAATGGTGCTATTCTGGTGCAAGCCATTTTAAGTGACAGGAGAAGCAGGCCTAATAAACAATCATAATTAATAATAAATGTGAGTTTAGAACCTGCAATCGACATCTTTGGATCTTGATCTGACTGAGCAGCTATCTAAAGAAAGAGCTATACAGTTCTGTACTAGATGGCTTACATCAAACATTACATCCTCCTTTACCTGTGCCAACAATTGCAACCCAGGGACTTAGTAGCACCACATATGACATTTCTTGTATGTATATCATGTAGCAGTTGTAGCTGCCACATATAAATTGGTCTTAATGCCAGCTAAGTGATGGATTGAGTGTAGGCTTGCTGGCATATCAAGTCAAGTGTTATGCAAAATGATCAAAATGAATAGCTGTGCTAATGCAAAACAGCAGTTTGATATAATCCGCAAGCCCCATGTTGTAGCCAGAGCTGCCACCATTGCTGAGGGCCCCCTGACTTTGAGGGACTAGAAATGTAAAGGAGAATCTCAGTTTTCAATGAAGTAGTAAGTTTCGATCCTTTTTCCTTGTGCAAATTGCCTTGCAAACATAAACTGATATAAATCAATCAATAGGGCTGAAAGTAGGTGAGCTGGGTAGAAAGAAATCAGCTGAGGCCCCTATCCTGTGCCAGGCACAGAAGTCTTCCCATGCAGAGCTCATAGTAGTAACAGGGCTAGTATTTGGATGGAGAGAAGCATAAAAATTGTGCAGGCCCACTAGAAAATTCAAACTTGTTGTTAGTCATTATGGCCTTGAACCTGTAACTGCATCGGTAGCCACAAGATCTGTGTGGATGTAGTTGTGGGTTCAGGATCTATATGAGCTACACCTTAACATTTATATTTAATCAAGTAATGGTTATTATACTGACAATATTAGGTAGCTTCCTTCAATCTGCAAGTAATTATTGATGCGCGTTTGGAGTGTGAAAAGTCTTTTCTGGTGACAGAGCAGGAAGACTGAATTGCTAGTTTGTAGCAGGTATATTTTTGTCTTGCTCTGAGGCCTGCAGGTAAATTAGGAGTATAATTTTTTAGAAATCTTATGTAGGTGCTATAGATTGTATCCCATGTATCTCTTGATAATGCTACTCATTTTTTGGTGGTACATGCTAGGTCTGTGGGTTGTTATAAACACAAAGAAGTTTAATTCCAGTAATGAGGAAAGTGAAGTCAGTGTGTCACTTCAGGTATTTCAGTTTTCTGCTTGGATCCCAAGCTCCAAACGGGAGGTTGAAAACACCCGAAAACAGGTCTGTAAATGAAAATTTTGTTCTCTGTGACATCAATAGAGGTGACAGCAACAGGATGTTGGGTGGGCTATGAAAAAGAATTGGACAAATTAGGAAACTGGCAAAAACAGCACTTCTCTTTCTGTTTGGACTGGCTTTTTTTTTTTTTTTTTTTAATACTGCTCTGAAATATTCTCAGTATATGAGAGAGATTCTGCTCACGGAGCTTCAGTTAGGCTCTTGCTCTAGGGTTTACATTCCACCCACTCAAGTCTAATTAGGATGTTTCTATGGCCCATCACTCATCGCACTAACTCTGATCACCTGTGTAGAATGAGAAGCATGCTACTAGGAAATCACTACAGCTGTATAGCTGCTAATTTGTTAGTCTCAGCTGGAAAGATGGAACTGAACACACTTACAAAGTGCCTTATGCATTGTGTAGGCTGGCACTCAGAGTTTAGATATTCTGCTGTTGGTTTTCAGTTAAACAAAACATTATTTCCAGTCAAGTTTTTTCCCCTCACATTCAGCCAAATAGGGGAAAAAGGGGAAATGGCTAAATTATCTTCCCAGTGTGCAGTTTAAATGGGTAGACTAGGTGGTAAGAGTACTGTTGGAGGAATGGCCTCCTTCCTTCAAAATACAGCTGCACAGGATCTGGAGAAGCACTGCTGCCACTCTGGCCATATTCATCTTCAAGTGCTGGTCCTTGTGTATAGTACACATGAGTCCACGTGTGCATCATGAGTCTGAGATCAGAGATTTCTAGCAAGTGGTGTCTATTGGGCTGTGCCTGCTCAGTTATTTTCCTTGTGCTCCAAACTGATAGGGACCACACATCTTGAAGAACCTCCAGTTACAGGCAAGTAACCTCCATTTTTTTTATCTATGTTAGGTAACCCATGTTAACTAACATGTTAAAATCCTAGTGTAAACAAGGCAAGTTGTAGCTTTAACATTGTCTGATCAAGGTAAACTCTAGGTTTAAATTAGTGTAGGATGTATATTGCACTACTTGCATTATAGAAATGTATTGTCCTGTGAGTGTACTGTATCTGGAAAAGCCTGTGTCTATGCATTTGTGTTGTTTGTTCCACAAAAATCAAGTGGGTCAAATTCACAGTTGCAATGCCATTCAAATCAATGGAAACGCACCCACTTACGCCAGTGATGAATTTTCTGTCAGTGTCTTCAACTCTTAGTCTCTTTCTTCTTAGGCGGACAGTGGCTGAGAGCCCTGCTAGAAAAGAATAGGGCCTACAGATGGGGTCTTCAGTAGGATAACTGTAAGCCCTCTGGCTGATGGAGGTTCAATGTGTCCCACCCTTCTTCAGCTGTGAGAAGAGATGACATTTCATGGCTACCAAAGAGTTGGCGATTATAGTAGACAAAAATGGTGGGGGGGAAGTCCTTGGAGTTTCATCATGGGACATGGGGAAAATTCTAGATGGGGGGAAAAAAATGGAAACACAAAACAGTCAATAGTGGGCACTTTTAAAATGGCCAAGTCCTGTGAACACCCTATGGATTTTGGGCTGCTGAAAGTAATACTCAGTGAGCTAAAAAAATGTTAGGCTGGTGGTCAAATTATGAAAACCACAGCCAACCTAAAGGAGAGAGATGCCAAAAATCTTACTTTCTCAGACTTTTCATGTTACTTAGGCTACATCTTTATATATAAATTGGAAAACCAAATTCAATACCACCTCTCCTCATTGTTTTAAAATATTAAACTCTTGTTAAGGACAAGGTGTCTGAATAAATTTTGCTGAGACCCACTCATACACTTTATTGCTGAAAGTTATATTAAATTATAATTTTTTTTCCATGCTGTTCATGCATAAGGAACCCCAAATGGGATTCTGAAACATAAGAATGTCTTAAAACAGTCAAAATATCAGTGTGAAAACTAACTACTAAGTCTGCATGGTAGGGACTCTTTAGTTTTTGTAACCATGTTAATTCCCCATCTACTTACGTAACTAAGTCTGGACATTGTGGTAGATTTTCAAAGACATAAATACCATTTAGATACCTCTCTGCTACTGAATATCAACGGGAGCTATGCAGCTGAATACCGCTTATGTCTTTGAAGATCTAACTTATTGTCACTAGAGCAGTGCAAAATCTTCACTGCAAAACCCCAACCTTGCCTGGTTTGAGTTTCGTTACAAGCTCAGACAAATGTTCAGCAAACCTTTTGAAGTGAAGCAGGTCTAACTGATGTTTTTGCATTGATTAATGTGAAAACCATGGTTTCTTATAGCATCACTGTGAAACTTGGTGAAATTCACTAGTTATGCTTTGAGGTTTTGGGCTTGCTTAAATTTGAAATTCAGAGAAAAACTCAGGAGGCTGTGAATCCACGAAGATCAAAACAAAATGCACATAAGTGAAAATACAGTGCTGTCCACTCCCGTCCAGTAATGAGGGGAGACAAGTCAAGACCTGCAGACATCTGCTTGGGTACACAAAAGCAACTCTTCCTCCTTTGCTTGGTTGCCCAGAAACATCTCTGCAGGGTAGAATGTATGCTCCACAGGTTGGAAGGAGGTAGGCTTGGGGACTGCAGCTTTCCTCAGCAGCGCCTCACTCAACCCCATGGTTAAGAAGTGTACCATGTGAGAATATTTGAGCATTCAAACTAAAAAAGATCCCTTTTGATGACTATTTGTGCTACTAAAACTCCAGTACTTTAGGGTTTGAGCTAATCAAATATGGATGTTTGTGAACTCACTTTTGAATGCATATTTGCATATACTTTTGCACTACTGCACTATCTACTGATGGCATAAACAAAGAAGAGAAAAGGCATCCCAAAACAGTTTGAAAGAGGAAAATTTGTGTTGATGTGATCAAGAGGAGAATGACTAATGTTTACCCATTGCCCAATCCGTTCTATAGATCTGTGTGATCTTAAAGTATTGGAACTGACAACTAAGATTAAAACAGATCTTCTTTCCAAAAGATTTTGCAATCATTCCCCATTACTGGAACACTATAAAATGAAAAATATCTAGCACTGGTAATCCAGTCAAAGCACAGAATGTTTTGAAATGAAGGGTGCACTGTACATAAAGCACAATTGCAGACACGACACAAATTGAGACATTCTCAATGGTTTTGTTTCTTATTCACCTGTATATTCCTAACATTGCTTGTACAAAAAACTTTTTTCTAATAATGCTACTGTAATCAACCTCATAGTATAGAACCCTTAGTCCAAATAATATCCTAGTTTGTGTGTGATTTATGGAGCCAGTGCCAAAGTCTGCAATATTTCAGTCTTTAATGTGCACAGAAATACTTTTTCTTCTTGTAACTTTTTCCATCCTTGATCATCTTTTGATAACTGATTAGGAAAAAATAATGCATGCTGAGACTGTAATGCAATAATTTCCAGTAGGGGAAAAAAATTCTTGCTGTGCTGTGTCAACTCAGTTAATAATAACCATTAAACGATAGAAGAAATATTTACAAACCTCCCCCACATGTTGCTGTGAGCTGCATTAGAGAAAGGATGCCAAAAGAAGTTGCTCAGATTCCAGATGCACATGCATATAAATGTGTGATTGTGCTGGTTCCATCAGGGCTTTGATTTTAATCCTGTTTTCTTATGCCTGCAACTTTTAAAAAGATTACCTTTTTTTAAAAAAAAAAAAGAAAGAAAGTTTAATTGAAATTCCTTCAGCCATTTTTTGAATGATCTTTTAAGGAGATTGATTCAAGAAAGGATCTACAGTTAGCAACAGGCTTGAACCAAAACCATAGTACTGTGGACAACTTTGGGAAAATCTGGATCCAAATCTGAAAACTTGCTTCTTGGACCCAAAGCTACTGCAAATAATACAGATAATGGAATGCCACACATACAAATCCTGGTTAATTTCTTGGTTTTCTTATGTCAGATCTTCGTAGCTTAAGATGCTATGGAAGCTATATTGGTCACATTAAGAATCTTAGCCACCAGGAAATGTTCTTGAACTCATAACAAATAAAAGTTTTATTGAGCTTTAAAAGTGTTACTGGAATGATTCTAGCTGCTAGAAACCTTATGTCTAAGGTCAAAAGAAGACATTCTGTACTAGATTTCTGATCATGGAAAGTATGGAGTTAAAAAAAATCAAGAAAATATTAAAGAAAGAAACATATTGTACATTTTGAATAATATCAAACTCTCCACAGAAAGAAAATTAAATTGCACTTAACCAGATAACAGTATTAACTATAGTGTTATATTTAAATCACAGAGAAAAAAGTAATCTATAATCAAAATTAAAATTGCGCTATATTTACTCAGCATTAATGTGACTTGCATGTCTGCAATACAGTAATTGACCTAATTTATCATTTGTTCTCACTTGACATTATGGTTGTTATGAAGCCACAGGAGAAGCAAAGGAATTCAGCACTCAGAATGCAGATGCTTTGGCAGGTCACCGCTTCACTACCTAATGATGACACTCAGCTTTCTTCTCTTGTTTTCTGCACATTTCTCTTCAGCCAAGCAGTACAGCTGTAGTTTTACTGATCACCCTTTGATCTCTCTGGTGCCCGTTACTGTAATATCTGGGTGCCTCTGGGTTGGATCCCCAATTTGAGAATACTTCATCTCTGGCTTTCATATGCTTCATTCTGGGTTTTCCTGTCTCCATTGTCCCAAAGGATATGACAGTCTTGGCAGTACATAGCGAAGCAGTCTCTTATGTAGCTGTTACTTGAACCAACAATGACTTTGAAGATCAGAGCCCAGACTTGGAGAGGGACTGGAGCATTGAGGTGAAATGTTCTGAGAGGAAGCAATGATGAAAGCAGGCGGCCATGTTTGCACAAGCTGGAGCCTTCGTGTTATTTTTACATTCAGCTTCAATACAGTTGAATTACAGTATTCCAGTTTAGATGGAAGGACAGGATCAGAGCCAGTTCTTCAGAATGTAAAGCAGATGGAAATCTACCCTAATGGGGCTTGAGGATTCCTTTCAAGTAGGTAGCATAATCTGACATAGCTGGCTCTTCTCTGTCCACCATTGACCTCTCCCTCCAACTGTAGGAGGCATGTTGGAGCAGAAGGTGACTGTACTTCAGTGACCCTGGGAGAGTAGCACAGCCCCTAAGAAGTGTTACTATTGGTGTGACTTAGAGGGGCTTGCACAGACTCCCGGTCAGCCCCAAGACTGTGTGTTAGTGCGTGAGAGTGTGTTGAAAGGTGGCATAGAGCACCTCTTTTCCCTTCCACCCTGAGTCCAGTACCAAGTATAGCATCTGACAGTGCTGCTTTATAAAAGAACCAAAAGGTGGAGAAATAATTTAGATGATCAAGCAGGGCTTTGCACTGTTTTAATACGGCAGGACACAATTGGAAGAGCTGTATAAGGCAACTCAGTTTCTTACATGGTGAAGATGTTCTTTTGCTTTATCTTTTTAAACAAAGACTGAATAATTCTAAATAAAGCAAAAGAATTAGAATAGCTGCTAGTTAATATTTAATAAATAGGAAAGTCCAATTCCAAAGATGCCCCTACTGGTTGTATTTATTGAGCAATAAAACACAACAGGCAGAGCATTTCTAGGTGATTACAGCACACCTCAAGTGGTGTTATAAGGCACAGGGTGAAGGCTGTGTGACTTTTACCATCTGAGAATTGCAATAATCCCTTAGCAATGCTTTGCCTCCTATTTGGAAATGGAACTTACAAATAAAATAAGAAAAATAGGCAGGCCTATCCATATACTTGGCGTTGTTGACATGAGCATAACTGAACAGTCAGCCAGTAAGAAATCACGGTTTAGGCAAGAATTCTATTATAATTTATAGGGTAGTAAGAGGACAATAAAGCCATTTCATAACCATATGGTATATTTAGAATATTTATGGCTTAGTACTAAAGTACAAGCAAAACAAGGAACATTCGGACTACACCAAATGAATTCTAAAAGAAATGTTTTGTATTAGAGAATTGCTAATATTTGCGATACCTTCAAATACAGTCATAGCTTTTCCCTTCACAGGCATAGGAGCAATTTTGTTAAAACTAAACCAGGTGGTCTTTAAACTTTGAAACTATCAAATTCTGAATTAATAAACCATCATAGGGAACTGGAGAAAGAAGAAACATTGGCTTCTCGTGTTCCCTTTTGGGTTGTAATGTAATTATAATTGAATCTGTGAGAAGAAAGAGAAATTAAGCTGCTGATATATCTGTTTTAAAAGTAGTTATTACCAGATTCACTATTTACTGTGATAGATTTGGTATGAAAAATAAATCATATTTCATAACAAATATAAAGACATTTCAGAGATGAATAGTCGGGAAGAAACTAATGATGCTGAGGAAGATAGTGGAAAAAGCCTCATTTTCAAAGTGATCTAAGGAGGAGTCTTTGCTTACAGCCCTGTGTGTGAGTTAGTGTGTGCGTGTGCATGCAGACAGAGAGCTAAAAGGTAATAGCTGAAATGACATACCAAAAGGTCCTTTGAAGTAGTTATGAGAAAATAAAAAAGACCTGGCTAGAAGTGTTCATGTTCCTTCAGTATGGGATACAATAATTTTTCTGCCAGAGTGTAGAAAGTCATAAACTTATTTCAAGGTACTGAAGTGAAACAAAAACTGTTGCTCTTATGCTGATGCAAAAGACGGCTTGATGGCTAGACTGATAAAGGAAGGGTCACATCTCAGCATCCAAGTAGCCTAAGAGAGAGTGCTCACTGACAGAGAGGAGATCTAATTTGGGAAGGGTGATGCAGACAGAGGGAGTCTAAGAGGAAAACTTTTCAGCAAAAGAGGGCCAGACAAAAGAACATGGCTTAACCTGGGATGTAACATTGTCCTTCTTAAACCTAATTGGTAACACTAAAGAGTGCTTCTGCTTATCCAGCTAGGTTGCTTATAACCTTATACACCAATATGAAGATTTTTAAATTTGTTTTATTTTCACCGATTATCTATTTTCGTGTTATTTAAACTTTGATCAACTTAAGTAAAATCAGAGCTGCTGACTGTTTTGGGGTTATTGCTGTGAGTCCCCATGAGCAGATAAAAATGATCCTTCAACCTCTGAGAGGAGGGATCTGAGTTGAAGCCCTGCTCAGGTTCTCAGTGCCAAACATGGACCAGGATTTCCCGTCTCATTGAGTGCTTTTGAACCCTGGCTGTGATAGGCTTTTTTTCTGTGCTTCAATACTAAAGAACCTACCAGTAGGATGAGCGCTGTGGTTAAAGGTGTCCTCTCCACTGACAAGATTTTACTCACTGGATATTATTTTGGAAAGTCCAATCTGAAATTTTTTCTGCATAGGGAGTAAAAGAAACAATAATGAGAAAGATATAGAGGGATAAAACATAAAGTACTTTGTACACCTTCGGTTGGAGTCTCCTGCTCCATTCTCTTGTTAACTTAATGGACATTAACCTCTACACAGAATTCACTAACCATCTAACTATCTTAATCTGCCTATCATGCACATTATTTTTGTTAATTCAGCTTGTCTCTACTAAAAATCAGTGTATGTTGTAATTCAGTTTTCACATTCACTGATTGTTCCAAATATGATTTTGCTACTGCAAGGATTCCCCAGTCATAATTCCAAAAATGACAATCAGTACTTTCTGTAATCTCCATATTTGATGCATGAAAGAAAACTATATTCCTGTTTTGGATAAACAACATAATAAGGTTATTGAGACTAGAGACCATTACTATATAAAATTATGTCTAAGTGGCACATATAATTAACATTGGATTGTAATTACACTAATTACAAGTCACATTAAGATACTCCTGTAATGACAAAGTGAGCACCCTATAATTGAATGGAATAAGTAGGGAAACATGCTGCTCACACTAATTACCTAAATGAGCTAATATGTCTTCAGAGTGACAGCCAGGCTCAATGTTATTACACAGGCAAGACACTTTTGTAAGTTTTAAAAAAAATCTAATTTCCTTCCATCCTTCTCTTCAGCACCTATTTCAAATAATCAGGAGCTTCAGAATTTCTCTCTCTTGAGCCAAAAACAAAGAGAGCAGACAGCTAAGGCATATCTAATTTTGTTTAGCAAAACAGTCTTCTATGTTACACACTGATTTTGAAGTATTCCTGCTGCTTTGAAAGTAAAATTTGCCTTGTTGTGTGTGTTTTTGGTAGGATTCCTTGACAAGCCAATCTACTCTGATTTCTTCACTTGTCTGAATTTCAAACTCACAAAATTGTGTAACTTGAGCTCAGCATGCTCTACCGCATGAAGTGTACTTATTTGGTCGGCTCCAGAGTAACAAATATGGCTTAGAACAGTCTGGCTCCAGTTGTGCCCTTGAGAGTGGTAAAATTTGAATTATTCAAGGCAATTAGTATGGGCATTGCAGTGAACTCAAATTTCAGCTGTAGCTGCTAAGTAAGACTATACACTAATATGAGAATATGAATTCTATGCATTGTGGAAAACAAAAGCATGTTGCTATTGCTTTTCCTTTAAACACTTCCAGATGTCTGGAGGGTCTGCTTGGGAAGAAAGAAAAATAAAAGATTTTTATAAATGTTTCAAACAGTACCCTGGGAAAAAAATAAAAGCAGCACAGCTTTTGCTACAGAAAACAAATGCATCTCATCAGACCGACAGTAGTTTATATTTGCCCAAAATGATATGTTTCTTTTGTACAGGTGTGGCATGCTTTTTTAGAAGTAGTGAAGCCCAGATCATTAAAAGTACTTATGTTTTGTTCACTTTTGCAGCACCTAACCCATGGGCAGCCTGCTGCCCAGTGGAATTTTCAGCTCCACGGTACGTACCCAGGCTCCCCATATAATGCACAAGTAGATTTAGGTGCCAGGCTCCCCATATAATGCACAAGTAGATTTAGGTGCCTAAGGAAGCGATTTGTAGAAGCTGGCTGCTGAGTAGGGCAGGGAAATGTGCCGGGAGGAGACAAAGTCTTAGGCACCTACGAGGCTGACTTGGTGCACATGGATGGTGGTGCACCTGGCTGCTCAGGATTCTCAGCCATGAACACTTACCTGGAGTCAAGCAGTTGATTTTGCTTAGGTTCCTAGATAGCCCATGCCCTAGCAACTGAAACTATCACTTTCTCTCTCATGCTCGAGATCTCTTTCACTCACACCCTGCTGTGCTCCTATATGTGGTTTTTTTTTTTTTTTGAGTGGAGGGCCTCTCCGCTCCTATCAGTGGCCTGCCTTCAGCTCACCTGATGCAAAGGCTGGCTGGTAACAGATGGTAGGCATGCACTGAGGATTTGGGCTTGAGCACCCAGCGCTCCCATTGTCTTGCTGCTTGACAAAAAGCAGAGGCATAAGTGTGTCAGCAATAGGCCTAAACCAAACCCCCAGCTTAGCCATCTCTGAACTTCAGTAAACATCTAGAGCTGAATTTTGTGGCATGGGTGCATTGTTACCTTTGGGGGAACTGTTTCAAATCACCTTATTCATGTACATGTGTGTCTTTTTTTTCTCATTGCTCACGGGAAAAAATAGCTTCTGTTTGTCACATGAAAATCTGCAATCATTTGTTGGAAACCTATGCTAGTACATGTATTCTTTAAATACGATGCAACATCCCAAACAGGTTAGGTTCATTAGCAAATGGGCAATATATTACAATTAGGATGAAGACTCACGCCCCCCACTGCATTTATGCTTGGTGTACAACTCTGACAGCCTGTATTCCCTTGAACTCTTCTGTGCTCAGATCTTTGATTATTGTAATCAGCTATATTTTAGTTTAAAGTGATCTGATTTTACCTTTATATTTGGGAAGAGCCTCAAAATCATGTGACCATGCGAAATTAAACTGTAGGAGTCACAAATCATTTAACAGATACTGATGGAAGAGAATGCTATGCCAGAATAATTCTGTCTTGATACTGCATGGCTGCTCAGATAATATCTGAGGCATTTAAAGAAAATAAATATCAAGATGTAGCTGAAGCATTTATTTTCAAAGCAGAGGACAGTGATCTTGTGATAATGTTGTATCAAAATGACTTTCATTTCCTATTCTAACATATGATTGGTACAGATCTAATCATGTAAGCTGATGACTGCTAGGGCAGTAAAATGCCTCTTGACTCTGCCAGTACTGAGCATTGCACTTTGACTGGTTTAGAAACAAAACTTATTATGAGCTTCAGCTTATTCAGAAAATGAGGGGTTTTTTTTCTCTGAAACATCTGGAGCTAACTGATAATTATGGCACATTGTTTGGACTTAACTGAAACATTGGCTATATTAACTTTGATTCTCTCCACTGACAATGAGCTTAGGCAGCGAGCCAGTAAAACAACCCCCTCTACACTGACTCTAGAGAGATACAAATGCCTCAATCTCTGTCACCCCAGTCCATTGCAGTTGTTGTACAGAGCCAATTATATTCAATTTCTCTCCCAAATCTCCTGTGGGAGCTTAATGAATTGAAAGACTTGTCAGTTAGCTGGATTGGACACTTTAACTCTATCAAAACTGTCACTCTTCTTTGTATTCCACATATCCCTTCCTTGTTCTTTTTTAAAAATACCTAAGCAGGCAAATCAGTGGAGTCACTTGCCCGGAAAAAAAGTGCCTTAAAATTGAAGATGCCTAAGAATTTGGGAATATAATTTTTCACTTTGGGATTTAAAAGCATGGAGAATTGTGATTTAAATTAGCAGAATTATTAAACAATTTAAACAGGTTTTCAGCTCTTTCTAAACAGACGACTATGTATTTGTAATTGAATGTTTGATAAATGAAAAGAGACAAAATGTTCTACTTTTCAGCACATTTTAATCCACAGCTGTTGCGCAGACTGGTGCAGAGTGTATGTTAGCTTTAGCTGTGATTTTTTTTCAAGTTGAGATTTGCTATATTTAGACCTCTGGCTATTTAGAATTGCTGGAAGTAAATATTTTAACTTTGGAAAATGAGTGAAAAGGCTGCTTAATGGAGACTTCAGTCCACCAGAAAAATACCCATATTTGACCCTGAGCCTGCGATGTTACGTGTATGGGAGAAGAACTGTTTCTAGTAGCTAGCTCTGTAAAATGGTTTTCATCTCTTCTGTTAAGTACCTATTAAGTGATGGAAAGTGATGTGAGCATAAGAATTGGATGCATAGGCGCCCATATATAGAGAGTTATATAGAGAGAATAGAGTTAGTTCTGATCCTTCGATTTGAGACATAACAAACATTGGGGGGCGGGGGAGGGGGGGAATAAAGATATTTGGTAATTTACCTAGAGAGTTCAATAATGTTTATCATATTTGAAAAGCATTTATCTTGGCAAAAACTTCTAATATATACTGAAATTTTTTTTTTTATGGTTTGCTAGAGTAAAAAAACCAAAAATCCTCCTCACTTTGCTGAAGCAAATATTCCCAGATGTCAATAGGCCTGATTCTGCTTTCACCACTGTTGGTACTGAACTTGTTTCAGCGTATATTCAAGTCCCATTGAAGTAATTTCTGATCTGAATTCTGCTACTGACTCATGTGGGTGTGACTATACTGCCAAAAGATGTGGTTTAATTCAGGTTATCTAACCCATATTAGCTAACGTGGATTAATTGCAGTGAAAACACAGCAACTCAGCTTTTATCTCAGGTGTAGTTCAACACTGGGATTCCCTATAGACTAGCCACTCAAACTGGCTAATGCAAATTAAAAGCCAAGCTGCTGTGTCTTCACTATTTTAATCCAAGTTAGCACATGCGAGTTAGCTAACCTCAGTTGAGAACACACTACCTTTTATTTTAATTTTTTTGCAGTGTAGACATATACAGTTTGGCTCAGAGCTAGGCCTCCGGCTCACTGTCTGTGTTTCTATCTATAAAATGGGATAATACTTCTTGACTTTCTGGTTATGTTATGAAGATTAATTCATTAATGTTTGTACAGTCCTGTGAAGTTGTAAAGAGCTACGTAACTGCTGACTTACTGAAATCATTATAAAGATATTGAGCAAAAATGTTGTTTGAATGATTGTAAAATAAACAGCTCAGGGCTGTCACTATGCTAATCAAAATACCCAAGTTAATTTAATTGTTGTTATTTAGAACAGCAGTTCTTTCACTTTGGCATAAATATAGATCACAGCCATTCAAGATAAATAATCATTACTAAAACAGGGTAACTTGTTCCAGTTTCATTATGTCAGCATAAGCACAATAGCACGAGGATTGAATACAAGACTTAAGACAGTGAAGCACTTCCATTGTAACCATTTATTTCAAACTCCTATAACTAAGGTGTTAAAATTGCTCAGGACTGTAATAATGTTGGTTATAGGAGCTATACCATAGCATCTTGTATATATAAATATCTTATAGCAGTTGTAGCAGAAACATAACTCCAGTTATTAAAATTACAATTGGGATCATGTGCCGCATCTATAATATAGTGCAACTGCACTTAGTATTGTGTGGAAAATATGTGGAACTCTGAACAGTGGCTACTGTGGCTGCACTGCTACTTTTCAATAGAACTTCCCTTATGCCTTGAAATATATATCACACAGCATATGTAAATTCACATCGTTAGAAATGTCCTAAATGTTTTTATTCAATAGACTTGAACAGGCCAAAAAGGAAAACTTCAAGATCTACATTGAGGTTAATAAATGATTTAGATTGTTTTAAAAACCATGGGTGAAATCCTGGTCCTATGAAGTCAATTGGAATTTTGCTGCAGGAAGAAATGTATATACCATTCAGGAAAACATTGCACCTGGACCATTATTAGATCATTCAAGTGATATTTCTTACTAGAGGATAGATTCTCAAAGATGCCGAAGTCCAACATTTAGGTGCCACTGATACAGCACCACTCAGCTGCTGCTTAACCCTTTGGTGTCCAAGTTTCTGTTGGTGAGCATGTGCAAAGCTGACTTTGTCCTGAAGCTACACAACAGCTAGCGAGCTGCCCAAAACCCTTGTTCAAGCCAAAGCCTCCCTGGGATGCTCACAGTAAGCGTTCCTCTACCTATCTTCTCGGAGGGCTTGATCCTGGAGGTGTTCTCAGAGCATGCCTACTGGATTGGCCCTGGACAAATGACAGCCAGGGGCAAGCAAATTGGGAAATTTTGGAGGACTTGTGTGTGAGACCCCCTTCAGAACACCAAACAGTCCAGTGATTAGGGCACTCACTGGGATGTGGAAGACCCCAATTCAAATCCCTTCTCTGGAGCATGTACTTGAACCCCAGGTCTCCCACCTCCCTATCAGGGCCCTAACCACCAAGCCTGGGCATTCTGGGGGGTGTCTGTCTCTTCTGTTGGAGCTTTTCCACTTTGCATAAATAATTAAATATTTATTGGAGATGGGGTTTTAATCTGCATCTCCCACCTACTAGGTGATTGTCTTGATTTACTGACTATAGTAGGGTGTGGTCTTTTTACAGAAAACCAGAGAGAGGAAGGGCTGACCTGGATTAGGTACCTAACTCCACAGCTGAGTACCCCGAGCAGAGACAGGGCCTCCCTCCAGCCTGTCAGTCAGGTGCCTAGAGGCCCAGATTAATGGGAGTTAGATGGCTACATACCTTTATGGGATGGGGCCTAACCCCTGCACCTTTCTTCTGCATTTCACTCCTGACTAGTTTAGGTGGTTCCCTGCTCAACATGCTGGCTTCTGTGAATACTTTTCTTAGGCACCTCTCTCTCCCTAATGAATACATGGGCACTTAGCTTGGGCCGAGAATTCAGCTAGGGAGCAGGGTACCTAGGAGTTAGGCATTGCAGTGCTGAGCAGTGCAATGCCTAAGTACCTTTGTGAATCGAGCACTAGGTTATTCTGTACTACTCCTTTGTGAGTCATTTCTTTTATGTTTTCCCAACCTTTATTGCATGTAACACTACCTTAAAAAAAAAAAAAAAAAAAACCTGGCCAGTCCAGAGGCAGACCTTTCTGGTTAAAAGGAATTGCACTGAAAAGAGTGGAAGTCTGAGAATGAAAATGTATTGGTGTGTAGAAAAACTCAGCAGCAGGTAATTGTTTTGCAGAACAGAACCATACTAAACAGTACATGATGTGTCATGGGCTTTCCTTTCAAACCAAATAAGTAAAAATCCTTGATTTAAAAACCCAAAACTTTTGTTCTAGCTTCATTAGAGAAGGTGTTGGTTCCCAACAAGAAGTGGTGTGGTATGAAAACAGAGTTGAAAGGTATCAGGGATCTAGGTTCCATAGCTTTACGTTGTAATGCATTAGCTTTTCTCCTGGAGCCAGTTGGGTTGAAACTCTATCTTGCTTCTCAACTGAAAATGAATTTATAAGGAAGTGGTCATTAGACATTGACTCGCATCACAAAATGGAATCTGATAACCTGAGCATTCTCTGCTTGAGAGGCCTACATACCAACAAGAATGCTGTGTTGCAACTGAAGCACATTGGTGAAACACAGTATGTGCTAATACTATGCCTGGGTTAGCCAAACTATTAGTCCCTCATCGGTATCAGCACCAAGTTTTCACAAATTAAAAGAAAAGAGAGAGAGAAAAAACAGGATCCAATTATAGACCAGTGAAGTGTAAAAGGAAGTGACAACGCCTGAGTTCTTTCGGTGTCTGCATGGCTTATACTTTATTTTTAAGAAATCTCAAGTTTTAAGCATACCGAATAGAAATCCATCTGGTGATTTTACTGCTTCTGGACTACATAAGAGATTGAGTTGGCAGATTTTACAACCCTGTTACCTTGCAATCTCAGACCTTCAATAGTTTTCTGTGGCAGGTAAATACTGGAAAGGAAACCTAGCTTAGTATCAGAATTTATCTGAAGTGTAATAAAATAAATATTTCTCTAATTCCTTGTGTACAGTCTTAACTTTCCGATGTCCTTTTCTGGGAAATAGTTGTGTGATAATTTTTAAAGAATCTGTTTTTGACAGGCTTCTGATACCTCAGGTTCATAGGAAACAATGATAGAGTTCTGGAGTGTACTGAGTTTTTTGAGTACTAAAATCTGCATGAAGAAACTTGAGCCTCTCAGAGTTTGATTGTGAGAACCTGGCCTTTTAGAAAAGATTTGGAGAGAAAGATACATTAAAAATAAATAAATAGAGATATCCTAGCTCCTAGAACTGGAAGGGACCTTGAAAGGTCATTGAGTCCAGCCCCCTGCCTTCACTAGCAGGACCAAGTACTGATTTTGCCCCAGCTCCCTAAGTGGCCCCCTCAAGGACTGATCTCTCAACCCTGGGTTTAGCAGGCCAATGCTCAAACCACTGAGCTATCCTTTCCCCCTCTGACAATAAATCCTCCCATTCTGACAATAAATGGAAGGGAACATAGAAACTATGATTAATGGAAGCTGTATGTCAGCATTTTAGGTGGAGTACTTGCTTAAATGCTACATGTGCTCATTAATTAGGACATTTTATTTAGTCACTTCTGTGGCTACCTGGCTGTAAGTGAAGCTGCATCGCAGGTGCTTTGTAACATACTTCAGGAATGTACATACTTACACTGTCTAGTCTGGGCACTGAAGTAGCTGTCCATCATGGATGCTCCACCTCGAAGAGCCATTCTATTAAATTAATAGCTGTGAATACTGTATAGAATTGGAATGAAGATTTTTTTACTGATTTCTTTATTCAGCGCTGGAGTAATGGGGAACAACTCTAGTGAAGTTAGTTGAGTTGCAACCATTCCTGCCAAGGCTGAATCTGCCCCTAGATGAACAAACAGTAACCTAGAGCAGGATTTATACTTCACAAATCCTCTCTCAGCCTGGAAGCTTTAAAAACACTGTCCTACAATGGTTCTTATTCTGGTCTTTTTTGAACTAGCTATGTACCAGTGTAACTTCATTGGCTTCAAGTGAGATACTCCTGATGTACTTCTTTATAAATCTCTGAAACCTACTAAAGTGGCTATATGATTTCTGTTGTGAAGAGATAGAGAAATTAATCAATATGGAGTAGAAGAAGCAGCTGAGATGGAAAGTTTTAATTTTTTCAATTTATGAGAACTCATGTTTAGTTCCCCCTTTAACACAGCTGCACTGTGGCTATTAAGGAATTGCCTTTTTTTTTTTTTTTTTTTTTAACAAAAATACTCTACTTGAAAGGAAGCAAAACCAATCTGCAGAAACCATATCTCAGGAAATTTTCCTCTTTGAAACTGTGGGTATAGTTTAGTGGTCTGTGCAGGTGAAGGATATTAGACAAGCAGGAAATCTGGGGAACAGATGTGACCATAAACAAGTGAGCAAGAAGAGGAACGTAATACAGAACCAGAGGCTGTGTGCAAGTTTTGTTTATTAGCCTGATTTGAATTAATTTGAATTTGATAAAAACAATGGAGACAGACACCTACACGACAACTGGATGCCAAAGCAGCATTTGCGTCTGCTTACTGGAAGCATTTGTTAAAGAGATTTTGAGAGTACTAATTGGAGGAAAATAGCAGTTGTGAAGATAAAATGTGCTGAGATCATTTCTCCTGTAAAGGGAATCTGGAGATATTAAGATTTAAAGCTATCAAGAGGACAAAAGATCTCCCCAAATAGATTCAGCATTAGCTATTTGGGGAGATCTTTCATCCTCTTCATAGCCCTGAAGTCTCTCTTTGTGGTCTTCTTATTTTGTGGTTATATAATAGTTAAATATCAGACAAGCCTTTGGAAGGTGCATGCTCTGAACTTTCCTGTAGTACAACCACTTTCTTGAACTAAATAATTATCTGGAACAGCTGGGCTACCTGCCCTCTGGCCACAGAATGTGAAAATGACAAGGTCAGACCTTTCTGCCTTCATTGCCGATCTTGGTTTGGTGATTTTAACCTAAGCATGAGAATCACCTGGCACCAAAAAGGCTAAAAATCACAGGCTTAGATCATCCTTTTCCATGAAGAAGTCTGCAGAAAAGGGCTCTGGGGAAGAAAACTTATTTGAAATTCCCCTTGGGGAGTTCATCCCTATTCATTCCATTGGTAGCCAGATTTCATTCACCACCAGCAGAATAGTTCATGAGCCCCACCCCGAGCCTTCAGGTTATCTACTCTGAGACTCTGTGTATCCCCAGTGGCTCTGGCTGCCTGCATGTGCCCCATCCTTTCCCCCCAAGCAGTAATAATGAGGATACCCGTTGAGTCTGACTTTCCCCAGGACCTCATTCTGCAGGGTTTCCAAAGCAATTCAAACAAGCCACCTACCTGATTCCTCAAATTTTAATATGCTTGTCCTAGATGTATTGCTTGGTTTATTCACTCATTTGGGATAAATCTATTTGTCTCTCCCACTTCAAATTTGAGGGCGAAAATGTCTTCAAAAGGGTAAAATGGAACAAAGTGGACCCTGGGAAGATTTCTAGGATGCTTTGCAGGTTGGCTAGATGTGCAGAAAACTTGCAGAAGCATGAAATTCATCATATGTATTAACGCTTCTGATTTAAAAAGGGTATTTGTAGAAATTAAAACTTCTGATTATATAGCAAACAGTTTTGTATTTGGTTGTTTAGTGTGGGTCCTGATTAATGTTCTAACCAGTGAGAAGTTGTTTGCAAAAATAACAACAAGCAGAAGACACCCCTAAAATAGTACAGAATTAGGGATGGGGAAGGTTAGAGTTCTACTGCCCTTTGAATAGGGGAGGGCAAAGTGTGGGGCATGCATTGTCCTTCCCACCAAACACCTGAAGACTTCAAAGGGCAAATAATTCAGACAGAAGGCGGGATCCTCCAGCCCAGCTGAGATGCAATTGTTGTAGGACTGGAGAAAGGGGGCAAAGGTGGCTTTATACCACCTTTATACCCTCTCCTTGAACCAGGGGTTGGCCGGGGTCCCATCTGGCTCTCAATGCAATTAAGGGCAGCTTCAGAGCTGGCTGTCTATTTGTTTTGCACAGTCAGAGTAGTGCAATTAGAGGTGGTATTATTTTAACATGTCTTTTTCACCATGCTGGGGATCTGTGTTTTAGAGCGATCCTAGGGCCAGCCATTTGAGCAATGTTGGCAGAGACTAGACACTAGAAACCCAGCACCAGTCTAGTGCCTTTTAATGACCACCCAAGATCCATGCAGATTTCAGGAGATCTGTGTTTCATGCTATTTTTCATGTCCAACCTTGGCCTCCTGGAGTCCCCTCAGTCCCTGATGTTTTAGTAATAGAGACATGTAAAATACAAGGACATTTTGGGCTATTTCCCCACATTTTCCATTGGGGAAAAAAGATCAAGACATTTTTAACCAGCTCTAGCTAATAGAGTGGTCGGTAGCATCTTTTCAGTGGGTGATTTGCCACAATAGGATTTCAAATATAGCTCCCAATAGCCCAGGAAATTGTAATGAACTTTATTTAGACAGAGGTATTGCTAAACAAGGTAATATAATACATAGCACTTAAATAGTGATTTACGTCATCGGCGTGCTGTACAAATGTTAAGCCTCACCATGAGTAAGCTATGATTATCCTCCATTTTAAGTTGAGGAAATTGAGACACAGTAGGGTTAAGTGTCTAGCTATGATCACACAAGAAGTCAGTAGGCACAACAGAAATTAGAAGTCAGGAGTTTCTGGAGACTAATCCTATGCTTAATCCACAAAACCATATTGTCTGTGAATACTTTTCCATCTCCCTGTTTAATGACAATCATAAACCTACTTGTTTGTCCTCATAGAGATCAAGAACCTGTGTAGCAGGCTGAGAGTCCATGTATCAATACATGTGTTCATATTCCACGCTAAACTCTGGAAGATAATTTCTCTGAGTTTATGCTGGACTGAAGCTATAAATAGTAGCCGTAGTTTTATTGAACTAGGTCATAATGATGCATATCGTAGTCATGTTCTGGAGGCCTGTGGAAACTCAACTCAACTGTGTGGATTTCAACAACTAAACTATTTTAGGAGAGAACCACCATCACTTGGCTCTATCCGGAACAAGATTAATATAATAAGGCAATAAATTATGTCATTTATGGAGTGAAACACTTAGAAGCTTTGTATAAAATGGAACTGGCAGCACCCCCCTTTTTACTCTGGATGTCATAGTTTCTTAATTACAGCCACGGCTGAAATGTTTAGTGTTTGGAAATTGGAATGAGTTCACAGAAGCACTTACATTATCAGGAAATACAAATAGTTAATTTATTCGTAGGACTGTTGCAATGTTCCTACTACAATTTTTATTGATGGACACTTGAAGTGTATCAATCCACTTAAAATTCAGAATGGTTCTTTTGTGCAAGAGGTTTATGGCAAAAGCACTATAATTTAATTTAATATAATGTTTTTTTAAAACTATGATGTTTGCTTCATAAATGAATATTTTATGTTTAATTAAAATAAAATTCTGCTACTGATCTAGAAAACACAAAACAGACTTGAGTTTATATTTATGAAGTGTAGCAATATTGGCAAGAAACAACTTATCTTGTTTATGAGACATGTCTGCTATTACTTCTACAGATTGCAGACATTTTATTGCTGAGCTTTACATGGTTTACAACACAAGAAATGCAATGAAACTGTCACCATGAAAATAAGCCTATAAAAGTAGGGTGTTTTTTTTTTGTTTTTTTTAAAGGTTGGCATTTACAGATCAAAATATGTTTTCCGTGCAGCTCTGGTAGTTTGTTTGCTGCTAAATCCTTGCAAATAGAGGTCAGACATCTAAACACAAAAGCAAAACTGATTAAGGTAATATCTTAGCAGCTATTATCTGATTAATTTTGAATGGGAATATCTTCCTTTATTCTCCTGAAAGGAGCCCAGGTAGGCTGGGATCTAGAGATGGGTCTGAACTGGAACTTGAGGCCTGAGCATTCACTCTGAACATTGAAGTTCTTAGCCTAGCTTTTTGATCAGTTGAACTGTAGACACTAAATCAGAAAAGCACAATGTCATTTTCAAAATTTGACTGCAGTAAATACCTCAAATACTAAGGCATTTATTTAAGTGTTTCTATAGCATTCATTACCATAATATCTGAGCACCTAATTAATAATGGCACTGTACAGTATACAAAAATGCAGTAAAACAGTGTAAAAATGCCAAAAAGCAGTGTACAAAAATGAAATACTTAATCTATACAAGGCCTGTGTGATATATGTTAATAAATATTATCCCTAGGTTTCAGATGAGAGATATTGAGGCAGGTAGGTGCAGTGAGTTGCTCAAGGTCACACATTGAGTCAGTAGAAGAATTATGAATAGAACTCATTACATCCTGGTTCCCAGCCCCTGAGTTGTTCCTCCTGACCTTTCTGCCTCCCACAATGACATCTTCTATAAGAGATACAAAGACACAAAGTGTCTCTCTCAATATCAGTAGAAATAATCAAATACTATTAAACCTATTAGTGCTGGAATAGTTTTTCTTCTACAGTGTTTTCTTTTGTCTCCCCAAACCTAGAACCAATTCAAACCATGATAAATAAAATAAAAATTGAACTACAAAAGGTTGCAAATACATCTGAAATCTGCCGAACAAATCTGTCCTTTTGAGACCTCATACCCATCTTTTTGTCAATGAACATACAGTTTTATCCTGACCAGATTCCATGCTTCAGGACTTCCTTGAAAGGTTTTTTGGAATGCATAAAAATCAAGAGGTTAATTATCCTCTGACATGCTCATTTTTCTATAACAGTATTTTGACCAACACAGGGAATGTGTGAAAGGTTTGGCTGCAAGTGAGCATATTAAGATTCTTTCCCTAAAAGGGTTAGCCAGGAACATTTCAGAATGTTGGGGGTTATCAGTGATGGATAATTTGACTATTAATCGTATGGGAGAACACAGTGGCCCAGTGTCTCCTGTGCTCTTCTTCAGTATCCTTCTACTAGAATAACTGGAACCAAAATTTTGTCCATTCTTAGTTTAATACCACTACTGCCTTAACAAATACGTAAGGGTGGTCAGCCCCTTTCAAGGGGAATTAGACCAGTCTTACCTGTGACTGATCAGGTACCTACCAGCTGAGACTGATTAAGGGTTTGGAAAAAGAAGAACAGGAGTACTTGTGGCACCTTAGAGACTAACAAATTTATTAGAGCATAAGCTTTCGTGGACTACAGCCCACTTCTTCGGATGCATATAGAATGGAACATATATTGAGGAGATATATATACACACATACAGAGAGCATAAACAAGGGTTTGGAGACGGTCTCTGGGTCAGCTGAAATGAATAGGTTTATATGTGGAAGTTATGTTGAATTGTTTTATTGCGTTTAAAGAATAAACTGAGCCCTGATGAAAGGGTTTGTTTAGTGTGGGTGGTAGTCTTTCCGGGGTTGGGGGAGACATTCCTACAGATAGTGTCTACATATTAGGCTTAGTTAACTTATTTACTTATCACTTATAAAATGGATCCATCAGAAATCTTTCTAAGCAGATGTACCTGCTCAAAGAGCATAACTAATGGACAGCTGTTCATACTAAGAACTTTCTCCCTATATATTAAAACCAAATGATCTTTTCCCCACCCACTTTGAACAAATAGTTGAATACTTGCCACAACACATTGTAAGACCCTTGCCTCTTATAATCATATCAGGTTGTTTTAGCACCCAACCCCTCCAACATTTATTACTGAGCTTTGGCCCAGATCTTCAAAGGTAGTGAGACTCCTGATTTCCATTGAAGTCCGTATTAGTGTGGCTACTAGCCAATTTTAAGAAAATGTCAGCATTGACAAATGTCTGTCCAAGATTATTTTTATTTTAAACAAAGACCAAAGCTTGTCTCCAGCCTTTGAAGATTGAGTGAATTCCAGTCCTGAGGAGCTTCTACAAAGAATGCTTTGCTGCCCACCCCTAACCCTACTCTAGGGATAGATAGCAAGATCATTGCAGCTGACTGGAAGATATGCAAAAAATATAGCGGGTGGAGCAATCCCAGACATAGGCCAAAAGGCATTTATATCTCTAAATAATCACTGTTCCTTGAGTTGCATGTAGAACCAGATAGGAGGTGTATTTAGATTTATAACCTTTTTCTAAATGGATTGTTACTGGTGTGGGTGGGATGCAAATACATATTGAGAAGAAACTTTAGATATGGGGGAAACTTTGTTTTAAACTGTTGTGGCCAGGGCCGGCACCAGCTTAACAAGCAGGTGCTTGGGGCGGCATGTGCGGCAATTCGGGGGCGTCAGGTCCCTCACTCCCTCTAGGAGCGAAGGACCTGCCACCGAACTGCCGCCGCCGATCGCGGCTTTTTTTTTCCCCCCCAATTGCCGCCACCGATTGCGATCGCGGATTTTTTTTTTTTTTTTTTGCTTGGGGCAGCAGAAATGCTGGAGCCGGCCCTGGTTGTGGCAATACCTTTGTGTATTTTGAATGTACATGTTCATAGAGCATTTCTCTTGTGTAAGAATTGGAATAGCATACTTTTAAAATTCTGTTTATTGTACTGCAAAATTTGACATTTTTGACTGTCTAACTATAGCAGGTTATAATAAAGAAGACTAACAGCCTGAATGCTTAACTGGATGTCATTGCCTTAGTGCTTTTATGTAGAATCTACCCTACTAGGATTTTAAAATGTCAGTGGTTTAATTTTCACTCCAGGACACTCAAATTTGAAGAACATTTAGTTCTTAGCCTGATATTTTCAAAATATTTCAAGCAACTAGTGCTATGTTCTTATTCTTTTGACTAGGAGGTGTTACATAGACCTTTGAAGATCCTCAGAGTAACTGAAGACATCCTCAACATGATCTCAGAACTATATATATATATATTACAAACAAAAACAACCATTCAATGCGTTAAATCAGTTGTTTTAAAGGGACACTTGATTGATTAGTCTCAAAATTTAACCTTTTAAATTCAAGAAATGTAAAGTTAAGGGGTGAAATCCTGGTTTCATTTGAATTGAATGACAAAGCTTGCATTGACTTTGATGGGGCCAAGATTTCACCCCAGCACCTACAGCAGCTTTGTTTCTGCTCACTTACGCTTTTACGTTATAATGGGATCATCCATGTTTAATTGTATATTTGTTTACACAAAGTTGCTCAAACTATTTGGTTTGATCGAATATTTCTTATGAAGTTTTAACCCCTCTTTCCTTTGTGAATCATTCAAAAACCAGTATATTTTCTGCTCGTGTATTTAAGTTATTATGGAATAACTGGCATTAGTAACTTTCAGTTTGAGTTGTTTGCCAACTATTTGCTTTGATTATTCATCATGTGTATTGTGAGCATTCAGCAAATGTTTCTGTTCTCTGATTGAATTAACTAAATCTTTTAAAACTTGAGAGCAATGATAAAGAAGGACAAACTTTTGCATGAACAGACTTTTGTGTTTGAAATTAATTAAACTTTCAAGATCCACCAAAGTTTTACAAAGATGTAGTAGTTGCCTCAGTGATGGTGAACAATGAAAAATGTTCACAAATCAGTTATTTTAGCTAACCATCTCTATTGTTACGTACATTTATGGTACTCCATAAATGCTTGAGTAGTAATTATACACTTAATTATGTTCAGCTATCTTTGTACATTTGTACACAAAAGAGTACATTTCTTTAGTATTATGGAGATGTCAGTAGTGACTTCACAATGAAGGTTACACTGAGATTTTTAAAAAATTTTCTAAGGATCTCAAATAACTTCACAAATGTTTATTAAATAATTCTTCTCTCCACCATTGGCATAAATCCAGGGTGACCCATTACCTTCAGTGGAGTTACCCTGGATTTAAATTGTCCCTAAGTTATAGAATATGCTGTTTAATATGGCTATAGGCAAAAAATGATATGCAATTTCCTACTGATACTCCATGTTGGAACCCTCATATTTAGTCTTGTTCCACATTGTTTCCTACGTTTTCCCTGAGCAGTATGCAGTATAGACTAAGTGATGCATCACCTCTGTGATTACTGGAATTGTATTATTAAAAATATTTATTTGTACTGCAGTAGCACCTAGAGGACCCAGTCATGGACCAGAGATCAATTATGCTAGCCCTGTACTGTTTTGCACCCAAATGTAGCTTGATACCTTAATTGAGTGGAATAAAGAGGGACACGAAGCAGCTTGTTACAAGTTTCCCCCATTCCTCCTACTTCCATTCTTAGTTTCTTTATGGCCCAGCTTGCTCAGCCAGCATAAATATGCCTAGAGATGTATTTTCCAGTTTCTTTGACAACCAGTCCTGGCTGCTAGTTTCCTCTCCACATCCTAACCAAGAATTCTTCAGTCATCAGTTCTAGTTCCCATCTCCAAATATCAGTGCTTCAGCTATGTTCCTTGATATAGTGTTTTGGTGTTTTTGATCTTCCCTAATGGCCTCTCCCTAAATCCAGGTGTGCATGTCTAATTTCATGCCGGCTGCTACACAGTGCAAGAGCTGGGTCCTTTTATACCTAGATAGATGGGATTTAGGCCCAGATTCTCAAAGGTATTTAGACACCTACCTCTCATTGAAATCAGTATGAGTTAGGGGCCTAAATACCTTTAAAGGTCTGGACCTGAGAGACAATCTATCAGAAATAGCAAAGTTGTGCTGCTCTGCTCTGCTTGCAGATACGGCCATCCATACTCATTCAATCGGATCCCTTGATAGCTTGCTAACCTGCATATCCTGCATCACAAATTGACATCATTGAGTTGACTTTTTTTGCATTATATGCATAATTGTATACTAATAACATTATTCGGCTAGCTTCTAAGCATAAGGTGACTAAGCACTCATATGACAGTGAGGAAATTGGCTTTGTGGTACCTGCTGATGTACTTGGACAGCAGACAAATACTGCAGTTTTTTAACATTCAGCTAACATTACTAATAACTAAATCTCCAAACATTTCAACATTAAACTGAAGTTTAAAAAATGCTTACAAGTTCAATAACAACATTTAATAGTGAAATACTATTTCAGATGTTTGAGAAAGTTTTAAATTTTATACTGATGGGATGTCAAGGACTGGTGGATATCTTTGATACTATTTACATTTCAAATGCAGAAATTAATAAGAATCAAACAATCCTGCTTTATCCTGTCAGCAGCTTATTTGTGGTCTGAATTTACAGTAACACTATCATGCAGTGTAATGATTATAATTCATCTTGTGAGTGTTTCAGCAAAATAAAATATTGCTACATAGTTTGGAGATTGATAGCCATGACTTTTTTATTGATTACACTAGTGAAAGAGGAAAAACAAAATAGAAAAAGGATGCATTTTTCAAAGCTGATGCTGACATGATGAGTAACTTGAAATGTAGCATTTTTAACAGTCCTGTATAATTTGGATGCAGCTTAGAAACATAAAGAGAAGCAGTGTTGTATTATCATGCAAAAGCCAGTTCCACATTGTTTTTCTTTTCACAAATTCTCAGTGCTCTAAATATTTAAAACCATGTCATCAACCTGTCAAAATGAATTTACCTGTCATCTCACTTGCATTAATCCTTTTTCATCTAGTACTTTCTCAGTGGCAAACAATGAAGTCTTGAGAATCCTCCAACAGAAAAAAAGTTCCTTTGAAATATCTAGAAAGTTGACTTAAATTTAAGGAGGGACCTAGACAAAGCAAACCAGATCAGATTTTCTAAACCAGATTCCTGCATCTGAGCACATTCTGGAATCTTTCCCTAAAGATCCTGGTTTCTAAATGAATTCATCATCCTGATCTTTGAAGGGCCAGGTTAAGACTTTGGAATTAGCCCATTAAAAGTGAAGAAGAAAATAAAATGTATCTTAGCTTACACTGAGACCTAAGTATCTAACCAATTCTGATACTCTAATGGTAATGTCCTGCTGATTTCTCTCCGTCCTTCTCTCCTCAAATCCAGACCATCATCTAATCCGGAGATGTTTTTCTCTAGCTCATCTCCAAAATAAGTCCCATCTTCTCCTCTGCTGAAACTCTAGCACATGTTTTGGATAGCTTCTGCCTCTATTATTGTAACCTACTCCTGTACAACTTTCTGTCTTTCTCCCCTCCAGTTAATTCAAAGTGTAAGTGCCCAATTTATCTTTCTTCCCCTTTGCATGACTCTGGTTCACCACTTTTTACATGCCTCAATAACTTCGACTCTATACTATATATAATTCATGCTTCTCCTTTTCCAGCAAAGGCCTCCATAATGCCACCTCTGCCGTCACATTGTTTCATGTTACTCAATATGCCCAAGGCAGTCTCCTAAATAGCAGAGACCTAGTCCCTTAAGTCCTTGGTCTACGTTATTTACAGTGTCAACATTGCAACCTGTTCTGTACAAAAATAATAGAAGACATGGGCCCTTCCCTGAGGACTGTGTATGTAATACAGGTAGATAACTAAACTAATTTGCTATCAAACCACAGACAAGGTGGGTGAGGTAATGTTTTTCACTGGACCAACTTCTATTGGTGAAAAAGACAAGCTTTCAGTACTACAAAAAGCTTTTCTTCAGGTATGGGAAAAATACTCAGGCCTGGTTTATATTAGAGTTAGGTCAATGTAAGGCAGCTTATGTCAATCTAACTCTGTAAGTGTCTACACTAGAAAGTTGCTCCTGCCGATATAAGTTGCCTACTACACCAACTTAAAAAAAACAATGAGGAGTCCTTGTGGCACCTTAGAGACTAACAAATTTATTTGGGCATAAGCTTTGGTGGGCTAGAACCCACTTCATCAGATGTATGGAGTGGAAAATACAGGAGCAGATATAAATACATGAAAATATGGGAGTTTCCTTGCCAAGTGTGAGGTCAATCTAACGAGACAATTCAATTAACAGTAGGATACCAAGGGAGGAAAAATAAGTTATGTAGTGGTAATGAGTGGCCCATTTCAGACAATTGAAAAGAAGGTGTGAGTAACAGTAGGGGGAAATTAGTATGGGAGAAATTAGGTTTGGGTTTTGTAACGACACAATCACTCCCAGTCTTTATTCAGGCCTAATTTGATGGTGTCCAGTTTGCAAATTAATTCCAGTTCTGCAGGTTCATGTTGGAGTCTGGTTTTGAAGTTTTTTTGTTGAAGAATTGCCACTTTTAGGTCTGTTATTGAGTGACCAGGGAGATTGAAGTGTTCTCCTACTGGTTTTTGAATGTTATAATTCCTGATGTCAGATTTGGGTCCATTTATTCTTTTGCGTAGAGACCGTCTGGTTTGGCCAATGTACATGGCAGAGGGGCATTGCTGGCACATGTTGGCATATATCACATTGGTAGATGTGCAGGCGAATGAGCCCCTGATGGTGTGGCTGATGTGGTTAGGTCCTATGATCGTGTCCCTTGAATAGATATGTGGACAGAATTGGCACGGGGGTTTGTTGCAGGGTTTGGTTCCTGGGTTGGTGTTTTTGTTGTGTGGTGTGTAGTTGCTGGTGAGTATTTGCTTCAGGTTGGGGGGCTGTCTGTAAGCTAGGACTGGCCTGTCTCCCAAGGTCTGTGAGAGTGAGGGATCGTCCTTCAGGATAGGTTGTATATCCTTGATGATGCGCTGGAGAGGTTTTAGTTGGGGGCTGTAGGTGACGGCTACTGGCGTTCTGTTACTTTCTTTGTTGGGCCTGTCTTGTAGTAGGTGACTTCCAGGTACCCTTCTGGCTCTATCAGTCTGTTTCTTCACTTCACCAGGTGGGTATTGTAGTTTTAAGAATGCTTGATAGAGATCCTGTAGGTGTTCATCTCTGTCTGAGGGATTGGAGCAAATGCGTTTTTATCTTAGAGCTTGGCTATAGACAATGGATCATGTGATGTGGTCTGTATGAAAGCTGGAGGCATGTAGGTAAGTATAGTGGTCAGTAGGTTTCCAGTATAGGGTGGTGTTTATGTGACCATCGCTTATTAGCACTGTAGTGTCTAGGAAGTGGACCTCTTGTGTGGACTGGTCCAGGCTGAGGTTGATGGTGGGGTGGAAATTGTTGAAATGCTGGTGGAATTCCTCAAGGGCCTCCTTCCCATGGGTCCAGATGATGAAGATGTCATCAACGTAGTGCAAGTAGAGTAGGGGCGTTAGGGGACGAGAGCTGAGGAAGCGTTGGTTGTTCTAAGTCAGCCATAAAAATGTTGGCATACTGTGGGGCCATGTGGGTACCCATAGCGGTCCCGCTGACTTGAAAGTATAAATTGTCCCCAAATCTGAAATAGTTGTGGGTGAAGACAAAGTCACAAAGTTCAGCCACCAGGTTTGCCGTGATAATATTGGGGATGCTATTCCTGATGGCTTGTAGTCCATTTTTGTGTGGAATGTTCATGTAGAGAGCTTCTACATCCATAGTGGCTAGGATGGTGTGGTGCTTAGGTTGATGTAGTTAGGTCAACACAGTGTCAGTATAGACACTCCGTTGCTTACATGAGACTGTTCCAATTGTCAGCCCCTGGTGTCTGACAGCAGGAGCCCTGCCGCCCAGGGCTGGCTGACAGTTAAATCCGTGCAAGTGTTCCTGTGAGGACGTGTAGTGCCAACGGAAGGAACTAGTGTGGACATGCAATACTGATTTAATTACTGTGGTGGCGGTACGGTGACGTAACTTAAGTCGACCTAATTTTGTAGTGTAGACTTGTTCTCTGTGTATCATACAGCTAAATAAAACTGGAACAGTTTGTTTAGCATAGGGATTTAACACAGGTTTCAAAAGACCATTGAAGGTGAAGGGAGCAGTTAACTCCTCTGCAGTCACAGGACAAAGGCAGGTTAATGGGATGACAGATTGTTCTAATTTGCCATAAATCTGGTGTCTTTGAGTCCATGGTTTTTAGTGTCTAGAAAAGTTATAAATATAAACTCCCAGAATTATCTTTTGAAGGTATTGTACAGGTTTCCTTTAGGGATAAGGACTGAGATGTCCGATATGGAGTGATCATTTTGTCAAATGTGTTCACACACAGGTGATAGTTTTTTTTTCCTTCTGGTTGTAGTGATCGTCTCATTTCCCCAAGATAGGTGTTGTTGGGGTAGTTGAGGTACAGCATATGGTGTGATAGGCACATGTGGGACTGCACATCCTTAGTTGTCCTCTACCACCCCACACTGGAACCCATATGGGGTATCATGAAACAATTACAACCCATACTCAATAGAGACCGCATCCTAAAAGAAATCTTTCCTGGCCCTCCTTTTCTGGCCTTCAAACAACTTCCCAGATTCGCCACATTCTTCATCAGAAACAAGCTCTCCACACACCAAGACCCACTAACTTAAAGTGGCACCAGATGCTGCCCTAACAACAGATTCAAAACCTGAAGACCGATCTCCCTGTTACTTATCAGTACCCCCCACAACACACCTTTCAAGATCTGTGGGTTCTACACCTGCCTATTACAACATGTGGTGTACCTCATCCTGTGCACTAAATGCCCCAATAACAACTATGTTGGTGAAACCAATCACTGCTCTTGAATGAATTCACACACAAAAATGATAAGACAAAAACACTATCACCTGTGAGAGAACACTTTTCATGAAATGATCACTCCCTATATGACCTCTCCGTCCTCATCCTCAAAGGAAACCTGCACAACACCTTCAAAAGATGAACCTGGGAGTTTAAATTCATAACTTTGCTCGACACGACAAATCATGAACTTAATAAAAATAGTGGATTTATGGCTCATTACAACAATCTATAACCCACTAACCCTCCTTTATCCTCCTACGCAGAGGTGATAATTTCCCACTTCACCTCGAATGGTCTCTCACCAAATGTGTTAACTTCTTATGCTGAACAATCTGTACCACCTTGTATTTAACTGTGACACTCTGAGCACCTTTCCCAGACCTGAAGAGAAGCTCTGTGTAATCTTGAAAGCTTGTCTCTTTCACCAACAGAAGTTGACCCAATGAAAGATATTACCTTAACTATCTTGGCTCTCTGATATCCTGGGACAAACATGTCTACAACAACACTACAAATATCAAACCACAGGGCAGATGAGAGAGGCTTGAAAATAAGAAAAAGTTGAGAAGACACTTAGGATAGCAATAGCTTTTTAAAACACTGTCTGTATGAACTGGACATATTAGGGTTGCCACTGGCTCTGTGTATCATTAGACATATCACAATCTCTTTATACAGTTTAGAAATCTGTTAAATGGGGACATTTAAGGGATGTTTCCCTGCTAATTCACTATAATGTTCATATAGCACTTTGAGATCCTGTGATGAGGGGTCTGACTGTGGACACACATTTCCCTAGATTTAGTTTAGAATCGTTACACTCCTCAAAATTGCAATATGCATGGATTCCTAAATTCCTAGGGCCTACTCCTAATTCAAATCAGTGTTGTAATGCATTGTAACAGCATAATAATGAATATCTACTGTTACTAAATTGGATTAATAGATCTTAATAACAAATCTGACACAGATAACGTTAATTTCTCTCTTTTCCTGTACAGGGATAATTTCTTCAGCTATCTACAGGAGAATCCTTAGTACTTGTTGGTCCAAATATTCGCGGACTGAATAATTTTGGGGGCCTCATTTTTTGGATACCTCAAAATTAGAAACACCTGCAATTAATGGCCTATTTCACTTTTTTTCCTGCCATATGAAAGCAAGAAAACGGAATTTTTAAAAAATATTTGTTAAATTCCAATTTAAGTTTCTAAAAATATTTGTATGAATTCCCCGGGGAGTTTGAAAAGAACAAGACTCTTTCAGAAAACACACTTTTTAAATGCCTTTGCCCTGAATAGTGCTCTAAAAGTTTTTTTTTCTAGAGTGAATTATGGGCCTTGTGCTCCTTGTTACAGATAAGGCAGAGACTTCCCTGATCATCCTCAGGCTAGAGTGATTAGAATACAAAGCCTTTTCTGATTTTTACTTTGTTAAACTTCCACTGGTTTCAATGGAACTAAAACCGTTTTCCTTTAAAAATTAAATAACTAAAAATATTATTAAATAACAAATAAAAAAAATAGTTATACCAGCAGAAAATTTGTGCCAGAATATTTTAAACCCTATAGCAACTTTAAAGGTAACATATGATTATACTTGGGGGATGGGAGAGCTCAGTGGTTTGAGCATTGGCCTGTTAAATCCAGGGTTGTGAGTTCAATCCTTGAGGGGGCCACTTAGGAATCTGGGGCAAAATCAGTACTTGGTCCTGCTAGTGAAGGCAGGGGGCTGGACTCAATGACCTTTCAAGGTCCCTTCCAGTTCTAGGAGATAGGTATATCTCCATATATTATTATATTATATTAATCTTTTAATTCTTGTTTGCCTCTAAATTTGGGAGGGATGAAAGAGTCTAGATATAAGAAACGAAATGAGTTGAGAGGGACAATAACTACCCTTAATAAGAAACCTAATATAGTAAAGGATATTTTCCTGTTAAAAACTGTGTTAAAGAACTACTTGAGCTTTGGCAAGAGAAATCCAGAACCATTTTTCAATGCTGTAGGTTCCAAGGTGAGTGTTTCATCTTCAGACTGTTCAAGAGTTGGTTTAAAAGTTTCTCAATGTTTACAAGGCCTAAGGCAACTGTTAGCTGAGTTAAACTTAATACCTTTTAAACCTATTCACTGTACCTTAAATCTTTCACACTGTACATTTTGAATGATTTTTGTGGTCACTTTGTTTCAATGAGACCACTAGGCAAAAACAGATTTAAAGAATACTCCGTGGAGTGTTCCCACAGATCATGACTGTAAAAACAACAACAACAAATGTCATGAGAGAGATTTCTGACTTCTGGCTTGTGTCACTAACTCCAAGAATATTTCCTGTGCTCTTTCAGTGATTCTTGCTATTCACTTTCTGAAGATTTTCCTTTTGGAAAGAGAATATTCACAGATTCATTTCTATTGGGAAACTTGACATCTAGAGAAGGTTCTGCCGACTTTTACTTTCAGAAATGTCATGACTCAGAGGCATTCTCTTCAGAGAGTTCTTGCTCCTTATGTTGTCTGATAGTACTCATTCCTATCAGGTGTTGCTTTGTTTGGCGTGAGTGGTTAGCCAATATTCAGGGCCTTGCACATTTATTTCTGTTAACTAGATTTCTGCTTCTAAGTCCCACAGCCTGCAAATCCAAACACCTAGTACCTCTGTTTGCAGCCAATGAAATTCTTGTTCATATGCCTTGGTTAGTTCTGTTCAGGACTCACTATGGGGGTTTATTGCCTTAGGTGGTAGCTTCCATTTTTTCCAGCCATCTCACTACATACAAGGGACAATTTGCTTCTGTAATTGCTTAGCACACTCATTGACTTTAACAAGGTCTGTGATGGTCTTTGGATCTCATTTGGTAGCACCCATCACTCCCTTCTTGTATATAACAAAAGAGTTGGGTAGATCTAATAATTTATATTTTTTAAAGATTTCCAAAATAATGGTGGATTATGAAGGCCCTACTTGAATCATGGTATGATCTTCAAATAATTGTGGCTGAGTTGCGGACAAGATGTGGAAAATCATGGAAAAGTTATGGATCTTTATTAATAGCGGTAATTTGGAAAAGCCAGAGTAGACCTATTTGTTTAAGAAAAAATTGCTGGAACAATATAAAAACTCAAGTATTATGTTATACCTGCTAATTGGTTTAATAATCAGACATTTTGCCGCAACTATATTCAATTCATTAAAAAAAATAAGTGACCAGTACAACATAAAATTCAGAAGACTGAAAGTCTTAACACAACTGATGTAGAAATTGAGTCCAGTCACTTTAGCCTTTTATATTTTACGAACAGTGAATGTTAGTGCAATACACCCCACTACAGTGATCTGCTTCATGGGCTGTCTTTGCTTTGTGAAGGTTTGTCCGTGCGAGACATTGCACTCTTGGCATCCACAGAGTTAGGCAAGATTGATAGTGATCGCTTTGCTGTCTCTACCTCTGGAAAACCCTATAGAACTGCAGGTGAATTCCAAAACTCTCCAAGATAATTTAATTCACATTCACTTGCAAAAAATGTGTAAGGGGCAAGCTGTGCTTTAGCTTCATGGTCAAACATAGGGATTGCCTCCAGAGGGAGTGCCTGTTCCGATACCGTATTCACTTGTTTCACATCAAATACCCAAACTGCTTTCATAAATAATAGTCCAGGCTGTGTGAACCTTGGTCCTCGTCAAGCTGGTCTAGCAACACTCTCCTCAGTGTTGCAGTTGTATTCCTTCAGTTTGTCTGCTGTTTTCTTGACCAGTCCTTGTAAAAACGTATTTTGCTCTGCATCTTCACTGCTTTTTTTTGGTGTTTTTCTCTGCCCAGTGTGTCAAATCCTTTTCAGGATTGTATTCTGTTTCTATCCATCAATCGCAAATCGTAAAAGATTTAATGGTTTTCATCAATGGTTTGGCATTCCGAGCAATGAACTTCTCTGTCAAGTGGCAAGTTCATGTCATTTAAAAGCAAGATCAGTCTGTCCATTGAGTATCATGTGAAATCTCCATTTCATTTTCAGTAAACTCATGTTAGTCACTTACATGCTCAGCGTGGTAAAGAACTACTTCAAACCATGAATTCCATCTTGTCACTATTGGTTCTGGACACAGAGGCACTTGGTCAGGATTAAGCTGCTGTTTTTTTTTTTTCCTGCAAAGAAAGCCTTGAAACACAGTTTGCGAGCTGGTCAGTGTTTAAACATTTTCTTCATTGCAGCAGTGAATTTATCGACTTCAGAAAAATGAACGTATCACTTCTTACAATATGCACATTACAAGTTACATGCACCAAATTAGGAACTAGCCCCTGTAGAACCTGATTATATGCTCAAGTATAGTATATTGCATTGCTTGTTACTATCCTGGACACCTTATTAAAGTCTATATCAAAATTGATCAGGTACTTCATGACAGCTTGTAACATAGTTGAATAATTTACCAGGTTAAGAACAGGACTGTCCAAAAGAAATGATTGTAGCTTTTCTGAGCCACTCATTCGGGGTACAGCAATGATATGCAGTACATAATTATCTTTGTCATCTATTGACTTATCAAACACAATGCATACAGAATCAGCTACCTTCATACACTCTTTCAGTTCCTTTCTGTGTACTTCAGACGCTTTGGGTAAGTAATCTTGGTGAAGCTTGTTAGCAAAAGATAGAGCACCTGTGTTTGGAATTTGTTTCTGAATGTACACCCTTAAAACTGGGTTATCTGGTTTCTCCATTGGTAAATTTGCACTTGAGAATGCCTCACCAAGTTCAAAATATGCCACATTTTGAATGTCACAACTCTCAGCACTGCAATTAAACATAGATACGACATTGTGTAACGTTTTGCTCTTGATGTCAGATCTGTCTCTGCTTTGCGTTTGGCATGATGATGCCAATCAGAATTTAAATGAACATTAACACTGAATTTACATGTATGGTCTAACTTGACATTGCAGGTTGTACAAAACAACTTTCCACCGTCAGCATGCAGTTGCTTGGGATGCTGCTTTGCATGATGTAAAGCACTGATATTTTCTGCAGTTTTTGAGTCTTTAGCAGGGTTCACCATTTGCTTAAACTCATGGAAATTCTGTACTGTATGTAAACAACTGTTTGGCTCCTAGCAACATATAAGTATAGCGAGATCAGATGAGTTCATTCAAGTTTGAATGCTCATGACAAATTGAAGAAATATTGCCAAAGCTACCGTAGTTAAGGAGGGAAGTACTGGGGGGAAGTGTATGTTGCAAACCTCAAAATGTATGCAAAATTGTGAACTGTGCAAAGTAAGCTAATTAAAATCAAAATTGCAGTGGAAGCCTAATATTACGGGGTTTGGAATTTCCACAATATCATGAATGAAATAGGGCCTTATGGATTATGCTTTTTGAGAATAGAATATTTTAGGGGTGGTAATCCCATCCAGTAAATAGGGCACTGGATTAGAAGTCAGGAAACCTACATTCTATTCCTCTACTCTGCCACTGACTTGTGTGATCTCGGGGAAGTCACTTATCTCTCAACTTCATTTTCCCCCTCCGTAAAATAGGGATAATGATGCTTGCCTGTTTTTGTATGGTGCTGTGAGATCTATTGTTTAAGTATTTTTATTATTGGAAGAGGTTTTCCCCTGAATTGTTAGCAAATTGTTGGAGCTCCTCTGAAAAAGTTTTCATAACTTTGAGAAAAAAGTTCAGTCTAAGAAAACTCTGTTTATTGGGTTAAACTATTCCATTTTGTTGAAAATTACAGTAAAGAGTAAAAAATTGCAAGGAATTACATTCTTACTAATTACACTGAATAATTATATATAATAATAACCATTTTACGCCACACTGACTGACACCTCTGATACAGACAAATAGTGTCAGCACAGAATTCCAATTTAACAAATAGATCTTAATAAATCAGTATTCAGGGTGATTCATTTTTATTTTTTCATTAACTTCACAATCCAAGATCAGGACCTTTTGTAAAGTAATTCTTTGTCAGCACTTCATTTATAATTTGATATATTTTTTTGCCACCTATGAACTGTCGTGGGATTTTTTATTAACTGATTTAATTTGGTTCCTAGATACAGTGCAAGAGCCTTGATATCTGTAGGTGACTCTTCACCAGTGACTAATGCTGTCACAGGGATGTATATCATTAAAATATGATGGACAGTATTTGGTGTGATGGTGATCTCCAGCAATTAGGGGAATATTCAGAAGCTTTAATCACAATATTAAAGGGCAAATTAATGATTGAAAACTCTATAATAAAGACTTTCCTCAGGAAATCAATATACCCAGTATGTCCTCCAAAACATGGCAGAGAATCGATCATCTGAAAACATTTAGCAATGCCCATAAAAATGCTTGATATTATAAATATAAGCATAGGCTGCCTGCTATTTATTATTTACCACTGAATTGTATGCAATGTAGAATAATATTTTGAATTCATATTTGTATAGATAGTTTAAAAGAAAGCTGCACCTCTATAGCTCAGATACAGTGAACTGAAAGAATACTTGGGGAAAGCACTTCTTGTCCCATTTTATCTGGAGACTGAATTCCCTAGAAAAGGGATGTTCACAATTAAAATAAACATTGCTGGATGTATTGCTGAAATGAGAGTTCAGGCCGGATTCTTCTTCAACTGAAATTAAAGCGACAAAAATCCCAATGGCTTCATTGGAAGCAGAATTGGGCTCAGAATTGGGCTCAGCAGCATAGGTGACCACGGTTAGAAATGTAAACTATTTCCCACCCATCATACTAATAATCTATCAATCAGAAAATGAGTATTATATCAACAACCTTTGATGCTTTACACGATATACACTGTCTCTTTGTTCTGGAATGATCAGAGTAAGATTTAAACTGGCTTACAATATCATTGAGGCCCCAGTCTTTCAGTTGACTCTTCAGGATCAGATTCTGGCATTGACAGAATGCATTCCTCAGGTGTACAGGAGTCTGCCCAGGCAGAATCAATTGCTGGACTGGGACCTTCACTTCCGATTGCTGGTATCCCAGATAATGGCATTTCTTAGCTTTGATGCCAGTCTTCAGCAAAAGGTTCAAAAACAACTAAGTAAAACCTTTATTTTTCGTAACATCTCATGTTTGAAGCAGGATGAGTGATTAAAAAATGTTATCTGTGGAATATTTGATTTGAAAAATATAATGGAATTCATTGAACAAATTATTCAGTAAATATATTCATCCACCTCTATAAAATGGGTGACTAATGAAAATAATGCATTCACTGAATGATTTATTTGAAAAGAATGTTAAATTAACTGGAAAAAAATAATTTGACCAGTTCTACTTGTGATTTCTTAAACGGAATGAACGAGCAGCAAAGTGTGTTGTTAGTATTCAGAGTAATATGGTATAGAAGGTTAAAATACTCTTGGAAAATTTGATAAGAGGAGGTAGAAAGAGAATTATCTCTTGTGTGTCACTCAACTTTGTAATCTCTATTTGAATGTTGAATATTAGTGTGATGAGGCCTATAGAAGTACTCTGTTACAGTACTAGAAAATATTTTGAATGATATTTTATGGAAGAAAGAGCGATATTATGACTGATTTTTTTTGTTTTTCCTTGGAGAGTTTCTTCTTGAGGGAATGACCACTTGTGTGAATATGCAAACATTATAGGGCTGACTATGCATAGAGTATTGCTCAGTTATTCTTGATGGTACTATTCAGTGAGTGCTGTGACCAATGACTACATAGCATTTGGAATCTACCATAATTGTTGTCTAAGCATGACATCTTCACATTTGCATCGGTCTTAAAATGTACTAATCTCCTTCAGAGTCCACCTTGTCCTTGGTAGACCCATATACATATCCATGACAGAGTAATAGTCAGATTGTATTTCTGGTTAAAAAGAGTTAACAGGTTATTGGCTTTATTTTAAGAGGCCATTTAAGTCAGTGGAGCTGTGGGTGATCAGATTTTCTGAAAATCAGGCCATTGAATTCTGCAGTTTGAGATGGTAATGGGTTGGGCAAATGAGCTAACATAAAAAAGTCAGTCCAACATGCTTTTAGTGGGTTTTCTTAATATATATTCATGCGCTTCCTGTGACAGATATGGCAGTTTCCTCCAATATATTGCCCTGGTTGTCATGGCAACTAATTTACCTCAGATGACTATAACCTTATTACAAATAAGGGTCCCAGGAAGAGCTGCAGTGAAATCAGACTGGGTTTGAATCAGCTCTGGCTGTGCTCCTTTGGATTTGTCCTGAGGTAAGTTACACTGTTTCTTTTCAGACTGTTGTCTTCCTTCAAACAGGGTTACATGAAAATATGACACACAAACTATATACATAAAAGTGAGCTGGAATAATCTGCTTCTTACAGATGGGGGCTATATCTTTCTGAATATTTACCTTTAAGAAGAGTGGGTAATCCCCTAATCAGTTTTCTGTTAAATAATTAAATAAAAATGTCACTTAGGAGTTGCAGTAAAATTAAGGTGGCAATAAAAATGTTTTGATTAAATACAATTTAATTATTTCAAATATATTGGTCAATATGGAGTTGTTACAAAGATAACAGTGGCAATAAAAGGCACACTGAAGACAATAAAAGTGTAAGTGCTTTATTATTTAATAAGACACGGGAAATATTTTCTTTCTACTAAACACCTAAGGAAATTCACAAAAAAAAAAAATTCATCTAGCATTAGATGAACATGGCTGTCATGAATAAACTAAACCATTAAAAATATTTGGGGAAAACCCCCTAAAACATATTTTAAAAATAGGAAATACAAAGTTAAGGATTAAAGGGTTGTAAAGTCAAGTACTGTCGAGTTAGAAATGCCAGAATGAACATTGTCCATGCATCCTTAATTCAGCTGCCTTGTGTGTATGCATTATGATACAGCCTTTAATTACATGCAGACGTGTAAAAAAATTGGTGCAAGTGTAAGTGAATTGCCCAGCATCACATAAGAACTCAGTAGCAGTGACAGAATCCAAATCTCCTGGTCTTGGCCATAGCCACAAGACCATTCTTTATCTTCCTGAATGTCCCCTGGCTCATTCAGTACAAATCATCCAACTTCTGCAAAAAATTAGGCAGAGCTACAACAGACTTCTTTAATACACATCCCTGATCCATCCCCAGAATTCATCCTGTGCACTGATTGAACCAGAGGTCAATGAAATTTTGTATGTGAAATTTCTTTTAAAAATGGAATCCTAGTATTTTAAAGATTGTGTCATAATGCATACACACAAGGGGGCTGAATTAAAGTTGCAGGGGCAACATTCATTCTGGCCTTTCCTAATTTGAGCATGCTTGACTCTGCATAATCCTTCAATTTGTATTTTCTAATTTTTTATTGTTTAGTTTATTCATGAGAGCAACTTTAACTTATGCTAAACTAAATGTTTTGTTTGTGAATATAATACTGTAGAATGAATTTCCAGTACTTTTAACGGTTTTAGCTATCATGTTTTTTTTATTTAGGTGAAAGGGAAATTTGAATGATTTTCCTTCCCTTTTACATATCTGATAAATTTTAAATTAGGAATATTCTCTGCTGTACAAAATGTAATGGGCCAAAGGCTGGGCAGGTGTAAGTGGGTAGCAACTCCTCTGGAATTAATAGAGACAAGGAGAATTTTTAAACATGCAGGACAGAAACACCTTTTTAAAAACATTTTCTATTTAGGGTAATTTTACAGATTAAAGTCCCAATCCTACAAACACTTAGGCATGTGCTTAACTTCAAGCATATGAGTAGTCTCATTGCCTTTAAGCCTATGTACATTTTTGCAGCATCAGGACTTATATCCTCAAGGATATTGTCTCACTGGTGGAAAACCAGGACATCAGAGAGATTAGTTTAAGTATAGTTGGATCACAGAAACCTTTCCATCTATGCATGTTATTCTGCTCAGCTCCAGAAATATGTCAGTAAAAAACAAATACACCCAACGTGTCCAGTCAAGGATTTGTTTTAAGCAGAAACTATAGCTTGCAGTACTCTGTTACATTTTAATTTTGTTTTCAAAGTACAAAAAGAAGCCTTTGTTTGCACTCGGAAGAGCACCTGTGGAATCCTCAAACATTTACAGGCTTGTCTTTAAAAGCTCATCATTGTGGTTAAGATTTAATCTATCAAAGTGGTATAAATAATGTAGACATAGCCTTAGGTGCCACTTCTTCCCAGAGCAGGTAGAAAATAACTAGGCTAAGTACTTCTCTTTCATGATATGGTACAGATATAACATTGACAGGGTTCAATACTGTCCTTGAGTTATAACCTGATAACTACTTATTACTGATTATTAATAATGTGCTAAATACACAAGTGGAAAGTACTGGGCTTCTGCCAAAGATAAAGACATATATAATAAAGATCAAATAGTATCTTATTAAAACAGAAATAGTCACAAATAAACTTCTGTGGGTTTTCCCTTTTAAATACTGGGGAAAAAAGTCAGAGAGGCTGGAAGGGATAATCAGTAGATTTATGCCCCACATTTGACCTACTTTTAAATTATAATGATTGTTTGATAAATGTCTCCTGGAATCTGAATAGCTTTAAACTATAAGAAAGCCATCTCTGTTTGTGAAGCTATTTAAAACAAAAAAAGCCCTGATTTTTCAAGCCAGTAATTACATATACAAAAATGTTCATACAGCTGAACACCTGATTGAAGCATGTTCAGACACTGAACATGATTGTCGTATCCTGGTCCCCATTGCCTTTCTACTCACAACAGGGCTCAATAACTTTCTCTCAGCCAGGCTGCATGTCCTCCCTAACTTTGTGGTTCCTTAGTTCTCAGCCCAGTCTCCAAAGTACTTCCCTGGACCTGAGACAAGGCTGAATTCCAACTCTTTTTTCCTCTGGCATGTGGCAGAGGCTCCAGTGTTTCCAACTCATGATTTTTTTTCATGAGGCTCACAGTATTTCATGTTTTGCTTAAAGCTTCAATCCTTGGAACCATATTATTGAGAATCTCAACCTTCATTTTAAAGCAAAGGAAGTCTCTAGCCCTCATGTGGTAGGAAAAAGCTTGAAAATATGAACACCTAACAGTTTAAAAACTAAAAGGCCAATTCAAAGTTGTTGTTTGGCTTGAAAAAATCATGATGTTTCAAGCCAATCTCATGATTTTTTTGGAGAGGGGCTTACATTTTTTTGAACATTTGGGGTTGGTGATATTTTAGAGGGACTGGTGGCTCCTGGCTCAGGTCCTGGGAGTGGCTGCTCTTGGGGGAAGTGGTGAAGGAGGAGGCAGCTTTTCCCTCTGTTGGCAGTTCCTACCAGCTCACCACAGACCACTCAGTAGAGCACTGCAAACCTCAACTACAGGAAGCAGTACCCTAACAGCAGGGAAAAGCAGAGACCAGGTACTGGGAATTAATGGAGGGGAAAGGGGGTATCATGCTGTAAGGTTCTTGGAGGAGGAAAAACTGTTTGCCTTACTGCCCACCCCTTTTCCTGCTCACTCCCAGTGCAAACCCATTTACGGAGTTTTCTACCCTGTTTTTTACCAGCCGTGGCTCCCTCCCACAGCACCTATATCTTCCTCCTCTCCTGTCAGTTTTCCACTGCTGGGTCCCCCCTTGCCCCCAATTTTGTAATGATATCTTTCTTCCTGTTCCCTTTTTATTTCTTTTTCCTCTCCTTCAATCAATAGAGACTTGACTCCTATCATCCCCTTCCACTCTCGTGTTTTTCTCCCCAAACTGCCACTCAATGTATGTGTCTATTTGCCTCTCATGCCATCCCCCATTTGTGGTGGTCTCTCTTCCTCCTCTACCCCTTTCCATTTGTGCCTCCCTCTCCCTGTTTCTTTTCTTTGCTTGTCTTTGTTTCTCCCTTTCTCCTCTTTTACCTTGGGTTTTCACTCTTTCCCTCCCATGCCCACAGCTCTCCTACCTACTGCATGAGCCTGTGTCATCTTCATTCCCTGTGTTAAGGCAGGTGACGAGGGCCAGTCCAATGATGCCATCTTTAATAGCAGCCGTGATCAAAGGAAGAGGAGACACTGGCCTGCTTCTCAGCAGTGCTGGCAGCAGCTCCTTGTGGAGGGAGGCTGTAGGTTTAGCAGGTGGCAGCAGCAACAGCAAGGATTTGGAGCTGAGATCTCACTGTTTTGAGTGGACCCCCTTCCAGGGTTAGGTCCCCCCCCCCATGCACTTTGGAAGCTGGGATTCACGTCCTTGATCTATTCTGTGGGTAAACCAATGACTTTTTGAGGGCTTTCAATCTGGTACCTTTTCTAAGCATTAAATTTGCTTACAAAAAAAATGACCCAGTTTTTATTGAACTCTGAAATGTAAGCCAGCCTACAGTTTGTGAGATAAAACATTCAATTAGACAGAATTCACAAAATGTCAACGTTTTGTCCAAGAGGCTTTTTCAAAGCATAGCCCAGAAGTAAAACCACAGTTGTCCTGGTGTTTCTGCATCAGAGGGAGTTCTTGATGTAATTCACAATTATATCAAGTCACTTTTTGGTGTCTCTTTGGGACTTAATTGGAATAGCCCTTAAACAAACAACCCCAAACTTTCTTTCACATATTTATTAAACAACGCTGCTTGTTATTTCTGGAACATGTTTTGAAAAATGCCTTTTGGCCAGGAGGTTGACATTTTATGAATGCTGACTAATATAATGAATGTGAATTTAATGATTTCAAACAGATTGGTCTGTACTTGGTGCCCTAAAATTCAGGAAGATTTTTTCCTATTAGAAGTTAATGCTCTGGAACCACTATAATTTATGGGAGCATCCTATATAGGCCTGATCCTGCAATCCGGATCCAGGAAAAACTACATCTGAAGTACCTTTATTGATAGTATATATAAACAAGATCAATTTTCAATCTTGATGACCAAGGTTTGAGTGGCCATTTCTGTCTCTGGTAGCTCAAATCATCCTGAAGTGCTCAAATATCCATTTCTGGTATCTGTTTGTTAAATACAGTATTCAAATCCAGATTGGAGGTCCCCTATCTATGATACCAGGTTTCTAAATTGGATTCAGTGGGTTATTTTGAATTGCTGGGGATCTGAAAATGTTTTGTTTTAAAAAGTGCCTACAGGCATTCTTGCTCTGTGGCAGAACAAATGAGCCAATCACCAAAGGAAGTAGAGACTAACTAGCAAACACTGCATGTGGCTGAACTTCACTCTTAGAGAAGAGGGCCAGCAAAAACCTGTGAACCACTTAAACCCTATTTGGATGACTTAAGGGGTGACTTTCAACTGCAGTCCATTCTTTCATTTCTGGAGCCTTTAAAGGCTTGTTCTGCTAGTCTTATCAATATAAGAGCATAACATGGACACTTAGCTAAATATCTCAAATAACTGCAAGCCCAGACATAACAGGCAGCTCCTCTTTCTTTACTTTATTATTATTATTTCAAGCTGACTAATCCTTTGAACAGCTTTGCTATCATTTATTTTATGCATCACCTACCATGTTGTTGCATTTAGATTTGAGAAGCTGTTCTGATGATACAGACAGGATGGAGAGACTGCTCCAAAGTACCTGTAAGAGAGGTTTCTGAGAGTCATCCTGTAAAATTGAGTTGGTCTAACTGGATGTCAGCAGTGCCTGTGCATGGTGTATTCCCTAAACTGCTAAATTTTCTAATCTGGGTCTCCCCATCCTTAGTGAAGATTTACAAAGGTGCTACTGCATATCACTGGTTTTTAAAGTTTGTACTTTGAAGCTTTTCTCCTTGTAAATCTCAAGTGATATTCTGCACACACAACTTTGGTCTTTGACCGAACTCAGCAGTGTTCTAAGAGTAAATGTCTACATCTTCCTAAGTAACAATTTCCAAAACAATTCTTTTCAAGGCTGCAGTATATGAGTGGGACTAGTGAAAATGGTGTGAAAAATCAGAAACTGTGAAATTTAGCCAATGTACGGAACAGCATAAATGGCAAAAGTGCCACAAACGGTCTGTGTTTTCTTTAACAGTTTTGAATTCATTCATTGAAAACTTTGGGTCAGAGCTTCAGCTGTGAGGGAGGAGAGGAAAGGTGGTCCTTCTGCTTCCCTGATTTTGTGTTGGGGGCAAAATGACTGTTCTAAATTATGTTGTGTGTAGCAATCATCTTGGGACCACAGCACTGGCCAAGGATCTGATGGAGTTGCTATGTATGCTGCACAGCCTCACGTCTAGTGTGCTCTTTCCTATACCGCCTCTGGTGGGCCACTTATGTGCTGAGGGGAGGGCAGAGTGGCTGGCATAGAGCCAGCTCTGCACCACCCAAAGATTCCTCTCTGTCAGCGGGCATCTGCCAATATCTCTACAGGGCAGATTTTTACACGCTTTTGGGGAGTTTTGGCACTGCCTCAGTAGCACAGCATCTGGAGCTGGGGTGAGAATGTTGCCCCTTAAATGCAGTGGACATTGCACATACACATTTTAATTCATAAATATAAATCCAATGGGTTTAATTCACCACTAGCCTAGGCAGATGCAACTCCATTAATATCAGTGGGAGTTGCACTCACTTGTGCTATCAGCAAATCTAGCCTTGTATGATGATGATGTATTTACTGGGCAAAATTTGGAGGTGGTATAAATTAGTTGTCAAATGTAAAATGATTAGCAAATGGTGTAAGCAGCATAAACCTAATTTGGTTTCTGTGGATGTCCAAAATAGTGTGATTTGATTATTTTTTCTTAAGATGTGTGATGGAAGCAAGGGGGTTGCAAGAACAGGGAACATGCTTGGCAGGGAGAAAAGGGCATATAAAGAGTTCCTCTAAGCCTAACTTGGGGTGATACAAGCAGGCAACTTTCTTAGCAGGAATATTTAAGATAAAGCAACAGCCCCCAATGCTGTAATTTATAGTCATTCCCAACAATACTCCCAGGGGTGAAACATAGCTCTGGAGTGAGTACAACTTCCACTGAATTAAATGGGAGTTTACATCTGCTTACTACAGAGCTGAATTCTAGCTCTAGTCAGGTGCTTTCACTTGTACCAATTATGAACTTTTCTATTCACATACCAGGTAGGCCTGATTCTGATCTCAGATTAGTTTATAGCAGTGGAGTTCCTCCTGATTTATCCTCGTGAGGGATCGGAATCCAGCTATCTATGTTTATGGCATGCCGTATAACTGCTGTGGATGGGAGCTCCCCAGTGGCTGTCGATTTTGCAAGTCCCTTGAAGCTGGCTCTGTAGAGATGAAAGACTCAATCTCCCTGTTAATAATCCCCCCCCCCAAGCCATATAGTCCCCCAAATCTTTGCTAAAGGCTTATCTTTGGTTTCATGCACTAAGGGTTTTATTTTTCTTGAGAAAGAGAGCTAACTTCTGAATATTTTCCCCAAAGTATATTCAGTCTCAGGCAAAAAAAAATTAATTAACCTAAGAAATGTAATTTTACTACTGGAAAGTCAACATAAACTAGCTTTTGTAGGGAAAAAGTAGTTCAATTAAAACAAAAGACCTAGGTGGAACAGACTCTGCCAACCCATCTCACATGCAGTTTTCAGACAAGTGACAAATTAATAGAGCTATTAAGAAATGATATCACTTTGCACTTCTATAAACTCTAAACTATACCAGTGTGGAAAAGATAAATAGTGTCTGCAGACAGTTCTATATGACTTGTGAAATAAAAACTAATAGGATGGAAAATTATTATGAAGGAGAAAATGTGCTGAGATGTTAAATAATCAACAATTTTTACTTGAAGTTATCTAACAGTTGACTGACAACTAGGATAGACAGCGTTTATGATGCTGAAAAAACATCTTTTTACACACCTGATTAAATAAAGTTTTTTTTATAAGTTGTGTAGCAACAGAAATGAAAAGAAAGGGACAAGCTTATATCTTCATATTTTGTGAATGTTATTGCCCATGTCACAGCTAGTTCTTAGACGGCTTTTGTTTTTTTCCATCTAATTATTTATATTACAACAGGAGCGTACAGACTAAGTAAAGAAGGGGTGGGATTCTTTTCAAAAGCATTTAGGAGCACATGTCCTATGGAAAGTGAGGGAGATTTATAATCTGAAGTCACATGAGTGCTTTTGAAAATCCCCCAAAGACCGACAAATTGGGGAAGGGAAACAGAGGAACACAGAGGTGAAGTGACTTGCTCAAGGTCACACAGCAGGTCAGTGGCAGAACCAGGAACAGAAGTCAGGTCTCCTTACGCTCAGTCCAGTGCACCTAACTTCTGAAACATGCTGTCTTACTAAGGGAATAAGCGGGTGGAGAGGAGCCCTGTGCTGGGCAGCAGAGATTGCCGGATGTTCCAGGGGAGGTAAATGCTTTCCAGGGCAAGGCTCAAGATGGGACTATGGGAGCGTGGGGAACAAGGAAGTTAGGGTTAGTATTGACAAGGGTTAGCTGAGCTCAGGGGAGCTTACAAATGCTAGCAAAGAAAGATTAAGGTGTAGGTAAGGGGAAATATGCATATAGGACTCTTTGCTGTATTAACCCTTTTCTCTGCACCTTTGGATGGGTGAATGAATAAATAATGCTTTATTTTGAAGAGTCTGCCTGAGTTGCTTTAACCATCTCACTGGTCACAGATCCATGGAGTGAAAGGGTTTACAGGTGCCAAACACAGATGGGCCTGTTGTGTTAATAAGGTTGGGAACTACAGCCCAGAGATCCAGTCTAAGAGTGGTTGGAACCTCCCATTATGAGGATCAAGTAGTCAGGCCTGTCACCTAAGAGTAGGATGACCAGATAGCAACTCTGAAAAAACAGGATGGGGGTGGGGGGCAATAGGCGCCTATATAAGAAAAAGTCCCAAAAAATGGGACTGTCCCTTTAAAAACAGGACATCTGGTTACCGTACCTAAGAGGTGCATTCAAGAGGGACTAAAAGGAATCTAAAGAGCAGCTCCCCTCGTAACCATGATAGGAAGGAATTGTGATTGAGTCAGAATGACTCTCAGGGCTCCACCTGTACTACCAGTTACTCAGAGTTAAAGGATCGATCTAGCTTCCATTGAAATCAGAGGAAATCTAAGGCTTTATAGGACTTCGTAGCATGAATAGGGACTACTCATGGAAAAACATTTAAATGTGTGTGAAAGTGTTTCCAGGGATGGGGTCTATATGAGTAATTTAGGAGTAGAAAATCCAAGAATGTTGTAGTTATCAAATCACTACACTACACTAGGGCTTAGAATTTCAGCAGTAATTAGAGGTTTTGAGTACCTCTACTTTGAAATACCTTGTAGAGCCCGATTTTCAGAAAGAGCTGAGTTCTTTCTCTCTGAAAATCAGGCCTCCTTGAAGTGTCTCAATGAGGACACCAAAAAATGGAAGCACCTCAACTGACTAGTCACTTCTGAAAATCTAGGCCCAGAAACCAAGGAAATTCAGAGTTAAGATTAAATTTAAAAGAAATTCACCCCCATTTGAATGTATTAAAATGAAAGTGCACCCGAAAAGCTTTACCTCTGCACGTGCAGTGGTGCCAGGCTCCAGTCCCTTAGAGCCATGTTAGCTTTATTCAAAACACTCAAATAGCAATGTTTGATGAATGGAAAAGGGGGGGAAAAACTCTGTAGGAGGAAAATAATTTCAAACTTCTAACATGGTACTACAGTTTGAAGAATAACGATGACTTCACAATTAACCAAAACTGTGTTGGTAAAATTTGAAAGGTAGGAATTTTGCCTAAGAAAAGGAACATAAACATATATTTAGTGTTGATGTGACTCTCTGATGAACAGTTAATTATGAAAGATTTTTAGTGATGCTGAGAATGACATGGGTGGCTTAACTGAAAAGTTTGAGGGATGGCTACTAGGCAAAAATTGTAACAAAACAATATCTTGTAATAAGAGCCTATTGCATTCTTCATGTGCAATGAAACATAGAGCAGACAACTTAAAGGAAACTATCATTAGAACAGGTCTGATTGGGTACAGAATTCATAGATGGCTACCTACAGCACCACTGTCCATGGGTATGGGATGACACAAATAGTATCACTCCTTGAAGAAGCTGCCAGGCCATCAGGAGAACTATCAAAGGCAGTGATTTGGCTGCAAACTTGTGAATATGAGTGCTCAGTTTTGGATGTGGAATATTCAAAGCTGAGTTGGTGGTGTAGGAATTCTGAAAATGTTGCCCCTACTTTGGGCTCCCAAAATGCCCAGGTGCTGCAATTCCAATTGAGTGTTAAGCCATTGGGAGTTGCAAAAGGCAGTTTGTTGTTGTAGATAATGGGACCAAGTGACTGTGTGCCCCCCCGTTGCTAAACACCAAAGTAATACCCCACTGCTCTGAGCCCCACTTCCTAAGCAGGAACCAAGTCAGGATCCCTGGGGTAATGACTCGGTAGAGGTTACATCTCACCACCACCCGAACTCAGAGGAAACTCTGTCAAGGGAACCTCACCCAGTTTTCTGGCGTCTTGGGTTTTTCATAGGAAGGGGTGATCTGGCTGTTGCCATCTTGTTTCATGTATTACTTTTGAAAATTTGATCAAATATAATTTCCCCCCTTTTATTTTTGGCTTTAGAAAAGTGGTAAGAATGAGAGGAGCGGTTAGGGGTTCTCATTGAACAGTCAAGGAAGGATTATAAAAATATTTAAATTAAATTATAAAGAGAAAAATGTCTCAAAATAGAAAAATAAAGGATTGAGTTATTTCTGCTGTGAATCACCACTTGGGCAGTAAAATGGCTAGCCTAGATCTCACTGCTAGATCCAGGCTTTGGCTTGCTCCTATCTGACCTCCATCTGTCCTGGATGGACTGGACAGCTCACTTTATTATTGCTCTTATTATTATTAATTTACTACTGATAATGTGCCAGATGCAGCATAAGAAGAGAATACCATTTACTCCCTCACTTTGCCAGCTAGTTTGAATGCTGTGGGAATGTGCAGTCTCAGCCAGAGACCTAGGCAGCTGGCAAAGCAGTTTAAAAAAAAATTAGCTTCCCCTCACTAGGGTCTTGTGCTGTGGAGAGCAGGTTGGAGACCCAAGACTGCCTATGCTTCCCCCTCTTTGGCTTAGCTTATCTGCTATGGAACGCCTAAGAGCCAAGTGGAGGGAGCACAGAGGCAGCAGAGGAAGTGGCAAAGCTGCTTGTTCAGCCTGGTTGCTCCTATAGTGTGTGCTGATGGAAAAAGTTGACTCAGTTCTCCCACCCACTCCAGAGCCTCACCTCAGACTTGATAGCGAGTACACTGGGTGATAGAGATCACATGGGGAACACATTAGGTGATGGGGCGGGGGCACCTGGAGGAAGCGAAGGCTGCGGACAAAAGGGTGGCACAGGGGGGTTGCTAGGAGACAAGGGGAACACTCGATAGGGGACTTTGGGGACAGGGGACACACAGAAGGACGATTATGATAATCTAGTCTGACCTTCTCCATAACACAGGCCATAGAACGTCTCTCAATTCCTCTTTGAACTACAGCATAATTCAAGAGTCCATTAGAGCAGGGGGACTGGACCCTGAGTCTCTCACCCTGGGTGAATGCTCTAATCACCAGGCTATAAAGTCATTCTCATGCTTGGCGTGCTCTTGTTAGGGCCCAATTGCTTTTTATTTAATCTATAGTGGAACAGCTTCAAAAGGAAACACTGAGTGTGCCCACATCAGAATATCCCATAGCCCAGTAAATAGGGCATTCACCAGAGAGGGGGCAGAACCCTCTTCAAATCCCTTCTCATCAGGTGGGGAGGGACTAGAAGGGGGGTCATTCACATCCCAGATGAGTACCCAGCCCCCGTGGGCTAGAAGTTATGAGGGAGGTCATCCCCCTCACCCTGTGTTCTTACCAACAAAAAGTCTTACATATCTAATTCCAAGAAAGAGTTCATAGCTGAGAATTGCTGGCAGAGAAAGGCAGCTCTCTCCTCTGAGAGAGGGGTGGGGCATAGCACACACTCTTCTCATCTGTATCTTCCATTGGCTAGCTTGGGCAGCTCCCTGCCTTGAATGCTGCTTCTCTCTCTCCCATGCATGGTATAGAGAGCCCAGATGCCTAAATCAGGCTTTGTGAATTGCAATGTTGCTCCTATGATTTTTGCCACAAAGTTAGTGTTGTGATGCTGAGCATCACCACACCTAAGTACCTTTGTGAATCTAGGCCTCAGTTCAGAGTGAATCTGTTCTGGCTTCTCCAAACACTGGGTGTGCTTAATGACTTAATAGGTATTAGCATGATCAGGCCTACACTAACGTTCCATTCTTTCATTTGCAGAGCAACCACATAGCTGCAACATGATCTTTATCCTTGCAATTAATAGCTATGGTTTCAAAGGCTGTAAAAAGAGCAGATCCCCACCTTTGTACAGTATTTCTTTAGTAAAACCACATTCACTGTTTGAACCAATCACAAGCAACATCTGAAGGAAAATGGCCACCCAGTTACTACCCCACCTTCTCCTACTGCTTTCATTCCTGGTATAAGAGACTTTCATCTCTATTCTTTCCTTCCTATTACAGAAAGCTTCAGACTATCAGGCTGATACTGAAGGTAAGTAGTGGCTTCCTGTCTCTCTGGCCATATTGTTAAACAGACACCCCACTTGCAAACAACCACATAAAGTATGTTATATTATGTAATCCTACACCACCTCTGGGTTACATAATAAAACAATTTCACATACACTTCATATGAATTACCTTTCCCTAGGAAGAACAAACTACTCCTAAACTCAGAAGTTACTTTTAAAAAATCTCTTTTATCCAACAAACTCCTAATTTAAAATTAAAACTTGAATGTTTTAAGATTCACTCTACAACACATCAATGGCAAAAGAAAAAAGTCTGTCTGTAAAAAGCAAGCCATTCCATATACCTGCTATCAGTGCCCTGTGGTTGCCATCCTGAACATTTCTACCCCATTATTCAGGCTGCTACCAGATACTATACTTAATGCAAACATTTACTGCAAGCATGGTATAGCATGCTAACAGTTTGAAGGCTTTCCTGCTTCAGAGGGGAATTATAACAAACAAACAAAACTCACAAACAAAAAACCCTAACCCACACATAAGATGAACAACAATTCTGCTACATATTTTGGTTATGTATTTCTGTATTAATAAGGCACTTATTAAAATGGTTTTGGAAATGCTTGTTCTGTACAAAAATGCAAAATGACTTCAATTCTTGAGGTCAGAAAAATAACCCATGATGCCCCATAGTCTTGGTTCAGTATTAAATGATCACAGTGTTCTTTTTTCTAACATGTCTTTGTGTCATTATCATGACTGTCACCTCCATGGAATTCAGACTTAATTTACTATGTTTTGCTTCTTCATCAAAAAAAAGTGTGAAGCAGAATATAGTGAGTATAGACAATAATGACGGAGCTCTGTTTCTGACTTGGTTTTTAGTCACAATAGTGACTCTCACCTAATTAAAAGTGTGAAAATCTCTCTTTTTCTCCAGTTATTTTAGCTTGTCCTTGTTGAATAAGGAAAACACATAGTAAATTAAAAGTGACTTTCATGATGATTTGCATGCATATGAAATTTAATAGGAGCCTCAGAAAACACTTTGTCTGAACTCAAAATAGTTACGTATAATATTTTAAAACAAAAGTTTTCCTTAACTAGTTTACTCATAACACCTTTTTCTGTTAAAATTGAAATAATTTTTTTAAAGTATTAGGTTTTCACTGTTTATAATATTTGGTTACTTGTTATTTGGCTTTTATTGCCATAGGGATTGACAGTAAATTAGTGAGCTTTATTTTTTCTTTCTAATCAATTTCACTTTTGGCTTCTCTTTTCCTAGAGCAGTGTTTGGATGGCAGATACCAAAGGAGAATGGTCATTTTGGTTAAAACAACAACTAGTTCAATTAGAATTGAATTTTTTTTAATGTAATTGTATTGTTTTACAAAACCTGAATTATGGGCAAAATTTGACCAATGTTCCTTTAGGTTTTTTTCTATTGTGAGTCTTGCATGCACATGTGTAGTTCACCTTAAATTTAAAAGTTTAAGATGGACTGAAGAGGGTAACTTTGATATCTGTATTTTGATTAGGTTAGTGGTCAGGGTTTCGAGTTCTTGTCCATTCAGAGCTAGGATCTCACAGGAAACAGGCTGCATTCAAACTGGCTCTGGAAAATTAGGTCTCTTGCTACTTGCATCCAGAAATCCTGGGGCTTGTTTAGATCTAGGGAATCAAATTAAACACTTATATCTAAACACCTTCAAGTTATAAGGTTCTGATTTGAGTCCATTTTTAACCAAGGGAAGAATTTGACTGTTGTTGCCTGATCTTTTGCTTCCTGTTTCATTTGTGATAGGATTACATACACATGGGCTATACTTTAATGGAAAAAGTAAATCCCATTGAAGGTGATGGCAAATATTTGTATAAGGTGGGAGAACTGGGACTGAGTTAGGCTTTGAGTATAAAATTTGTTCTAAAGCTTTGCTAAATACAGAACTCATAACTATTTAAATTATATATTTATATTAGATGCTTTGTGAATAGCCATTTATTGGTATTTAAATGAATTTAAGTGTACTAATTGTTGCAGTCCCCACGAACCATATCCAATCTGGCATGGTATGCCAGCCACTTTTTAACTGGAACTTAAGACCCAATAGAAAGCTACTAAAATTCTTCACTTATGCAAAACTCTGAAAGGCTTTAACAAATTGCTTCTGTGTGGGAGGCAGTTTGCTGCAAAGCTGTCACTTAAAACTTTATCAATCAGAAGTCGGTACAGTTTTTAATTATGTAGATTTTCAAAGTAAAAAACCTCTTCTTACATGAAAATGTATAACTTACAGATTCAGTCAGATGAAACCTGAAACAAGGGATCTGAAGGTTTTTGAAGAGTTTGCCAGGCTTAATTGAAAGGGTTTCAAAGAGCTTGCCATTCTGATTAAGAACTTTATACAATTGAAATATCTGTTGTAAACACTTTTTTTCATTTTAGTATTCTCCTTTATAAAAAGACCTTTTCTTTCCATGTACCTCTGCATGAATTGGTAATAAAGGCTAATCTGTACTGGATAAGGCCCTGGTCCTGCAATTGATTTCATCTGGATGCACCATTGAAGTCAAAGGGCCTCTGTGGAGATGCAGCAGTCTGTAATGTACATTTCATTATTTTTTTTTCCAGATCCGATCTTACTTTAGGAGCCTTGAATCACATAGTTATATTATACTCTGGTGAGGTAGGCGCCCCTTTTCTGCCCCCTCCCCCAGGACAATAGGGCAGGAAATTAAGTGCATTTCTCTTTGTAATGTTTCTAATGAACTCTTCCCTTGTGGGAGAGGTTAGGGGTTGCCATCAAACAGGCAAAGTTATTACTTCTGGACTCCACTATCCCCAGGGTTCCCCGGGGAAAGGAAGCTCCAATCCCATCGCACCTCTGGGTAAAAAAGGTGAGTGTAATTTTATGCTGCTTCTAGTAGAATTATTTTCCATTACTTTTTTGTGATATTTCTGTGGCGTTCAGAGGGAAGCATGCTGCGCAAAGCACCCGCTCCCTACCCACCTCAATATTCTGTCCTCTCCGCACACCTCCAGAATCTTAGATCTTCAGTTATTCAGAGTTGGCACTGGCAAGAGGGAAGGGCTTCTACCTGGACCCATTTAGGGGCATAATGTCTTTGTTCTGCTTTCCCTGCTTGGCTTTTGAGACTGTTCTTCCCTCATTCTATTATGTATCCACTTGTTAATGGGGAAAATCTAGGGGAAATATAATTACAAGTATTAATAATAAGCTATTCTAGCAAAAGTGAGGATAGAAGGATGTTTGTTGCCTTAACTGTCATTGAAGATTTCCTTCTGGCTGTCAAATCAGTATTTAAACCAGTTGGAGATGAATATCTAATTTGTTATAGAAAGACTTCCGTACTAACTCTTTAGCGTGGTTGCTCTTGTCAATAGGAGGCACAAACAGAATGTGAAATGGTCATGAATGCTTTGTTTTTTAATGTATCTCATTTTGGGGGGAGAAAGGCTTTTTTTTCTCCTTTTCAACTTTCAGGCTGTTGGACTTAATTAAATTAGAATGTTTTGTTTGTTTCCATGCTAAGGAGCATTCATCCACAACATATTGTGTAACTATGATCGGACATGCCCCAAGATGCTTTTCTCCAGTGTAAATCTGGCAAAAGAGCTGATGTCATTAGCTCTGTTGAAATTTGTGCACAGCACTGCATACGCCCAAAGAGATACTTCTGAGATTACAATGACAGACCCAATAAACAGTTTTCCTCTGAGCTTGTATAATTCCAGCAAAATGCTGTCTTTGGTGGAATGTGGCACAAGTTCATGTGGAGGTGGCCCATGGCATGATGGTACCTCAGGGATCCTTGCTACCAAAAGTAAGGGGGAACCTGGATAGCACCATGCTTGCCTCTCCATGAAGTTGGAGTTCCTTTTCCTCACAGTGTACTTCTTGGAATAACATGAATAACAGTTGATGTCACTCTTACTGTTGGACCTTGTGCCATTTCATCCAATTTGCATCTTAGATAATCTCTCTGCTGGCTCGTCCTACTGCCAATTTAAAATTAATGTGGCAAAAGATGAGTTTATCATTCCTCCCAAAACCTTCCTCAGTTGCACTGTTTTCTGAATTCATCAGGCTTGCAGCCTTGGTGTCATCTTTGATTACACTCTCCCTTCTTTTTGCTAGATCCTGCTGTATTTTCCCTTCCAAAGGTCACACAGTGAGTCAGTGGGGGAGGCAGGAATAGAACCAGAAATCCTGAGTCATGATTCCTGCTCTAATCACTGGAGAACACTACCACTCTTCACTTATCAGTGAGTAATAGCTGGATACTAATTAAACTTCTTTGTATCTGATTGATTAGCTAGTAACTTTTACATTGCTGTTTATTTGCACTGAAGGAGATTAGTTATTAACATCTATCAGAATCTCACTGGTCATAGTTTCAAAGCTGCAGAATACTGAGGGAGTTTGACAATTAATTGAAATGTACACAAAATTCACCACTCCAATGTGTGTGGACATGAGTGGACAAATATCTTATTTGAAGTAGCATTTGTATGGCCTATTAAATGTATAACAGACATGCAAGAGCATGTGTGGGATTTTTATACTGTTCTTAGCTGATGCAGAAAGTTGAAAACCAAATATTAAAGACTTGTAATTAAAAGGAAAGCTCTTGAAACTGACAAATCTGCTTTTAAAATTCTCTAGGAGCATTTATGAAAACAGAGTGATTTAAAATGCCATTTCAGGATTGATGTGAAAACTCAGACTATCAGTGAGCACTTTTCAAATAGTTCTTGAAAGTCTCTTGGATCATGTACTCAGAAGTGTATCTGAAGCAGGAAATGACTTATTCATGCACTATTTTACGGACTGACATTGTGATTTTTCAAGCTACTTGAAAAGGAGTTCAAAGACTTTTGGATGTGTGGAAACTGGTCTGATGAGTGAGTGAGGCAGAAGTGGGTGGGGAAGTTATAATCAGAAAGACTTGGAATAAATTATGTACGAAATAGATGATTGACATGAGATAGTAAGCCATACAAAATTACTGAGCAAAGGTCATCTGGACCTGGCTTTATATAGTAATATAGATCACCTCTATGAGAGGCTGTTACTGTCCAGAAGGTTATGATATAGAAATGAAAGACTATAAATATCACTTTTTAATTAATTTAAGAAAAGACAACAAAACTAACACTTCAAGACAATTTGAGTTGTCATGACAATATCTATCTATCACAGGTTTCTATATAGAGTAAAGACTTGTTTATGAAGATTCAGTGTCTGCTTCCTGGACAACTGTTACTCTTCTCCTAGTCCTGGTCTAAATGTTCATCTGTTGCATGGAGCATGTAAGGAGGGGTATCATTTGACTAGTATGGAAATATTTAAGCTAATGAGGGGATGTAATATTAATGTGGGGTGACTATGATAATATCTGTTAAGCCCTTGAATATGCGCCTTGAGAGTAAATTAAATGTGTCCAAAAGCCTGAGAAGACTTGTTCAGAGCTTGGCTGCTTTTCCAGTGGATAAAAGTGCTCTATCTTCTCCCCTGACCAGACCAGTCTGCTTCCTGAGTGCTTACAATTCCCTGGTGATTTCAAAATTGTGTGTTGCAGGTCACAAGCACAGCAGATACTAATTCCAAATTGTCTTGTGTTAATTCACCTTTGTTTAAGGAACTGGAAAAGCTGTACTATATATAAATAGCCACTTTTGAGGCTGGATGAAAAAAGTTTATCTGGATAAGTCTGCAACAGGGAATGGTCAGTTTTATGTAAGGTGCTTCCCACCCCTTGAGGTCCAGCAGTGCTGCTGGAAGAACTCTTAGGGGAAGCCAGTCTTCAATTCCTGCCACTGGATCTGTGGGTTATGGGAGACCAACCAGGAGATATCCGCTCCCCACACTTTCCTTTGATTCTGGGTTATACTGAATTTCAGTGTCTCCTGATAGCCTTGGATGGTGGCCTCCCAGGGAATGGTTTCTGTGGATTTTGGCTGTTGGGGAATCTTCAGGATTTGGTCTACATCCACATCGATGAAGTTAACTGTGGCACCTGAGGTGATGAATGCCCAGTGTGAGAGAATTTGTTGGGGATGACCAGGTACTTGTAACTTGTCTAGAACTTGTGGGTGTGGTGTTGCTTGCCGGGAATTGGCATGCATTCCAGTCTGGACTGTGTTTTGGACTTGGGCGTACACTTTGACAGGGCACCAAGCCTGGTCCCTTTTACTGGGCGTTGGCTGGCTCATTTCCCAGCTCCCTTCAGGCTGGGCTTTGTGTGGGGCAGCCAGAGATGGCATCTCCCCACAGTAAAAACACAGGTTGGAATGTCAATGTTGCTCCTTTTCTTCAGGTGTAAGTTGCTGGCAGACCATGTCTTCCTGTGTCAGCTCCCTTTGCGGGGCTGGGTTCAATAGTGGGGGACATGGCTATATCGTTCCACTTTTCTCCTCTTGCTATTCCCGCAATTGATTGTCGATCTGGATGGTGAAATCAATAAAAACATCCAGGTCTGCTTGGGTCTTGAAGTGGGCCAGCTCATCCTTTATTTCTTCTTGTAGGCCCCACCAGAACTGGTATAGTTGTTCCACTACATTCCAGGCTGAAATGTGCTGCATAGGAGGTATTGTACCTTGATCTTGCTGAAGCTTACACAGGACAGCTTTTGTTCTGTGGGCACCATTAGGATAATCAAAGATGGTTGATACTTCTTGCTGGGAGGTGCCCCAGTTAGATAACACTGGACTGTGAGTCTCAAGCAAAAAGCAGGCCCTGTTCAGTGCTTCTTGGGAAAGATGTAGATAGATTGGAGAAAACCTACAGAAGAGCAACAAAAATAGGTTTAGAAAACATGAGGGAAGATTGAAAAAACTGGGTTTGTTTAGTCTGAAGAAGAGAAAACGGAGAGGGGACATAACAATTTTCAAGTGCTTAACAGGTTGTTACAAGGTGGAGGCAGAAATATTGTTCTCTCTAACCTCTGAGGATAGGACAAGAAGCAATGGGCTTAAATTGCAGCAAGGGGGGGTTAGGTTGGACATTAGGAAAAGCTTCCTAACTGTCAGGGTGGTTATGTATGATGGAATAAATTGCCTACGGTGGTTTTGGAATCTCTGTCATTGGAGGCTTTTAAGAGCAGGTTAGTCAAACATCTGTCAGGAATGGTCTAGATCAGGGGTTGGCAACGTTGGCACGCTGCTCGCCAGGGTAAGCACCCTGGCGGGCAGGGCCAGTTTTATTTACCTGCTGACGCGGCAGATTCGGCCGATCGCGGCCCCCACTGGCCGCGGTTCGCCGTCCTGGGCCAATGGGGGCGGCGAGAAGCGGCGCGGGCGAGCGATGTGCTGGCCGCGGCTTCTCACCACCCCCATTGGCCCGGGACGGCGAACCGCGGCCAGTGGGGGGCGATCGGCCGAACCTGCCGCGTCAGCAGGTAAATAAAACTGGCCCTGCCCGCCAGGGTGCTTGCCCTGGTGAGCTGCGTGCCAACGTTGCTGACCCCAGTCTAGATAATACTTAGACCAGCCTTGAATGCAGGGGACTGGACTAGATGACCTCTTGAGGTCCCTTCCAGTCCTTCAATTCTAAGATTCCCCAGTCAGGAGGCTGACTATAGGCTTACCCTGGCTGCACTGGAGGAGTATGTCTGTGTGCAACAGAAGAACTGGAGGTAGCTTTGATTCATGAAACCTCAAAACCTTTGATCCCTGTTAAAGCGTTTTGGCAGGGGGATGACGGGAGCTGGTTGGGTCTGAAGCACAGCATTCTCAGTGCAAAGTTGGAACACTTGCTCCTGCAATGTCTGGTTTTCAGCGACAAACTGTGTAGTCTGCGCCTGTGTCACTTGGTTGTCTGCCAGAAGGTTGGGGAGCTGTGATGCCAGAGGAGCTCTGCTGGATCCATGCCTGGCAGAGCCTATCCCTCCCCCTAACCTATCGGACTGGTTAGGGGGTCCAAGCAAGCTGTTAGGACCAGGACATGGACGGTCTGACCTAATGGTTGGAGTAAGGTGGTCAGAGCCAGTGTCCAAGTTCTGCAGTCAGGATTTTAATGGGCTGTCATAACTATAAAGGGAAGGGTGTAACAGCTGGCCTGTGTACAGTACTATAAAATCCCTCCTGGCCAGAGACTCCAAAATCCTTTTCCCAGTAAAGCACATGTGTCAAACTCAAGGCCCGCGGGCCACATCCGGCCCGCCATACAATTATATCCGGCCCGCGAAATCGTTTTATATATCTGTTTTTAATGGCCCTGTGATATGACGCCCCAATAACACACACTACAAATCCCATGATGCAGTGCAATTGCCGCCAACGGCAAGCCGCGGTTCAAGTTCGCGGTCTGTTGATGTATACAACGCTAATATCAAATCAAAGCTAGACCCCAACAATGGCCAAGAGAAAAATTGATTCTGAAAACCGAGGCTTTCAAAGCCGGTGGGAGAATGAGTATATGTTTACTGAAATTGCAGGTAAACCAGTGTGTCTCCTTTGCGGGAGTAATATCGCTGTAATGAAGGAGTATAACCTAAGACGGTACTACGAGACGAAACATGAGAACAAATTCAAAAACCTGAGCGCAGGACAGAAGCTACAAAAGGTAGAGGAGTTGAAGAAGAATTTGACATCCCAGCAGACGTTTTTCACCAAAGCAAAATCACAAAGTGAAGCTGCTGTGAAAGCAAGTTTCATTGTGGCCGAAGAGATCGCCAAATCAGGACGGCCGTTTACCGAGGGGGAATTCGTAAAGAATTGTATGATGAAAGTGTGCGACGTCCTTTGTCCAGATAAAACGCGAGCGTTTGCAAATGTAAGCCTCAGCAGAAACACTGTTGCTAATCGGGTTTGTGAGATGGCGACTGATTTGAAAACACAGTTGATTGAAAGAGCAAAAGATTTTGTTGCATACTCCCTTGCCGTGGATGAAACTACTGACGCGACTGACACTGCACAGCTGGCGATATTTATCCGTGGTGTGGATTCCAATTTGTGCGTAACAGAGGAAATACTGGACATTAAATCGATGCACGGGACAACGAAAGGAGAAGACATCTTTGGAAATGTATTTCAAAGTGTAACCGACATGAAACTGCCGTGGGAAAAACTCGTTGGACTTACAACAGATGGCGCACCTGCTATGTGTGGTGAAAAAAATGGACTGGTGGGAAGGATGCGCTCAAAGATGCGGGAGGAGAACTGTGCCGGTGAGTTGACAGTGTATCACTGCATCATACACCAGGAATCGCTGAGTGCTAAAGTCCTAAAAATGGATCATGTGATGAACACTGTAACACAAACCGTCAACTTTATCAGAGCCCACGGTTTAAATCACCGCCAATTCCAGTCTTTTCTGCGGGAAATAGATAGCGAGTTTGGCGATATGCCATATCATACGGAGGTCCGGTGGCTAAGTCGGGGAAAAGTTCTCAAAAGACACTTTGAGCTGCGAGAGGAAATCTGCCAGTTCATGGACAGTAAGGGGAAAGACTGCACAGTTCTGCGGGATGAAAAGTGGAAATGTGAGTTGGCATTCCTGGCTGACATAACGTCGCATCTTAGCGCTTTAAACCTTCAACTCCAGGGACGGGAGCACATAATAACCGATATGCATGATGCAGTGAAGGCATTTCAAGTGAAGCTGCGCTTATGGGAGACACAAATGCACCAATGCAACTTGTCTCACTTTCCCTGTTGCCAAGTAATACGGAACCAAGAAAGTGCCACAGTTTTCCCAAATGCCACCTTTGCTGAAAAACTCAGCGCGCTGCGCACTGAGTTCGCACGGCGCTTCAGTGACTTTGAGGCACAGAAAAGTAACTTCGAGCTGCTTCGCAACCCATTTGCAGTCGATGTGGAAACCGCACCTGTAGAAATGCAGATGGAGCTGATAGAACTGCAATGTAACGGGACACTGAAGGCAAAGTATGACACTGCGGGGCCAGCACAGTTCACTCGCTTCATTCCTGAAGCGATGCCGCAGCTCCGCCAACATGCGGCTCGAATCCTGTCCATGTTTGGCAGCACATATCTGTGCGAGCAGCTGTTCTCTGTGATGAAAATTAACAAAACGTCACACAGGAGTCGCCTCACTGATGAACACCTGCAATCGATCCTGAGAATCTTCACAACACAGAACCTAACCCCAAACATAAACGAACTTGTTGCAAAGAAAAGACTCCAAGTATCAGGCTCTGACTAAATAGGACAAGAAAATGGAATGTTATGATTTGTTATGATTATACTTTTGCTTTAAATTCAATTTTTTATTTATATTTTCAGATTTTTTAATATTCCAGCATGTACAGATTTTGAATGTACTGTATTGACAGGATATTTTTTTATGAAGAGCAAAATATTTTAAGTTGAAATGTATTTATTTTGGAATGATATCCTGTATTTTGGTTCATATTAATGGTTAAAAAACATAAATATTTAGTCTGTTAAATAAATGGTTATACTGTTCGGCCCGCGAGTTTTGAGTTTTGGCCCCCTGTGCAATTGAGTTTGACACCCCTGCTGTAAAGGGTTAAGAAGCTCAGGTAACCTGGCTGGCATCTGACCCAAAGGACCAATAAGGGGACAAGATACTTTCAAATCTTGGGGGGGGGGGGGGGGGAGGCTTTTGTTTTGTGCTCTTTGTTTGGGAGTTCGTTCGCTCTTGGGACTGAGAGGGACCAGACATCAATCCAGGTTCTCCCCATCTTTCTAAACAAGTTTGAAATATGAGAGACTTGTAAATAAAAAGCCAGGCAAGGCGTCTTAGTTTTACTTTGTTTTCTCAACTTGTAAATGTACCTTTTACTAGAGTGTTTATCTTTGTTTGCTATACTTTGAACCTGAGGCTAGAGGGAGGTCCTCTGAGCTCTTTAAGTTTGATTACCCTGTAAAGTTATTGTCCATACTGATTTTACAGAGATGATTTTTACCTTTTTCTTTAATTAAAAGCCTTCTTTTTAAGAACCTGATTGATTTTTCCTTGTTTTTAGATCTAAGGGGGTTGGATCTGTATTCACCAGGAGTTGGTGAAAGGAAGTAGGGGGGATGGTTAATTTCTCCTTGTTTTAAGATCCAAGGGGGTTTGGATCTGTATTCACCAGGGAATTGGTGAAAGGTTTCCCAAGGCTACCCAGGGAAGGGAATTAGTTTTTGGGAATGGTGGCAGCGGACCAGATCTAAGCTGGTAGTTAAGCTTAGAAGTTTTCATGCAGGCCCCCACATTTGTACCCTAAAGTTCAAAGTGGGGATACAGCCTTGACATGGGCATTACTTCTGGGAGGGGTCAGAGTGCTGCTAACCCCTCACTTTGAGTAATTCTGAGTGAGCTCCCCAGTGGCAGACAGGGTGAGGGGGCTGCCTGGGAACCCCTGGGCCCTTACAGTGAGTCACTCAGAGACTATAGAGTTAAGACCTATACAAGTACCTATTGTGTTTTTGCCCTGTGCGTGTACAGCACCTAGCACAATGGGGTCCTGGTCCATGTCTAAGGCTCCTATGTGCTACAGTAATGCAAATAATAGACTCTTCAAACTGTCATCCCCTACGACCCAGATCCTTCTCTGCTGTACTGCTTGCTAGCCATATTCCCTGATTCTGTATTTGTGAATTTGATTAATCCTTCCTATATGATCCACTTTTCATTTGTCTTTATTTTTTCTAATTTTATTGATTTTAGTCCATTTCTCCATTTTCTCAAGATTGTGCTGTAGTTTAATCCTGTCCTACAAGGTTTTTATAATCCCTTGCAGCTTTATCTTGTCTGTACGTTTTATTATCAAAGTCTCTGCTCACCTCTTCAACTTGTTAATTACAATACTGAGTAGTGTTGGATATAAGAGAGATGCCTGAGGGACCACACACTCCTTCGATAGAACACTGGTATTGAAGCTGTAATATAGAGGAGCAAGTTAACTGAACACTCGCTGTACAGTATGTGTATTCGGTCCATGTTGAAAGATATGCGGTCATAAGAGGATGCATGATGGTATATTTTATGGGGCTGTCCCACTTCTGGGAAATTGTAATCAAGATCTGATATTGAACATGGTCTTGTCTCTTAACTTCTCTCGTCAGAGTAGACGTGATGTCAGATCATGGAGAGGTACACCATCTCTAAGGCAATGTCTATGCTTCCGAGATTACAGTGGCACAGCTGTACTGCTACAGCTGTGGCACTGTCAGAGCACTCATATAGCCATGTTATGCAGATGGAAGAAAACTCTCTCGTTGACATAATAAAACCAGCTCAACGAGCAGCAGTAGCTATGTTGGTGGAAGAGTGTCTGCGGCTGACATAGAGCTGTGCACATGAGTGCTTAGGCCGGCAAAACTTATGTCACTTGGGAGGAGGGGGTGTTTTCACAATCCCGAGCGACAAAATTTTGCCGACATAAGTGCTAGTGTAGGCATGGCCTAATATTGTCTAAAGCTATGAGTTTATATGTGACACTTGATGCATAGATTGTTACGATTTCCCCTCCCCCTTAATATTTTTACCATTCTTTCATCATGTTTGGGCAAGTCAGTCTGGATTGTTATGGAAAATAAAGTCAGAAAAAGGATAAGTGTCAGCTACAGTGAACAGAAAATATAGACATTCATATCTTATAGACCATATGGCGCTGCACAGAGGGAATGTGTTCTGTTCAGGACCTGTCCCTGTTGATGTTTTGTAACCCCTTTAAGCTGGCTACTGGAAGGAAATGCTGGCCATCTGGCCACCCACTCTCCAGCCACCCAGCTCTGAAGGCAGCAGCGCAGAAGTAAGGATGGCATGGTATGGCATTGCCACCCTTACTTCTATGCTGCTGCTGATGGGACACTGCCTTCAGAGCAGGGCGCCCAGCCAACACCTGCTGCTCTACGGCTGCTCAGTTCTGAAGGCAGCGCAGAAGGGTGACAATACCATGACACCCCCCCCCCCCCCAAGATAATCTTGTGGCCCCCTGCAACTCCCTTTTGGGTCAGGACTCCCTATTTGAGAAACTCTGGTTTCCCCCATGAAATCAGTATAGTGTAGGGTAAAAGCACATAAAAGACTAGCTATCACGGTCTGTGACACATTTTTCATGGCTGTGAATTTGATAGGGCCCTACACATGTTCCTTCAGGTGTGTGTTACATGTTGCCATCCTACCCACGCCCTTCCCCCACACAACATCTGAGGGTCTCTGTGAGCCCTGACCCCTGAGTTTTCCCATATGCAAAGTCAAATTCAGAGGATGATGATGAAAGAGGATTAGCATTTTTAAGTAAGCAGGTGAAGAGGGAGGACAGGGCACTCTTTCCTCCTTCACCATTCCATGTACCCCCATTAAACCCACTACTTCCATGCCCTTCCTCTATCCCTTGTGATGATTGTTCTAGTTTTTCATGTTAGAAATCTGGTCAGCCCTTCTCCAGTCCTTGATTTGTCTTTCCCCTGTTACGTGTACAAGAAGTACTCATGAAGTATTACCAAAAGGGGAATTTTGTTTTTATTGTCTGAAGAGTTCTTATTTCATAACTCAGTGAATAAAGGATACTGAGAGAACTGACTGTGGATACATTAAATGCAACATATGAGAGAATTCCTTGCTGAAAAACTTGCTTCTCTGATGATTTATAAAAGTACACTCTTTGAAATTATTACCATTTTTTTCTCTGCTGAAAACCAGACAGTAAATTTAACCACTACAAGGTGATTTTAAAATCTTTATTTTGAGTGTTTTCTCTGCAGATCTGCCTTCTGGAATTAAGTGGCTACATGAATAGGTTCTCCTGCTGCAAAGAGTTAATTTTCAAACATAGAATTCCTCTCAGCTGGATAATGCATGGAATGCAACAAGATACTGTTATAGAATTTGAATTGAATAAATCATTGTTTAAAGTTAAGGCCCAACATGCCCTATCCTTCAGAAAAACAACCTGGAGGGAGGGAGAACTGCAGGATTCCCCTTGAAGAGATTTCTGAAGTTGTTTCAGGTAAGAGGTCTGAGATAAGGGGGGTTCAACAACCAGAAACCACATTAATTGAACTATGTAGAGGGATAAGGTGAATGGTACAAAGGCTCTGTCCTCCCTGGCAAATGGCTCTCTGTTTAATGGGTCCCCTAGCATGGAAGTGCTTACAGGAATATCAGCACATCCATGAATCTGTATTAACTTTCCTGAAGCTTCCCTGCAGGGTTTGAGGAGGGACAGTGTGTGTCCCTAGGACCTCTTTCCCATGTGCATGTTCCCTGTGTCCTCTGTAAGTCCTGGGATGGCAGGGTTTAGGGGCACATTAGGCCAGAGACAGATGTGGAGGGACTTCTCCATGTATTGTTCTGGAGGGTACAATCGGAGTCTAATTTATTATTTAGATAACACCACAGTATAGAACTGTGGGCAGGAAAGATATAGAAACCTATACATATTTTCATAAATTAGAAGTTCAAATTAAAATGTACATGTAGGAGTTATACACTGAATTATTTAGGTGATATTTAAATGTTGGGATTTATAAATCAGTCATGTGATAGAGCAATGCTAAAATTCCTATGCGGTGATGATAAAATTCAAAAGGTTTTGTTTGTTTGCATCAAAAATGTGTTACTTTTATCTGTCTATGATAGAGAAAGGTCTACCCTTGACTACCCTCTCCTTGGTGTTTAGTCTTGTTAGATAATTCATAAATAACCACCATATCTCTTTTGAGAGGCAAGGCAGGTGAGGTAATATACATATAACACTGCAAACACCCTCTCTCTCGAGTCACTTATTCAAGCTACAGATTTATAGTTCTCTTAAGTCCGTCCCTCCAGGTGCTTTATGATCTTTTTTTACTTTTCTCTATTATCTATTTGTTGATTCTGTTATAGAATTGAGCTGCCTGGCACAGTAGTATATGCAATATTATATATGCAAGCCTTGCCTATCAGCTAGTTGCTGTGAATGTTAAAAGAATAGCAACACTCAGTTTATCCACTTTTAAAAAATTAGTCACAATAGCAATCAAATGTTTTCAAATACCCCCCCAAAAAAGATTCCGGTATTTGATGAGGGTCCCACTTCACTCAAATAGATCAGTGATATATGTAGCCTTGCTTAGTGTTAGATATTAAGAATATTTCAGTGTTTATAACATTAATAAATACTGTCAGGAAGCTTAAATAGTTCTCTGTGTATCTAAAATTACGTTTCTCCATTTGTACAGTCCAAAATGGGTTAGGCGTTTCACAGACACAGAATAAGACACATCCTTTGCTCTGATCTAGCAAACATGTAAATAACCTTATGTACATTAGCAATCCTATTGAAGTCAATGATGCTATTCAAGTGTACAAAGTTCCCTTTGTGCAAAGGTTTCAAAGATAGGGCCTAATAGGACAAAAAAGCAGATATATAATATCTCATTGTCTTTTTTTGGTGGGTTATTTTTAGGGAAGGGAAAAAAAATCAGGAACGTTTGTTGCTGAACCATTGCTATATCATTTCTCAGACTTATTTAAGACCCCCTTCCCCTCCCTGTCCAAAGGGCTTCCAAAAAATTACTTATGAAAGTTACAGACTGACTCGAATAGTCCTGAATTTACTTAAGTTAATTTCCCAGGGTAGATATTTGTGTGAAGTAATTATAGAACATTATTTGACCTCTCTGAGTGCCCTGTGGGACTTTTTGGTTTTGCATTAAATTTATTTTCTCAGTATGTCTCATTTTGTGTCTATCAGTCACTGTACTTTTGATCTTTATTGCCATTTAATGTGGTGATGCTGTGGTTTGATCTTGAGCCCATGCTTCTTAGTAGATACATATTATTCTGGGCGAACAAATTCTTCAGTGTTCTAATGAACTAGATTATTATCGTTGGGATGACAGTTCCTAAATTCATATGTATATTCCTACTGAGACAAGTGCCGTAGTCTCTGTGCCCATTGGATACCAATTAGAGCATGTCCAGGAGTTTCCTTAAACTTAATCATGGTAACATGGAAACATATCTCCTTGGTCCTAAGATTGTTTGGCTCCCTATTGCTATCTGTTTCTGTTGATGAAAGTCAATAAGTCCCTGCTGCAACAGCCAGAAAGTGGGTTGTTTTACATTTCTTTGTAGGCTAATCTGCCTGATACGCTTTTACATAAACTTTGGGAGGGGCGGGGGTGTATCCCAGTTTCCTTACAATGAAAAAGAACCATTTCCCTGATTGGAAAGGTTTGCTTTGCCCCTACTCAAACAGTGCAGTAGTTCAAAAATGTTCCTCCAATATTAAAAGTCCATGGTGTATAACTTGTAAGTTGTGTTGCTTTTTATGTTCCACTACCAGCTGTTTGAGATCAGCTGATGTAAAACTCCACCTAAATTTTGCTGCCCCAGTGAGGACTCTGTTCTCTTCCTGGATGGAGTATGGTGATCTGGAAAGTAGGAGATGTTAGGCTTTCCCTATACATAGAGAGCAACATTTGTTTTCAGTTTAGATTACCTCTGTTTCAGACTAAGGAAAAGAAGAACAAATATGAAGTCTGCATGGAAGAGAACAGAGCGGCACCTTATAGCATTTAGCAAGTGAACTGAAACACAAAAGCCTTGTTCATATTAGAAGTTTTGGTTGTGTTTAATATCGTGTGTTCCCTATCTTGTGACTTTAACATGCTCTGTATTCAAACACCGAAGTTCTTCATTCATGTTAGTTGGGCTGTAGCTTGTGTCAAGTATCCTAGAGGTCCTCTTAGAGTTAACAGCATGGGGCTGAATCGTTGACTCAGACATGTCACTGCCCATGCGGATGGAGGTTAGTATTGTTATAGTGCACACATCATCTTAGTTCTCCACAAGCTATCCCACAGAGCCCCTCTAACTTAAAGATGGACTGTCTGGCTCTTAGACTAGCTTCCACTGCCCAGGAGCCAACCTGGATGGAGGCTGACTACCTATTTATGTTTTCCCAGTGCAGCCACATGGGCTCCAGTTTCAATCTGCTTCCATGTTGACCAACCTGTATGAGTAAACCACTTCCTGATACATCTGAACATTAGTCTCCTGTCTGCTCTACAGTGCAGCTGCCAATGCTGCAGGGAGGAGAGGCTTATAATGCTCATTGAAAGATTACCCTACGAGGGTAGGAAGACTGAGAGAAACTGTTTACAGTTTCTGCCCCAGTGGCAGTCTCCTTTTGCAAAACATTGTCCCTCCTCCACGCCCCGACCCCCTTGATTGATTACATACAACACTTTTTCTGCTCTACAGGCTGAAAGTGTATCTATTTCTCATAAATGGAAAGATGGGTATCTTACTGTTTGGAATTTTATCTTACTGTTTCTATGGAACTTTTTGTTAGCTATTGGCTCCAGAGCTGGTGTTACTTGTGTAAATAATAAAATTAATCACACGAGGCAATGTTTACAGAAAAGGTACTATAAAAAGAGTTTATTTCATGGAGTGGTACAAAACGTGTTTTTAGCTGATTTGATGGCACTGAATATATAACACTTCTAATTTATACTTCCCCCTTAAGGTTTGTTTAATGAACAAAAGGTTTTCATAAACTTAGAACTTCAGTTCTTTGTACCCACAGAAACGAGCTGCAAAATATTTAATATGGACTTAAAGCTGCTGCATCTCTTGGAAAATATTCTGTTTAGAAACAATTCTTCATGAATCTTAAGGGAATTAAGCTCCTAAGGGACTTAGGTGCTGTGAAAATTTTAATTTAATTTGAATATTTAATATTTTTTTCTATTTCCCTCCATCCCCTGGTTCTGTTTCCCAAAGGACATACATGTGAATAAAATCAGACTTTTCATTACTTAAAATGTAATTGGCTCTTACTACTTCTGCTTCACGGGGAATTAACAGTCCTCCCATGGTGATGTTGTCATGCTTACGTGGTAAACATTCAACAGTAAGCAACTGTCCAAAATGCATCTGAGTTTTTATTATATAAGTAGGGCCCTATCAAATTCAGTGCCATGAAAAATGCGTCACGGACCATGAAATCTCATCTCCCCTTTCAAATCTGGCTATTGTAGGGGAGTGACAGTATTGCCACCCTTCTGCACTGGAGCTGGGCAGATGGAAAATTGGGGCTGCTGGCCAGGCACCTAGCTGTGAAGGCAGCGCTGGCACCAGCAGCAGCGCAGAAGTGAGGGTGGTATGATATGGGGGGGAAGTCATCATTTTGAGGGGGGCAGGGCCATGGTTCCCCCTCTCGCCCACCTCACAGCCAGCCCAAGGCCCATTTAACTTTCAAGCACTGGGCCTGAAGCTGGGGAGCGGCTGGGCTGGGCATGCCCTGGTTGGGGGTTCCTACCATGCACCAGGCTCCAACTGCTAGTCCTGGCCGGGCTGGGGAGCAACAGGACTTCCTCTTCCCCTGTATGGGCTGCTCCCAGGGCTGGAGCAATTACTTGATGCTTAAGTCATTTAAGTCCCATTGTGTCACCAGGCCATGCTGACAGACTGTGATAGACAAGACGTTGTAGTACTGCTGCTAGTAAAGTCTAAAACATAGACACATGGCAAGTAGAGTTTTAAGGGACATAATTTGGCACCCACTGGTCTCTCTAGATTCTGGCATATAGTTAGTGTTGAGACAAGCGATTGGCATGCACCTTGCCTTTTACATTCTCCCATATTTTAATATTTACTTTTAAAAAGTTTTTAATACCAAAGTAACTTGTTTTTTTTTAACACACCATATCTTATGATTGTGCTTTGCTATCACTTCCTCATTTTTGCTTGTTATCCCCTTCAGTGTTATGTTTACATTAGATTGGTGTGTCCTTGATAAAGGGAGAGGTCAGTTTTATTTGTTAAATTCCATGCAGGTGCTTTATAATATTAAAATTATTAGTGTGTGTATAGCTGAATATGTATGACCCCATGGGCATATCTGAGTGTTTGTTGTCGCTATGGGAATAAACTGTTCAGCACAGCAGGTGCAGTACATGCATAACTTTTACAGTAAGAATTGTTAGTGTATTGTTCAGGAATATAAAGGTTACCATTTACATCAATAATGGGCATCAAATGTCATTCTGGTAAGGAGCTGCCTTCAATGAATATCTGGTAGGCATGGGAGACAACGAATAGAAACTGTTTTTCTCAACCAATGACATATCAAAGACTTGACAGCATAATAACGTTCCCCCAATTTCAGTCAATTGCTGTCTGACAGTTGAAAAGCTTATCTATTCAGATAGCTCACCCACTCTTATGCCTGGAATTCAGCAACTATAACAATGCTGAATCTATATGCTTGGGAGTAGGAAAAGTAAATACTCATGAAACACCAAATGCAGGTAGTAAAATCATGAACTGTGCAGCATGTTGCACAGTATCATTTAATTATGGAACACTGCAAGGTCATGAAATCATTTTCGGATGTAGCCTTTTTTATTTAAATTGAATTTAGTGATTTTTGTAATAAACAGAGTTCTGCTCCTGTTGCTACAGTTTTTAAAGCTTAACCGAGTGAAAATCAACTCTAGTGTTTTTTCTCAAATTTGGAGATTCTAGGAACTCACAAAGACCAAGGATAGTGACTACAGACACCATCACAAGTACAAAGTCTTATCTGCATTACTAGTTTTATTAAAGCAATAAGTAAAATTACAATTACCCATGCATATATAAATCCTACAATTCAATGACTAAGACTGTAGTCATACTTACATCCTCAAAGAAATGCTAGGCTCTGATGGATCTGTTAACAGACTATCATTAATAGAGAGATGGTTCCTTCTGGAGTTTCTGATGGGTCTTCCCTTGGGGTCTTTCCACTTCTACTCAACCAGGGAACCTGTTTTATATTATTCTGACCAGGCCTAACACCTTATACATATGCATGAGGGTTTCAATCCTCTTTTCTTTATCTGTATTTCCACATCCCATAAATATTGGGGTGCTCAGTTTTTCATAGGTTGTTTCTTAGTTTCCCTTATTCTCATTAGTATCTATACACAACATGTGTCCATGGTAACCTGCAGTCAGAGCAGGATATTCCATTATGTTACAATCAGATGTCTTGTGGTTTTGGACAGTACATAGCTGCAGTAGACCACAGTCTTTCCATAACATCACCTATGGGCACATCTTTTATAGTTATCTTGTAACCTTACTGACATAGGGTTATTCCTAGGTCACCCAGTCATGTCAAGCATTCTTAAGTCTACAACAGGATGGGCAAACTTTTTGGCCCCTGGGCCACATCTGGGTATGGAAATTGTATGGCGGGCCATGAATGCTCACAAAATTGGGGATGGGATGTGGGAGCGGCTGGGGATGCGGGCTCTTGGGTGGGGCTAGAAATGAGGAGTTCAGGGTGTAGGAGGGTGCTTCAGGCTGGGATTGAGGGGTTTGGAGGGTGGGAGGGGGATCAGGGCTGTGGTAGGGGGTTGGGGCGTGGGGGGGTGGCTCAGGGGTGCAGGCTCTGGGTGGCGCTTATCTCAAGTGGCTCCCGCAAGCAGCAGCATGACCCCCTCTGGCGCCTATGGAGAGGCGCGGCCAGGCGGCTCTGCTGCGCGCTGCCCCATCTGCAGGTCCCGCTCCTGCAGCTCCCATTGGCCACAATTCCTGGCTAATGGAAGCTGCTGGTCGGCGCCTGGGGTGGGGGTAGCATGCGGAGTGGGATCTCTTGGCTGCCCCACGCATAGGAGCTGGAGTGGGGACATGCCGCTGCTTCTGGGAGCCGCACGGTGCAGCGCCCAACCCTGCTCCCCAGCTGGAGTACCAGAGTGGGACAAGCCCCAGATCCTGATCCCCAGCGGGAGCTGAAGGGCTGGATTAAAATGGCTGGCGGGCCGGATATGGCCCGCAGGCCATAGTTTGCCCACCCCAGTCTACAGCCTAGTATGGCTTAACTAAAATCTTACAGGCCTCAGCTCATAGGCCTTGCATTCCAGCCATGCTTTACTTATATACCAAATACACATTCATCACTTCTAAATACTTGGCAATCTTACACGTCTATAAGCCTACCATTTAAATCTATTTTGCATACATTGATTATATATGAAATAGCATCTGAGTTGACCATAACACCAAATAACACAATGATAAATGGATGATAAAATGAACTAATTGGCTACACAGAGGAGACAACATATATGCACAGTATACATCAAAAATAATAATATCAATTAGGTACTTAATAGGTTAGTTTAAAGAGCAGGTGTTATAAAAATTATGGAACATAACACTGGCACCATTCTCAAGGCTGGTAACTTGTTGCCAATGCAGCTGCCTATTATTAATTATTAGTACTATCATAGCACCTAGCAGCCCTGGTCATGGACCCAGGACTCCATAGTGCCATATGCTGCACAGACAGAACAAAATGATGGTTCCTACCCCCAAAGAGCTTATGGTCTACGACAAAAGACATCAGATGGAGGAGGACAATGAGAAAATATTGGTCAGCATGACAGGGAGCATTCTCAGTGCGCCAGTAGTCTAATTGTTGTCAGGTATTTTGAATCTAGAGAGGAATCTGAACTTGAAATCAGAATCTCAATATCCTTGAACTTTGCGTGGAGAGTGTAAAATCTGGACCGGAGTATAAAATCCATTTGTCATAGCATACCCACCCATGGCATATGCTGGAGCTCAATTTGTCACTTCAGCTTGTTTCTGTGGAACGTAAAAGAAAAAAAAAAAGTGATCGCAGAGGATGCCTACACAACTAAATATTGTAGAGTACATTGTAGAACGAAATCCTAACAGTGAACACATTTTAGTAGGCTGACTGTTCTGAATAAAACGCAGCAATCTGTCACTCGGCCTTTCTGTGACATTTGATATATTGAAATTACCGGGAAAAGATTGCTTTTTGACATACTAAATGAATTGAATTAAAAATGTGTGATTCGTGGCATCTGTGTTTTGGGGTTTTGTTTTTTTTATGTTTTAATCAATATATTCTGAGGGAAATTAATTGAAGCCATAAAATAAACTTAAATGTCTTAAGTGATCGCCTACAGGACCAACAGAAATTGGTTGTGTAATAGAAGTAACTTTTAACTGAAGGTCAAGCAATAATATACTGAAAACCTTGGGGATGCTTTAAGAGATGCTTAAGATAAGGGCTTATTATTTACTTATCTTACAGTAGTGCTTATTGTGCATAGCACTGTTCAAAAACAATGATCTCACCGTCTAGGTAGAGAAGACAGAGAGAGAGAGATGAAGTGACTTGCCCAAGGTCACACAGCAGGATGAGAGCAGAATTAAGAATAGAACTCAGGTTTTCTGACTCTTTTGCCCTATTCCCTGGACCACACTGGCTCTATAGAAGAGATGGTCTTCAAATTTCACTGTACTGTGTGATTGCAGGACAAATTTATTATTTGCTTTCATGTTTTAGGACTTACTACTTATTGAGCCATTTTATCATGCACATTAGTATTTCCATTTTAAATAGTTTCCTTATTATTCATATTATTGAATCTTCAGATTCTCTCTTCCCCACTCCTAGTGTCATGTGAAACAAGCTAATATCCAATTTCCTTACATATCTTGCAAAAAAAAAAGGCCTTAGAAATTTTAGCATTGCTGTCAACTGACTTGTTTATATTGTGGATTAAGATCTATGAGCCAAATTCTTTGCCCGTATACACTGGCAGGGCTTCACTAAAAGCAATGGAGTGTGCCAGTTTACACAAGCAGATAATTTAGCCCCACACCTTTTTTTCTTGTGTAGTGTCTGAGTAGAACTAAAAAAAAAAGTTTATTTAGATTGAAATGCAGCTTCTCAGAATGCAGGCTGAAATATTTTCTAAATAAAATATGCAGAAATCCCAAGATATAACTTTTTATTAAGGATTGGATATGAAATCACTGGCTGTAATTACATTTCCTTTTGGACTGCAATACTTCATATCTTTCAAATTTTGTTACCGTTTATTTCCCTATGTAGTATTTTGGTTTCTGGTGGATTGATGTTAAATCTGTGTAAATTCTGCTAGCCCATGGAAACAGTAAAGTAAGCAGAATTATTTCTGTCTTCAGTACAATCTGAGGAGTTTGAGTTTTTAATTTTTATTATTATTATGGAAGCACTCAGTTTTGATTTATGCCTGAAATAACTGTCAGGGAATGTCAACAAATCAGTTTGCTGGTGTCACTTAAGTACTCACACTCTTGTTACAACAACACTGTGGTGTCTCATTTACTCGTAAGTATCAGTGTAAAATTTGGCACAACTGCTAAAAAAAGGATACCACAAATTTGTAATTTTCCCTACTTAAAATCAGATCAAAATAATGTTCTGTATTTGAAATGTGCTTTTTTCCTTGATGTTTTTGCCTCCTCTCAATTTTAATAGATGAAATAACATACATACATACATATATTTAAAATGATAAACTATAGAATCTATTTCTACAATGGACTAGTTAACTGAACAATATGCTTCAATAGAAAATTATTTGAAAATAGGAACAGTAGTGGATCAAACCAGGAGTCTATCTAGTCAAGTATTCTGACTCTGGCTCTTGTCCTGTGCCCAGTGAAATGCATAACAAGGCTCACATTGACTTCAGTCATGATCAGACTTTCTCAGAGAGGCCACTACCGGATGGTTCAATAAACTTTTTAGTTGACAGTTATTGAATAACCTGATTATAGGAGAAGTTTCTTATAACCTTCTGAGTTAATGGTTGGCTTAAGCCCTGAAACATGAGTAGCATTGCCAAATCTCTCTCTCTCTCTCTCTCTCTCTGTGTGTGTGTGTGTGTGTGTGTGTGTTGAATAATCCCTTGCTTCTGGATTTATATTATTTTGTGAGAATTTCATCATTTTCATTTAGAAAAAAACATCTAGCCCTCACACAGAAAGAAGGTTAAAAACATCTCTTTAGTGTACCCTAATGGTTCAAAAACTGAAAGACAAAAAGAACCTCACACTTATTATTTTTTTTATAACTTCATAATTTTAAAGTCACTCTTACGATTTTTGTGTGTGTGTGCTCAGTTGTTGTTGTTGTGTTGTTTGTTTGTTTGTTTTGAAAGCTTGGGGTGGCAATAGTGCATGAGGGTTTTTTGTATATTTCTATTTTTCTCCTGATCTCTCATAACTATGGATGTTTTAATTATATAAAGGTCTTACGTTAGGTCAGGGTATTCAAAAATGTGTACCTAAAGTCTGGTTCCTAAATCTATATTTAGACTCCCAAACTACTGCCCTGAACATCAAATGTGCTGAACTTGGATTTCAGTGGGAGCTACTGAGTACTCAGTAGTTTTGAAAATAGGCACCCAGATATGGGCCTAGGACCCTAATGTTAGGCATATGTTTCTGAAAATTAGGGCCTAAATGTTTAAGGCCTGGTGAGCTGGAGGGATGGGGAAGGTACAACTACAGTAACAAGATGAAATTAGGAAAAGATTTCTGACAGTGAGATTAGTTAGACTAAGACAGTTTAAACAAGACAGAACAATGTACTAAAAAAAAAACTTCAGAGTACAGTCCTGCCCTCGCAGGAGCATGGATTAGATTAGATGATCCTAATAGGTTTCTTTTTAATTGTTCATTTCAATCATACTGTGAAAGCATTCTATCATATGTTTTAAAACGCGTGCATATATATGTAACTAATTTGGCACTATGCAACACTGGGTGAAGAGTGTGTGGGTGAAGCCATAATTGCAATCATGCATGTGTAATTGTTAATAGAAAATTTTGTGGGCAGCTTGATTTATTGCCAGGCAAATGTAGATGAATGGAAGCATCCACTAAGTAATTTTTGATATTACATATGTGTATGAAATAGAGTAGGGTTTTTCACTCACTCATACTTTTTTCAAGGATTAAATTCTATGCGCTGCAAGGGCAAAATAAACAAAAGCGGCATGTGATAGTGACGACAATTGTATCTTCATGTTAGACAATGAGTTAACCAGTTTTCAAAGGGTTAAGCACTGATGTACAGCATGTAAAATACAAGTAAATTAATTCCACACTCTATCTTTCCCTAACAAATGAATTCTTAGAGAGTGGCTATTGTCTGTGTGCAGTGTTATTATTGATGTTTGCTGTGTGTTATGAACATTTCAATCATTGAAGATGTTCCTGTCCAAGGAGCTCTTGCTATAAGAGCAGAGATCTAGAGGTTAGGGCAGATGAACTATGTACAATATATATGCAATTTAGATATATAATGTATGTATCTCAACTTGATTGTGAACAGTTGAATAACATTTGAGAGTGACTTGGATGTGGACATGGCAGGGGACTTGCAGATGAGTTAAGGGAGCTTGAACCATGTCTAGTGATCAGATTAAAAACTGGCAAACAGGCAGGCAAGGCTGGGGAGATTGGTAGATCAGAGAGAATGAGGTAGGGATGATGTAAAGCTTAACAAGGAAGTAGGCAGAGTTAGGTAGAGCTTTGAAAGACAGCAACAAGAAGTGTAAATTCGATGCACTAGCAGAGGGGGAGCAAGTGGACAGACGCAGAGGGGAGTAATACAGGTTAATACTTTACTTGGGAGTAGACAGCAGTTGAATTCCTTTCAGTTTTGACAGTGACTAAGGTCTTTGGCAGAATTGCTGTATGATTCTTTTTCCACTTGTTTGGTATTTTTAATTCTTCCCATATCATTTGTAACAGACCTGTCAAAATGTCTACTGTGTTCTTCAAGTCGGCCTTGGAAACCTGTATTGGAATGTTATCCAGACCCAGTGCCTTTCCATTTTTTAACTGATTGACTCCTCGCTCTACTTCTATTTTGGCAATAAGTCCTAGTTTGACATCCAGATCTTCTCCTTTCTCTGTTTTGGGGGGACTGGCCACTGGCTCACCATTCAGTAGCTGATGAAGTACTGCCTCCATATATTTTATTATTCTGATGTCTTTGTTGTTAAGTTGCTTTTGTTGTCTTGAATTAGTTGGTATTTGTTTTCTTTTTGACAACTGTCTACAAGATGTTGTGCGGTATCTTCATGTCACTTTGTGCTACAGTGGTCTGCCCATCTGTCACCATTTTGTCTAAAAAGTGTTTCTTTGCACTCTTTTTTGGCTTCTTTGTTCTTCACAATATATTCCTCTTGGAGTTGCTGTGTCTATGTTTGTGTTCTTGCTTAATCTAGTTTCAATTTAATTTTGAACCTTTCTTCTATTTTCTGGTATGTGTCCCCAGATAACCATTTTTTGTGATCTTTCTTCCTGAATCCCAGTACTTCTTCACCATTTTAGTTAAAATTTTCCTTTAATCATTTCCATTAGTTGACCACTGACCCCCGACCTGATCTTGGAGGGTGTATGTTTTTCGGTTAAAGTATAGTCTATTTGTTAAGCATGTGTATAGAAATAACAGTGGAAGTTATTAAAGCTGTAACAGCAAGTAGGAAGGCACAAATAGGGTCTGTTTTGTTAGTGTGATAAGTTTATGCTGAGGATTGATTTTGAGTAAACCGAAAAAGGCCAATGGCTTAACTTTAGGTCGAGAATGTTATGCCTTCTCATTCTAACTTAGTGTTTGCAGGTCACATGAGGGTATGTGTAGTTGATATCAAGTAATGTATGCAGATTAGCACTTAAATTAGAAGGAACATCTTCCTCCTTTAATGTTTCCAGAAGAATCTGGACAAAATACATATTTCATTTACATGTGTTTTTCCAAAGTATCTTTTCTTTATAACCAGCTGTGATGAAGCAAAGAAACCTTAAGCCAGCAAAGATGGGGTTAAAGTGAGCCTATGGGCCCAGTCAGCCCTATCCTGCTGTGCCTGCAGTCATAGCCAGGCCTGGAGCGGGAAGAAAAGGAGACAACGTGGCTCAGTTCAGGCCTGATTGGCAAAGAAGCAGGGTGCAGCTATGCTTCTGTGCATAAGGGGAGGTTTACTACAAACCTTATAGCTGGTACAGCCCCCGAGGAAGAAGCGTTGAGTCCCCGACTGTGAAAGACTGCTAAAAGTCCAGCTCAATTAGGTCTTGCCAAGTAAATTTAAAATATTTTTTTAAAATTTATATAAATAAAAAGAGAATAAATATGGATGATATTGGGCCACTCTGCACTGTGCATGGGGAGGTGATAAAAGATAATCTAGGTATGGCACAAAAGCCAAATGAATACTTTGCTTCAGTTTCCAATAGGGATGATAATATAGGGCATGGTCATGAAAGCAGGATGGCTGATGGAAATGAATATATAGGACTGGAAAGGACCACATCTGAAGTGGAAGAAAAATGTAGAGCTTAATGTGCTTAAATCGGGGGTGGGGGGACTGAATGGTGTCTATCCCAGAATACTGAAAGAACTGGCACAAGATAGCTACTCTGGTAACAAGGATTTTGAATAAATCTATCTATTCAGGGGTTGCACCATATGACTGGAGAATAGCCAATGTTGTACCTGTGTTTAAGAAAGTGGGGGGGGGGGGAAGTGATCCACGGAATTGGATCTGTTAGTCTGATCCCAGTAATATGGAAGGCTTTACAACAAATAGTGAAGGAAAAAATAATTAAATTCATGGAGGTAGATGGAAAAGGGGATGTAATGCAGAATGGGTTTCCAAAGGTAGATCATGCCAGACTAACCTGATTTTTAGATAAGGGAAATGCAGTTGATCTAATGTACATGGACTTCAGTATAGCTTTCGTTGCACTACCAGGTTCAAAATTAAATTAGAGAAGATAGAGGGGATTAGTACAAGAATCATAAAGCGGGTAAGGAACTGGCTATAGGGGAGAAGGTAACAGCTTGTGCTGAAAGGTGAACTATAGGGCTGGAGGGAAGTTACTAGTGGATTTTCTCAAAGATAAGTCTTGGGACCAATCTTACTCAATATTTTTATTAATGACCTTGGCACAAAAAGTAGGAGTGTGGTAATAAAATTTGCTGATGATACAAAGTTGGAAGATATCACCAATACAGAGAGGATCATTGGAATATTATACAGGAAGAACTGGATGATCTTGAAGACTGGAGTAACAGCAGAGGGATGAATATTAAAACTACAAAGTGCAAGGTCATGCACTTATAAGGATTTCTGCTATAAACTGTGGGGCTAATCAGTTGGAAGCATGCAAGCGACAGAAGAGGAGAGGCATGTGTTGGTCAATCACAGGATGACTATGAACCACCGATGTGATGTACCTTGAATAAGGCAAATGTGGTCCTAGGCTGTATCAGGCAGGGCATTTCCAGTAGAGAGAGAGATATTAATGCTATTCTATGAGGCAATGGTAAGATCTCATCAAATTGAAAAAGCAATTTTTTCAATATTTTTAATTCCACAATCAATTGTTGGCAGCAAAAATGTAATCGATTTTTTTGATGAAATATTTCTTTGCTAAAATATTTGTTGATGTTTTTGCTCAAAAATAGTGTACAATTTTGGGCTCCCAGGTTCAAGAAAGATTAATTCAATCTGGAAAAGGTGCAAGTTGCTACCCACATCCTTCTAACGGTAAAGCAGGTCTTTGGGGTATGACAAAGCTGATGGGCTTCCCTTCATTCTGGGGATCTCTATAGGAGATAATTGAGATTCTTTCTTTTTAATTTTTCTTTTTTAAAGCATGTTTTTAGCCCCTCTACTTGCAAAGATAAATCTGAAAATCTAAATATATCACTGACCTTTGTGGTCTGGGGGAAACTATAAGTCTTTGATTGTTTTGGAAGATGGCAGGTCATTCATCAGTTGTAAGAAGCATTTCTAAACAGGGAGCCAACGGCAGGTTTAGGGTTACCACAAGCTGTTTACCAGCCGGCTAACTGGAGGCTGACCCAGCATTTATTGGGATACAATTTATGACAAAACATAAACATTGCATTCCCTCCTCTTGGATTTCCATACTCAAGTAAGAATGAACTGAAACCTGATATGACAGACTGGAGCTGAATTGTCTGCTCTTTTTTGGAAGGAGCCACTCTTCTTCCTGGCAGAGGTGAAAGTAAGCCGGTACGCCCCAGTACGGCTTCCCCTGGCAGCAATTTAAAGGGCCCAGGGCTCCCTGCTGCTGGCCCTTTAAATTGCCACCAGAGCCCTGCTGCCGGAGCCCTGGGGAAGTGATGGCAGGGCTCGGGCAGCGATTTAAAGGGCCCAGGGCACCTGCTGCAGCTACCGTCCCGGGCCCTTTAAATCGTCCCCGGAGCCCTGGGGTAGCGGCGGCAGGGCTCCGGGAGCTATTTAAAGGATCTGGGGCTGCGGCAGCTGCTACCACCCTTAAAATAGCCGCAGGCGCCCTGCTGCCACCTCCCCAGGGCTCCCAGCTGCCCCTGCAGCTGGCAGCTCAAGGGGGTGATTTAAAGGGTCCGGGGATCCCAGCTGCTGCTACCACAACCCCAGTCCCGGGCCCTTTAAATCCTGATTTAAAGCACTCGGGGATTTAAAGGCCCCGCCTCTTCTGGTTGGGGCCCCGCCCCCTCCTAAGGACTCCGGAGTACCGGTAAGTCCTTTAAGTTATTTTCACCCCTGCTTCCAGGTGTCCTGTCCCTAGTAGCCAGGAGTTCTCTGAAACAAGGTGCTAAGACTATATATTGAGGTTTATTAATCATGACTGGATTGTATCAGTATCCACACAGCTTCCAAAATCCTGTCCCAATAGCTACTGGGCTTAGCAAGAAACCTTGAAAGGATTATGTGGGAGAGGTTGTGGGTAGGAATTGGGCGAGGATGTCCCCAGACATGTCAGCCCTTGAAGAGCTGTGACTCTGAGCAAAAAAACCCAGCTGAGTTTACCAATTTTTTTTTTTAGACTTTCATGTAGTGACCCCCATTTTGAGCCAGCAGCAGGGTTTAAACACAGGCCCTTCAGCAGCGTAGACCTCTACCACAAGAGCTTAAGGACTAAAGTCATAACATAACAGCAATATCAGGCAACTATTTTCTTTGAATTAACCACAGAGAGGCTGAACAGTGGGCTCAATTCATGCTTGGGAGAAGATTTTGGACTGTAGTACACCACTGTTTTACATGTGTGAATCTCTTCTCAAAGACAATGGGATTTCTGCAAAATGGGTCTTGATTGGATATGGCCTTTGACTTGGACTCTGGCCAAGCATCCATCAGTATTTCTTGTACATCTCTCCCACATCTAGATTTAAAAAAATTACATCTGCCCTAATTCATTATTTATGACTTATTCTGTCCTTTATCTCCTTCCCTTTTTTTTTTTTTTACTGTGTGTGTGATCACTGTTGCTATTAGCTTTGTCTCATACTCATTGTTTGGCAGTGCATCATCATACTGCTCCAGTGCCTAACAGCTGCGATTATCTGCTACCAGCTTTCTTTGAGTTCACTAAGACCTAACTGGGAATAACACAGCAAATTGCTTTTTTTTCCATGATGTGGATTTCACTTCTCCAAAGCCACCCTTGCAATTCCTACCTATGTGTCTATGTATCTTGTCTGACTATCTAAGAGGGCTTTGCAGTGTATGTACAATGCTGGACCAGAAACTGCCTGTTATCCCAGATTTGATTTTGTCATTTTCTAAGCATGTGGATTTTTAAGGAGATAGCACCCTCATGTGGTAACAATACATAAGACTTCTGTCTTGGTTTCCATAAAATACAAACATAGAGGGAAAGTAATTCATTATTTTTGTTACTGCATCATCATAATAGCAATTAATTTTGTTCAAACAACACATTTTAGAGGGACTATTCCTTCTGCTATTTGGAAGGATGGGAGAGGGAGAGGGAGGCACATTGCTGCATATGAAACATTGTGTTTTTTTATTTCTGCTGTTGATTAGAGTGTTTGCAGATTCAGACCATGCCACCTACCATTTCTTCCTGACAAGCAGAGGAAAACCTGTCCATAAAGTTTCCATTAAAACACATCACATGACTTCACTAAATTAAGCTGCTGAGAGGCTTCACTAGTAGGAGACTGAATGTTCAGAATTGTTATTGGTTTAGTGGTTTCAAGGTACATGGGAGTAATTTAGCCAGGCAACAAAAACATAAATAAAATAAATAAAATATTGAAAGTATTAGACAAAGGTCTAGGGTACATCAAGGGTAAACAATGCTAAGCATTTCAACAAAAGCTTTTTAGTCTAACATAAACTACTCCTAATGAAAAGCAGTAACCTCAACACAGAAGGTTAGTCAACTACAGTATCATGATCAAAATGAACTAAAGTAAATGGCTGTACATTTTTGGTCTGTCATTACATTTAATTGTTTAAAATAGAAACACTGCCTTTGGGGATGCATATTGCACATTTACTATATGACAATTTTAGTCTTTTACCATTCAATGACACTCTTGAAGTCTGCCTATGAGATTTACAGTTTTTGGACTCAGAAATATTTTAATTTTTTCTTTATAATCTCAGCTAAAGATATTGCCTTCTCCATTGATTTCAGTGGGCATTTTGCCTGTCTTTAACAGTTTTCCTGCTTGAAGTTGAGGATAATGATATATATAACACAGCAAGGGAAATAAATTGTCAGCTCATTTTTCATGGTCATAATGTGTGTTTTTTTTTCTATTTAAGAGACTATTACTACCCTCAGCCCACTAATTCCCCATATCCTAATACATACTGTGCTTCTAGAATATAGGCAGCGCAGTTCCATAACAAACACAGCTGTATAACCTTGTTAATCATAGCTAAAGCTTTATTTCATCTCTTTTCATCATGGACACTGTTTGCTTTCTGGAATGAATTACTAGAAGCCAATGAAGGTACTCTAGAATAAACAAAGTGTGGCATAAACCTCATTAAAAATATGTGCTTCTGTACATTTCTGATCAGAAGTTACATAGTGTTTAAAATTAAATTTGCCTTAAAATATTATTGGACTGTGAATGCTTAGCTAATAATACACCACCAGTATTTACTCTATAAGATATTTGAATTATATTACTTTTCCTTGCATCAGTAATCTGACTTTGGGTGTGATTGTGAATACATATTAAATATACCACTATAAATACTCAACCTAGCAAATTCTGATCTACTATAGTTATGCAGAGCAATGTTTGCCACATTCCATCTTTTCCTCTTTGTCATGTTTTCAACTAGCACATGGTGATACAGTTGTGGAAAAAAAGGCTAATATCATTCTGGGCTGTATTAACAGGCGTGTCATATCTAAGACACAGGAGGTAATGGCCTGACTCTGTTTGCTACTGGTGAGGCCTCAGCTGCAGTGAGTGCCACACTTCAGGAAAGCCTTGAAAAAATTGGAGAGAGACCGGAGTAGAGCGACAAAAATGATAAAAGGTTTAGAAAACCTGACCTATGAGACAAGGCTAAAAACAAACAAACAAAAACTACCTGGGCATGTTTAGTACTGAAAAAAGAAAACTTAGTGAGGAATCTGATAAGAGTCTTCAAATATGTAATGAGCTGTCATAAAATAGGATGGTGATCAATTGTTCTCAATATCTACTCTATTTACTGGATGATGCCAAGAATGCTCTTCAGCAACACTGCATGACAAAACTTTCCACATACTGAGAGCTATAAGTAGAGATCCTTTTATTAGTACTGTAAAAGTATTATCTTATTGCTAATACCAAGGATTTCTTCATGCTCCCTTTTTCTACTTTGTGTGCAAAGTGCTAAGAAAGGAATTCAGTTTCCAAAATCTCTTCCTCCCCACACTCCTCAAAAGTTTAGACCCTTTCACTTCCATGAAATAACAGTAAACTTGGAAGAGCATTCTTGGTATTGACATGCAAACACAGATCAAATGTCCCACTTTATCTCTTTCTTTCCCTGCTTGCATGTTGTAACATCCTTGCAATATAACAATAAACAGTAGCATGTTAATGTATTCCTGTAGTACACATTCAAACTCAAAGTACACTATTGTACAAGTAATATCAACTAATAGTTATTGTTCCAAGATATTAAGCATAGCAGTAGTGTGGATAGGTCTTGCTTTCTCAAATTCCCTCTTCCACCAAATAAATATGACTGCTTTAGTAATCTAATGTAAAAGTAGCTTTGACAATTCTGATGATCAATACATGATATAATCTGCTTCTTTACTTTTAATAATTGTGTGGCATAGGAACAGTAAGACCAAGAGAAACAGAATTTTGCTTCACAAGCTACTAGTATTTACGTGATTTTTCTCAACACCCCACTACCATAGTTGATTGTCTCAGGGTCCTGCTAGCTGAAAGAGTTTGGCATGAATTCCTTCCACACCTTAATTCCCATTTTTTGTTGGATAATCCTCCTTTTTGGAAGTTGCATTTTTCTTGGCCATTAGATCTCCTATGTGATGGGATTGAGGAGACCCTGGGCTCCATGGAGACGAATCAATCATCAACTGTGAAGCCTGAATGATCAGTCTTTTAAAATACATGATTCACCTTCAGATCGGTAACTGTGGATCAAAATGTCTGTTGTCATATCTGTTTTACTGAAACAAAAAAATAAGAGAAAAGATTGAGTGTTCATGTAAAGAAACGAACTACTGTGATTTTGATAGTTGAGCACCTAAGGTTGGTAATGTGACACTGTGCAGTGTTATTTATGAACTAAGCATCTATTTGTCATTTAACATTTATATTAAAATAATCTTTGAATAATTAGCTGATTAATTAAAATAGGGTAAGGTGCTACTGGTCAGGAATGACATGCACTGGCAGAGCAGTATGGGGAAGCTTGCAATACAACTGACTCTGATTAATGCTATAAGTCCTTTACTTCCAGAAAAGCTAGTCATTTTGTTATTTTTATGAGAGGGAGCTGGAACACATTTTATGGGAGAGGCTGAGGGAACTGGGATTGTTTAGTCTGCAGAAGAGAAGAATGACGGGGGGGATTTGCTTTCAAGTACCTGAAAGGGGGTTCCAAAGAGGATGGATCTAGACTGTTCTCAGTGGTACTAGATGACAGAACAAGGAGTAATGGTCTCAAGTTGCAGTGGGGGAGGTTTAGGTTGGATATTAGGAAAAACTTTTTCACTAGGAGGGTGGTGAAACACTGGAATGGGTTACCTAGGCAGGTGGTGGAATCTCCTTCCTTAGAGGTTTTTAAAGTCAGGCTTGACAAAGCCCTGGCTGGGATGATTTAGTTGGGGATTGGTCCTGCTTTGAGCAGGGGGTTGGACTAGATGACCTCCTGAGGTCCCTTCCAACCCTGATATTCTATGATTCTACGATTCTATGACAATGGTTCTCACCTTTTTTTCATTTGTGGACTCCTAAATTTTTTTGAATGGCAGTGCAGACCCCTATTATCTGTTGAATTCTTTTCGGTCATTTTTCAGTGCAAGTCTTTCACAGACCCCTTAGACATAGTTAGTGGACCACTGTTCTAAGAAACAAAGTGCTGACAAATGTGCTGAAAATATTTTCACACACTTTTTGTGAAATTCAGGAAAGCATCCAAATTCAGATCAGCACTTAAGCACATGACTAAGTTTACGCACAGGTGCTATAGACCTGGGTGAAATATTTGACCACCACCTTACTGGGTGAAAAATGCAGATTTTGTGGACTCAAAAAAGGATTTTTACAAATTCATGTTGATTTTGCCAAATTATTTCAGTTGGAAAAAAATATAAAAAACATTCCAAAAAAATCAGTGGTTTGCTCTGACTTTCTTGAGATGAAACATTTAGATTTTTTAAATTTGATATCACTTTTTGTTTTGAACTGTCCTTTAATTTTATTTAAAAAAAATTAAAATGATTGAAATCAAAACAATTTTATTTAAGCTTGAACAAAATAACTTTTCTCAGCTTTTCAATTCACCAAAAATTTTGTAAAGTTGCATTTTCAGTTCAACCTGAAATTACTTTTTAAAACTTTTCAGAATTGCCAGCACACTTAAAAATCAATTATTCACCCATCTGTACCGCTTAAGTGCTTACCTTAGATGTTGTTTTCAAGTGTGTTCAGTCTTGGCTAAACTCTGCTTCTCCTGAAGTCAGTAATAAAACTCACATTGACATCACTAGGAGCTCCCTTGAGCTAACAGTGAGTGCTTTTGAAAAATCTCATACGCAGGTTCCCCCTAGTGTAAAATTTTTCATATATCTCAATTGTAAAATATCTTGTGCTGGTAAAGTGCATAATGACAACTCCCCCATACTATTGGGTAAGAAGTGTAAATAGTGTCTGTTGCTTTCACAGGATTACACAGCATTGTGTTATGCTACTAACTGAGAAACTGAAGTTTATGAACCCTTCAAGGAATATTCAGTCGACCAGCCAATTTGTGGTAAAATTATAGCTTGTTATATTTTACATCTTCTTAAGATTTGCTAGCCAACAGTTGAAAAGGAATCTAGCATTAAGGCAACTCTGTTTAACTTTTGAACTGGTAGATTTATTATGATACCTGAGACATTGTCTTATGCTAGCTGTGGACAAATATTAGTACAATTCAGTTATTTTCACTATAATACAGCAGTACTTTTGGACATTTAGAATGGCCATCTGAATTAAACATACTTAATAGTGAACACAAATTAAGTTCAATATCCTTGTGGAGTGTTTGTATCAAAACTAACCTTGTGACACTAAAATTTATTGAAAGGAGGATAAAAAGATAACACTGAAGCTATTCAAAAATAACCTAAAGTCAAAAATGAGGAAATTAAAATCCTCAGAACCTTAACACAGGCTATTTTAGCAATCATAATGGAGTCAAAGAAGCTTTGCATACCCCTAAAGAGCAAAGACCACTCACTTGTGAAGTTCCACATGGATCAATTTTCTCTCTGGTATGTTTCAGTATCTACATACAAACACTAGATGAACTGGTCAGACATCATGGACTCAAGTACCAGTAATATATAGATAATACACAGCTCTACCTATCTTTTACCACATATGACCACTCTACGACCATCAGGATAGCCCATTATTTGGATGAGATCAGCTCTTGGATGAAGGACACGTGGCTGAAGCTGAACCTGATCAAGACAGAGGTAATACTGGTGGGCAGAGGAAAGTATTTTAAAGAGCTTGTAGATATGGTGCAGTCTCTGTGGGTTGAAGATTCTCATCCATAATTAATCAATTCAGTCCGTAGTCTAGGACTACTCTTGCAGACATTGAGCTCCCACATAGCAGTATGTATGAGTAACACTTTCTATCATCTGTACTTGGCTTGGAAACTTCATCCCATTCTGCCTTCGTCATCCCTCGGCTAGAATACATCAATGCAATATACGTGAGCACAAAGCCTTCTGGTCTAATTAGATTGTCCTATGTGCAGAACACTGCAGCTTGTCTCCTCAGCAACACAGACTACTGAAACTGTGTCACACATCTCTGCTACTCTGTACAATGCAGGGCAGGATTAACCTTTTGTGGGCCCGGCACCAAACATATTTGTGGGCCCCCATGGAGGCAATGGAGTATGGTGTGGGGAGGTCAGTCCCTGGAGCGAGGGGCCAGCCAGGAGCAATGGGGCATGGCATGGCAGGGGTGGCTCTGCTCCACCCAGCCCAGTGCGAGGGCACTGTTTACAAACTGGCAGGTGCCAGATGCACAGTGACCTGCCTGGCCCTGTGCTGCCAGCGTGCCCCTTCTCTTCGGGGGCAGGCCCATGCCACACCACACAGCACCCCCTCTGCCCAACACCCCCTGACTCCCTGTGGCCAGAGGCCCCCTGGACCCACCCACAAATACACAGCGCCCTGCACAACACCACCCCTGCCCACAGCCCCACCACAACTGCCCAACACCACCCCCAGAACCCCCACTCCCTAGTGCCCCAACATACACAGTTCCTCCCCGCCCCTTCATAGCCCAGCAGACCCAGTACACCAAGCCCTGCCTCCCAGCCGAACTCACCGGCCCTGCTGGGAGGCAACTGTGTTTGCCGGACTGAGCTGGCAGCGCAGCCAGGGCTGGTCCCAAGGCCAGGAATCGCTCCATCCCCTCAGGAATGGCACGATCAGCCAAGCCAGGGTCTGCCCGGCCGGGCTCCCTCAAGATGCACATGTATGGAGGGGCCCAGCCAAGCCCCCCACACACACCTGGCTGAGACTGGCCAGGCTTCTGCACCAGTCCCAGGCAGCTCAGCTCCGGGGAGACAGGTGGAGCCTCACAGGTGGTTGGAAGCAGAGACTGTCCAGAGCCGGAGGTGCACTGGGGTCTGGCCAGAGAGCTGAGAGGTGCAGGGGGCGGGACTAGGGGGCGGGGAGGACCCTTGGCCAGCCGGCAGGCAGGTGGACAGGAGCAAGTGGTGGGCGAGGGGGAGCTAGCAGGGTCTCAGGGCGCAGTGCAAGTGGAGCAGGCCAGGGCCCCTTCTGAGCATTGGCCCAGCTCCATGGAGCCATTGTAAACCAGTGGCTCTCAAATCAAGTTCAAGGACTCATCCCTTATCTTCATGATCTGGGCCTAGGATATCTAAACAATTGGCTAAATCTCTGAGACTAAGGTAGTGGTTGACAGCTGTGCTCCTCTTGTTCAATGGAACTCTCAACAATAAGAGTAAATCTTGGCTGTGCAGGAGATTGAATTTTCTCCAGGGATGGTCTGAAACTGTGAAATGAAATCCCCCAGGAACTAAAGCCCACCACAAACCTCGCCGTTTTCTTCTACAAATGCAAGGCACATTTCCTTGATCTTTGATGTACTGGCCGCCGCTTCCAGTAGCTCCCATTGGCCTGGAGCAGCAAACCGTGGCCACTGGGAGCCGTGATTGGCTGAACCTGCGGACGTGGCAGGTACACAAACTGGCCCGGCCCTCCAGGGGCTTTCCCTGCACAAGCAGCGGAACAAGTTTGGGAACCACTGCTCTAGAGAGAGTGCTAGAGGTATCCTGACAATTACAGACCAATGAACATTACATACTCTCTCTTGCCTTTTTCGTATAGTCTCTCTTATTTAGTCTTCTCCTTCCTTCCTTCAGTTGCTCTCTCCTCCCTCTCCATTGATTTATGCATTCCATAGCAGCTCCCCACAGTGTTTATAACTCCCTCTCCCATCCCACACACAGGCTCCCTCATCATCACTGTGTGTGTGGAAAGAGATTAAAACAAGAAAAGGGGAAAGAAATGGGGAGAGGGACAGAAGGAAGGAGTGTGAAGACCCTAAATCATCTTCCCTTCACATGTCTGTTAAAACAGTGGTGATAGCAGTGTCCGAAGGAAGGGGAACACCTGCAGCCCCTCACTTTCTCCTCTGCAAAGTGCTGGGAAGAAGGGGAATTCTGGTCACAACAGATTTGGAGAAAACAGAAGCTGCTGGGTGAAGGGGTTGCCGCAGAGCTCGGTAGACAGAAGCTCTGCTATATGGAAGGGACAGAACTGCATAGGGTGAGCGTCCTCGGGGATTCCGGGGGCCAGGCTTAATAGTCGTCCCCCCGGGCGCTCCAGGGGGAAAGCTTAATAGTCCTCCCCCGAGGATAGGCTTAATAGTCGTCCCCCGGCCAGTCCGGGGGAGGCTTAATAGTCGTTCCAGGGGAGGCTTAATAGTCATCCCCCGGGCAGTCCGCGGGAGGCTTAATAGTCGTCCCCCGAGTGCTCCGGGGGGCAGGCTTAATAGTCGTTCCCCAGGCAGTCCGGGAGAGGCTTAAGAGTCATCCCCCGACAGTGTGGGTGTGGGTGTGGGCGGGGGGGAGGCTTAGCAGTCGTCCCCAGGGCGGTCCGGGGGTGGGGGGAGGCCTCAGAGTCGTCCCTCCAAGAGCCGTGTCGGCGGCGGTGGCGGGTGTCAGGCTTTACATCCAGCCTCCGGAGGGTGAGCGTCCTCGGACGCGATGCAGCCGCCGCAGAGAGGCAGCCTCCGAGGCAGGGAGCGGAGCACCGAGGCTGGGGAGTGGGGAGCAGGAGCCGGGGGGGAGGTGGGGGGCGTTCAGGACAACAGGTCAACCCCCGGGAAGCGGCTGTCAAATGTTCAAAGTCCCCACTCGGCCACCAGAACTGCATACAGTGCCTGCCAGCACAAACACACAACCTAGGGGGAATACTGGTCAAGACAGACTAGAAAAGAATTTTGGCGGGAGACCTGATAAAGCTAGGTGCATGGGCAATGTAACAGCAAGGTGTAAAGAACATTGAAAAGAATCAAACAAACCACCTTTACATATTGCTAGGTTTTAAACACTTTAAACACTTAGACATCATTGTGGTCAGCCCAACAAAAATCTCTGCTCATCACGCAGTGATGCTTAAAATTATTTTACAATACTGTAGCTATAACTATACCTCTTGATCTATTTGTATATTGTGTATATACACATGCAAATCCAAAAGAACATTAATGTTACAAAGTCAAGCACTCAGAAATTTGGAAATGCAGTGGGCATGTGCATTATGATATAGTTCTTAATTACATGATCACATACTAATTTTTCCATAATAGAAATTCTGATTTTTCACTTAAAAAAGAAATTACATCATGTAAAAGCAGATTGACCTCAAAATTGGGTCATCAGCAGGGTTCAGATCTTTAGATCCACAGCACACACTGCTATCACTTGAGCTATCAGAGTTACTGGTAGCAGTAGTAGACTGTTATCCTCTATGTGGGCTAGCTACGAGAGGGGGATAAGACACAATTTCTAATTAGTTTTCACAGCTCTTTACTCTCAGCACAGAATGCAGAAACTCATGATTTCTGGATTCAGTACCATGTTCGGTAGGGAATGACCTCTGGTGGTTTGAAGCCATTCTACCCCGTGTCCTGTCCTGTCTCTGATCCCCTCTGCTCTCATCCATCCACCCTGGCTCCTTCTCACTTCACCTCTGCTCCTCTTCACACTGACTTCGTCCACATGTCAGCTAACATCCTTGGCCCACACTTTCTCTTCATCTCTCTACATTATTCACACTCCTCCTCCTCCATACTCGCCTGGGTGCTGGCGGGGGTGTGTGGAGGGGGGGGCTGAGATCATAGGAGAGACAGGCTCCTTGCTCTCAGTCTCTGTGCCTGTTGCCACAGTGTCCCCCATCTATTGGGAAGAACAATTGCTGGGAAAGCTCTGCTCAGCCCCTGCAGTGCTGGTTGGGGCATGTTCAGTGCAAATAGTATCTTTGGAGAATTTATCTGCTGAACTCTGACAAATCTCTTCTTAGCATGTGTAAACTGCAATTTTTCAGTCATATAACTTAATCAAATTTGCTTAAATTTTCCAAGGAACTGAAAAAGGCACACCTCTGTGGCCAGAGAAATCCCCAGCCAAATTGAAATACCCTGTGCCATAGTATGGTGGCACTAGAACATTTTATTGTTGTCAAAAAATTTCTGACACAAGCAAAGCAACAATTTCCCCTAATCTTGTCTTGGAAGCAGCTAAACTGCATAACTTTCACTAAAATAAATGTAAATGAAATAAATTCAGCCTGAGACAGACACCCAGTATAGAAAACATCAGCCAAAGTTATATGCAATTGAAAGCAGGGTCTTGCAATGGAAAGTATTGGACAAGTGTTGGGCAACCTTAACTACAGGTATCATTACATGCATTATCTTTGTCTATACTGAGTGCCATCTCATAGTCAGCATCGTGTTAGTAACTCCGCTCCTCGCAGTCATATTTTAACATGACAAAGCCATGGAGCATATATACAGGTTTAGAACAGTGATTAAGATTAAAGAGGGGATTGAAAAGATACAGATAAAGTGCTAAATATGAACAAGCAAATGCAATCCCTCAAAATACGTCACTCCATCCTAGAAAATATATTTAGAAATCTTAAATGGGGAGAAAGGGCTTCAAGATCAATGCAGAATTGTCATGTTTACCACAGATTTGTAGATAACAGGACCCAATCCTGCTTCTTCAGTGGAAGTTGGATCAGGGCTGATTGTTTTTTGCTGGTTTCAGAGTGGTAGCCGTGTTAGTCTGTATCAGCAAAAACAGTGAGGAGTCCTTGTGGCACCTTAGAGACTAACAAATTTATTTGGGAATAAGCTTTCATGGACTAAAACCCACTTCATCAGATGCATGGAGTGAATATATCACAGCACATGAAAAGATGGGAGTTGCCTTACCAATTGGGGGTGGGAGGGGGTGGGTCAGTGCTAACAAGGCCAATTCAGTTAAGGTGGAAGTGGCCTATTCTCAACAGTTGAGAAGAAGGGGTGAATATTAACAGAGGGAAAATTACCTTTGTAGGGCTAACGAGGCCAAATCAATCAAGGTGGACGTTGACCATTCCCAACAGTTGACAAGAAGGTGTGAGTATCAGCAGAGGGGAAATTACTTTTTGTAGTGACCCATCCACTCCCAGTCTTTATTCAGGCCTAATTTGATGGTGTACAGTTTGCAAATTAATTCCAGTTCTGCAGTTTCTCGTTGAAGTCTGTTTTTGAAGTTTTTTGTTGAAGAATTACTACTTTTAAGTCTGTTATTGAGTGTCCAGGGAGATTGAAGTGCTCTCCTATTGGTTTTTGAATGTTGCAATTCTTGATGTCTGAATTGTGTCCATTTATTCTTTTGCATAGAGACTGTCCGATTTGGCCACATTCAAAAAAGTGCATAATGAAATCAACTTAAAAGTTAGCCAAGTGGTTAGCTAATGATATGAACTTGGCTCCTTTGACTTGTGATAACCTTGGAGACTACCATGAGCTTTAGAAGAGAGAAGAAGAGGTCACATACTATATCTATTTATAGATGGGTGATAGAGCAAGAAAGACTGGTACTAGACATATGAAAACCAAATTAGTAAAGCTCAGTTTTATGTTAACCACGGACAATATGGTGTGAAATTATTTAATTAGTAAAAATCCCTAGGTAATAACAGGACCCCAAAGGAAAATATTGGGGGGGAAGGCAACTTTTACAAGAAAAGGGTCTAGGAACAGAACAGTCTAGTCTCTATGGTTTTGTATTTGTTGCAGAAGCAGTGAGAAAAAGAGGGCAAATTCTGTCCTTTGGTGCACATATGAGTCACAGTAACTACATTGGATGCCATGTATTTTTATGCCATGTGGCCAAGAAATTGACCCAAGGTGACAAAAGAATAAGCCTTAAGATATGGTTTTGTTATATGTCAGATCCTAACATTTGTGGACTTGGCATTTTCATCTGTAAAATGTTTGTAAGTTGCTTGTGGAGGAGTGGGTAGAAGATTTAAAATCTATATTATATTCTTTAATAAAATGATATTAAACCTCATCAACTCTGTCCTTGTCACAGGATATCAGACTCTAAGACCCAGCATAGGGATGAAGAGCTTTCTATTGACTCATTCTGATGTCAGGTGCTTGTGCCAGTAGCATGCACAAATTTGCTGAGTAATTACTGATGAATCATTCTAGTGGGTGAAGCTTGTCAGCTGCAACCAGGATATAAGAGAGGGTGAAATAACCTTCTAGGCAGAGAGGATTAAGGTGTAAGGCCTATGCTGCACACTAGTTTTGTGTTGGTATAGCTATTTTGGTTAGGGATGTGTTTTGGTTTAAAAAAAATAGATATATGGTGAAGTCCCTAGTGTGAACACAAATTTACCACTATAAAGGTGCCTTATACAGGTTTTACCTGTGCAACCGTCTCTGCTGGGCGGGGGCGTACCCCTGTAACTGTAGCAGTATACTTAAAGTGCGAGTTTTATGTGTAACTATTCATTGGGCCAGAGAGAGAGAACGATCTAAAGCCTGGTGGTTAGGGTACTCACCTGGGAGTGGGAATGGTTGGGTTCCAATCCCTGCTCTGATGAATATTTAATTATTTATACAAAATGTGACCGCTTCAGTAGGAGAGACCTACACCAGAATACCCTATACTCCAGTGGTTAGGGCATTCTCCTGCAATTTGGAAGACCCTGCTCTGAATCCAGAAGTGTGGGGATTTCTACCAGGAGAATTCTCTAATCACAAGGTTATAAGGCATAAGGGAGGACCACTACTTCCAGTAATTTTGTTTGAGTCCCCTTGTGAATTTAGCCTGAAATATTTTTTTTTTAATTTTTGGCCAAAATTAAATGGTGAATTTGAGAAGTTTTGGTTGAGCTGAGACTTAATTTTTTCAGCAAAGAGACTATTCATCTGAAAACATTGGTCTAACTCTAACCATAACTTAATACACAGAAAAGTGAACTGAAATCTATTTTTTTTTCCTGATAGATAACTGACTTTGGATGCTGAAATTTTGTTTAATTTTCCCCCCCAATTTTAAGAGGACTATTATATTTTCAGATCTGCAAGGTGGATTACCTATTCTGATATTATCTTCTTATACATATAGAACTCCTGTTGATGTCTGAGAGATCTGAACATGGAGAGAAAATAGAAGAATTGTGATGGTTATAGGGTTCTGAAAGCTGTCATTTGAAAGGGGTGGTTTGGCAATCTTTAAAGGGGTATGTCTTTTTGCTTATTTAGCCTATGCCACTTGTTCAAAAGTCTGCATATCACTCTGCTTGTTTTAGTTATGCCTGAAAACTTGGTATGCTCATGTTGTCAGTGATTGAGTAGAAGAGCTGATTTTGAAAGTTTTATGGGGTGATTAAATTGATTCAAAATAGGAAAATATAATCAAACATTTTCCCCTTAAAGTGCCATTCTGTTCCTAAAAGTAACTGCAAAAATGCCTTTGTGGATTTCCATATTTCTTTAATTGACTCCACATCAAATCTACTCAATTTACAAGCTTAAAAATATTTCTTCTAATTCCAAGTCCCGCAGAACTGATCTGGTATCAAAAGTAAGCACAGGACCTTACATTCTCATAAATGATCAGCAGCGATAAAGATGCTAAAGATCAATATATGCCTCAGATACACATATTACAACCAAAAGAGTCTTTGGGGGGTTACGCAAGCACTTCTAGAGGCAGAGGAGAAACTTCTTGATGCTTGTAAACTAAGGCTCTGATTTTGCAATGAGAACTCCATGTGGACCGATCCTCTCTGCTTATATAGAACCCCACTGTGGTTCCACATGGGTGCAGGGGTTTACCCACATGGATCGGCTTACAGAATCAGGGCCAAAAGCAGATTGGACACAAAATCTTTGATGAGAGGTAGAACTGTGCCTGCTTAGTTGCTTTTTGCAGTGGAATTGCACTTTCAAGATTTTATACAGTGAATATCAAACCAGCAGGAAGAATGAACAGCAAGTTATTTTACTGTTCAACTGCGACAAGTTGTTTATAGTTCTGCGCTATAGTTTCATTTTTAGGATCCATATAAATATAATGCAATCCACCAACCCATCCTGAGAGGACTATCCATCAGTATTTAATTTGGTGAGCCAGAAAAGGCATTAAAATAATACAATATAATTCATGCATCAGATGCACTGTTGGGTTCTGCTATTAAATATAGATATATAATATAAATGGTGTTGTGTTTTGTTATTTTAATAATTCTAATTAACTCCTGTAATTGTAGTGGATCTACTGCTAAGTAAACTAGCTATGGATATTACTTAGGGTTGTATTTCCAGTAGACAGCAAGGTGATGAATAAAAGGAGTTTTATGGTAAACTAAACTTAAACACAGAGCAATAAGGCTTTCTTTTTGAAGAAAAATGTCTGTTGGTGAACTTTATCATTATCTATCTGTGTTAAAGAGCCACTGAGACTTTCAGGCAATCTTTAGGGTAATGCAGTAATTTACAAAACCCCCCATAAAACATTCAGTAATTCTTACTTTCTCTGATTATTGATGATTACTGCAGTTTGTATGTGGAAGTACAAGCTTTTCCCCTTACAATTAGCCTGTTCTTCTTGTTTCTGTCATTTTATGATACCATAGTCCAGTTTTTATATCATGGCATAGCAATAAATTGAGATTATGCAAACACGTAAGAGAGGCCTCATAGGATGTATCAATTTACCCAGAGAGGACCAGACTCTGACATCCTTACTTATACTGAGCTCACCCCCAAAGAGTCCCATTGAAGTGAATCAGATGTCTGTGTAGGTGGCTACATGAAATGAACTTATGTTCTCAACATCTCCCTGCGAGGTGCCGGAATGGCCTCCACTTTCACGGAAGTCCACGTAGAGGTTGCTCAGGATTGGGCCTTGCGTTCAACACTGTGAAACCACTATCACAATTAGTTTTCACTAATGGTGTCATATTGAAAATTGGACTTAATTACCCAAAGTTGTTTTAAATAAATGACAGCAAAACTGCTATGAAATTACATCAAATGTTGTTGAGAAGAGTACCTACAGAAACGTATGCCAAAGATTTTAGAATAACTATTACAGCATACAGAACTTTATAAAAATTGATGTCAGTTCAACAATGGACTAATCTGCTAAGAGGGATGTGGTTATCTATAGAAGTCGGAAGCCTTCTTTTTCTGCTGTAGTGACTTGTCTGTAGGAAAGAATGATAGTGGAAACAAACATTTACATTGGCTGTATACACTTCCTTTCAAAAGTGAGATTGGCTTTGCTCTTTGCACAACTCTTCTTTGAGGTGGTCCAGACAAAAAGGTTTATGATGGCAGTAAAAACATTGTCAGATTTTGATAGGTAATGCAACTGAAGCTTGCTTGCTGCTTGTATCATGCTTTTATGGGATGATGTAAAGTAGTAAAGATTTATGAATCACCTTGTGGAATATATTTGACTTCCTAATTCCCTGACATACTGTTTTAGTCTACCAAATTTCTTGCAGAAGTTACCCAAATATATACACCCTGGAATTTGGCTGTTACCCAAATATATGTGCCCTTTCATGCAGCCTGACAGATTAAGGAGGCCTGGATGGAAACAGGTGCTCTCCTTCCCCTAGCTAGGCTTTCACTAAGAGCCTAAGCATCTGCATTTAGTCTAGCAAAACCAAAGGAACCTATGAAGGATTAGAAGGGACTTCTAGATATAGCAGAGTGCAGGGGGCCTCTGGTAAGGATCAAGCAGAGGCAGGAATAAACCATTTTCTGACATTTAATGTGAGACTGTGTGATGCTGAGCCAGAGTGTGTTAAGCAACCAGCAGGCTAGGTGACCTGAAGGCAATCCTTTAGGGCATACTAGAAGAGTATTGAAATGGTAAACAAGGCTATTCCTTGTAAAAAAAAGCTATGGTAAGTACTAGAATCCTGGATATGTAGGCTTGTATTGTTAGAGACTCAAGAATAGATACTAACTGTGTTCGTCTGTGTTTACCTATATCTTGTTAGAAGTTTAACAATGTGTTCGAATTAACTTGTAGATCCTAAACTTCTGCTCCTGTCTATGTTGTTTCATTACTGTATTTGATTGATTCATAGATCAAAAGGGGATCTTTTTATTTAGATGAGACTTGTGGGATAATAATATAATTGGCTTCATTTCTCTTTGAAATTTCTAACCCCACATAGTAAAACTATGGCAATCTGTTTGAATGGTTAATTGCCTCATGCTAATGAATGCAACTAGCTACTTGTGTATGCCTAGGAAACCGAGATTAGCTTCAAAGTAACAGTATGCTATACCTATTGTTCAGCATACGAAAGCCTGCTGTGACCACAACTGTCTTCAAGCTATAAAGAAAGTTTTGGGCCTGATCCTTGCTATCTCAGATCTGCTTAAACTTTTACAGGGAAAATCCAAGGCCACAAGGTTGAGGTCTCCAGGTCTACTCTGTATTAACCCTGTAATTCTCATGGAAGAGTTTGAACAAACTCTGCACATTGATTGCCTATTGGACTATAATCTTTTAAACTGATTCTAGAAATATTTTTACAAATCAGCAGTCTTACCATCTTTGCTAAGAAACTGACCAAAGAACTTTATTCATATCTGTATGTAGATTGATCTTTTAACTGTAGCAACTCTGTCTTTTTTTTTTTATTAATCAATCTTAGAGATTTAGTTAATAAGGATCAGAGGAGTAGCCGTGTTAGTCTGGATCTGTAAAAAGCGACAAAGAGTCCTGTGGCACCTTATAGACTAACAGATGTATTGGAGCATAAGCTTCCGTGGGTGAATACCCACTTCGTCAGATGCATGTGTGTCTGTGTCATGCGTCTGACAAAATGGGTATTCACCCATGAAAGCTTATGCTCCAATACGTCTGCTAGTCTATAAGGTGCCACAAGACTCTTTGTCAGTTAATAAAGATTGGCTGTAAGCCTGTATTTGGGCAAGATCTGAAATATTCATTGTCCTGGTGGGTAATGTGTCTGATCTCGTGGGATTGGTAGAACTTTATATATGGTAAATAAGGTTTTTAGTAACCCTCACTATATTAGACTTGGCTGTCTGGGTGGGAGCCAAAGTCTGGATTGCTTAATGGGGACTACATTTTGTTTTCTTGGTAACCAGTAAGGTATTACAGAAGCTGTTTTGTTACTGGCTTGGTGAAATCTAATTATAGAATAAACCATCCGTTTTGGGGATTGTCTGCCCTATTCCTTGCAGTTTGCCCTGAATAAGCATTCTCAGTGAAGCCCCTCCAGATGCTATGGTCACAGACTGGGTTTGAGGGAGCCACATTTTATGTTTTTACTTTTGGACAAGAAGTTTTGAAAGACTCAACTGGATTCATTCCACTATTTTGGGGGCATAGTTCAAGATCCTAAGGTAAAAGGGAGGTAGAAGTGAATTTACATGTCAGATTTCAGAGTAGCAGCCGTGTTAGTCTGTATCCTCAAAAAGAACAGGAGTACTTATGGCACCTTAGAGACAAATTTGTTAGTCTCTAAGGTGCCACAAGTACTCCTGTACTTTTTACATGTCAGAGTGTCTGAGAAAAGCCCAGTTTCACATCTTAAAAGGGTGGGTGACACCTCCTAAGTAAAACCATTACTGGACAGAGTTATTGATATTGAGGAATAGTTACCAATTACAGATCAGTACTAGTATTTTTTCTTACTCTGTCAAGTAAGTCAACTGTTCGTTCTTCAAAGCTCAACTGTCCATCTTTAGTAAGAAAGTTACTGAACTAATCGGAACCCCTTGACAATGTTTATCACCTTAAATATACCTACCAGAGGATCCATGAGTTTTTTGGGGTATCTTTAAAGGATTTCTTCTGCCCTTGGAGCTGATTTCTGAAATGATGCTGGATCTTTGGAGAGCAGTGTACTTCCCTCATGGTTATATATAAGTGTAAAAAAGGCTTCTTTCTATGATAATAAACCAAACAAGTTTCTGAGCTCATACATTTCAAAATTCATTTAATCTTACAAGGTTTTAATCTCATTCTCTGTGCATCGATGACTCACTTCTTTAATTTGGTTTCTTAATCTCATTTCACAAAATTCTAATTTTGCTTCACTATCTAAGCATATCAAAGTAGACTCCAAAAACAAGTGACTTAATGAAAAGCGTCTCCCATATTAGAGTTATATATTTTCATAGTAGATTCTTGTCCTCTCTCTAATAACTTCCACTAATGGCAGATCTTCCAAAGAGGTATCCCTCTACTCTTCAGATAACTGCTTGCCTTGACTGTCAAAGCATCCTCATCCTCTTATAAAAGTAATAGTGGTGGTGGGAGGAAGTGGAGGACAGATGTGGAAACCCAGTAGGCTTATCAAGAAAGTTTGACAAATTTCAGTATTTTTCCCATTGTCTGTCCAGTTGTAAAATCCAGAGTTTCAGGGTAATTGGTGTGTCTAAAGGAATACTTCTGATTTATTTGCTCACTGTTGGGGATAGATGAGAATGGAGCTTGTGTTTTTTTTCCTCTATCTAGGAATGCTTTGGTTGAAATCTACATTTATTATTTTCCTTTGTCTAGAGAGTTCTTATATCAGAAAAATAACTATATTCCAGGACTTACCTCTGAACATACCAGGAAAAGTAATTTACTGTGACAGTATTGCCAACCCCAAGTGATCAAAATCACGAGTCAAGCTTTCAGGAATCATGAGATGGTTTTAAAAATCCTGAGGTGATTTTTAAAAAAATTCTTAATTTGGGGATGCTTTTATTTGTTTTCTGAGCATTTAGGTTTTACTTGGGTCACTTTTTCGAGGTTTTCTCTGACACGGGGTTAGCAATTTGCTTTTTTCAAAATGAAAACAGATTCTTACAATTCCAGGAGTTGGGGCCTTACGAAAAAGACCAAACATTGGAAGATTTAGATAAAATTGCAAAAGGTGAAATCGTTGTTCTTATTCTTTTAATTGCTCAACCAGATTTTTAATCTTAAGTGATGTGTGTAGAGAAAACATTCTAATTTTAAGAAGACATTTTCTGATTAGCATAGATAGATCACGTTAAGTTACAGAAAATACATTCCACGTAATACTATGATGGAATATTTTGGTCTATAGGAGGGTTTAGGAATTACAGGAATTGACTGTAATCATCATTGAAAGTAGTCAAGGCAAGACTAAACCAGGAGCTAATAGAGTTTCTGTAGACTTCTGTCAAAACTATATCCTGAATTGATGCAAGGTAAATGAATAGATAGTCTAAGTGAAGTATTTGATCCCTGATATGAGAGAATTGTTGATCCCAGAATGTGTAGCTTGTACTTGTATTGATTTCTATGGCAGTATCACACATGCATCTAAGATCCCATATGACCCTCTGAATCTGAAAATTCTGGAACTTGGGTATGTTCTACTGAAATATTTGTTTGCAGGCAGGAGCGTGGTGTGTCATAGATGGAGCTTTAACCAATGAGATTCTGAAATATACAACAGCTCCTATTTGGCAGTTTATTTTCAGCTATTATCTATTTGCATCTCAATTACACACTATGCTGTAGTTTAAAAAAAAATTGTTTGTTATTAAGATCTAAATCTACTTACTTTAGTCATGTAGTGCATGCCAATAGAATGCAATACAAGAAGATTACAAGCTGATGGTTAGATGTTAATAACAGTAACACAAAACATTAAGGCAAGTGACATTTACATAAGTATCTTGATCTTAATACATGTAATTTACATATGAAAATTTAATCACCATAGAGATAAACAGCTGCAGTGTTTAATTAAACTCTCCACACAAAATCAGCCTGCAAGAAGTAGTTTGTCATTGCTAATTTATCACAATTCTCATAAGTATTCTTTAAAATAAAAATGCAAAATAAATGACTCTTATTGATAATTTAACTTCTGGTTACTTTATCGTATTCTCAACAGGCTTTGATGATACAATTAAAATACAAAGATTCTAGGCTCATTTTCTCACAGTTTAGAAGACAAACTATAAATATATAGAGAACAAATGTATTTGTTTACAGACTTGCGGGTCAGCAGTATGGCAGCACTAGAGGACAATTTAAGCAAATTTAATGCCATGATAAGTTGTGTGTAATGAAGGGATGTGAGAGTCTCTCTCCATGGGGCTGTTTAAGCAGGAAACAATTATAAGTGAAAATCAGTGCCAGCATTACCATAGACTTGGAGCAACTACTGGCTCACAGTATCACTGACTAACACTCACATTTTAGACTCTCAAATCTTCAGTTCATTGTGAAATTGGAGATCCACTGACATCCACAAGTGTTTGAAACTTAGACTTTGCTTCTGGTGATGATTTTTTTAGCACAAGTCTCAGAGTAAAGTTTCCTGATAGAGACAGTTTAATTTGTTTGAATATAATATCAAGAAAATAAAAATTAGAGGGTAGACCAAATCTCATTCATAACATGAAAAATCCCACAAAACTGGGACCGGGATCTTCTACAGTTTGAGCTTGAAGCAGCAATTCTTGGAGATAAACTTCAGGGGAACTAGGAATAGATGAGAAGAGAATTGTTTCTAAGTTCTCTGAGGTTCATCCTTTCTATGTGGAAAAGAACACACAATCTCAGGAATAATGCAATGGACTAATGGGAGACTGTGTACACATGTGAGCAAATTTTATTCCTCCCTTAACTGTCACTCCAAGACCAGCAAATTGCTTAGAAGTCATATAAAATTGTACTGTAAATCTCTTGAATACTTTAGATGGATGACATAACCCCTCTCAGCAGGTTCCACCTCAGGACTGAAGGAACTCTCTGTGCTGCCTGTATACCTTCTCCACATGAGTGTGATACAAGGCTGTTGGACTTGACCATTTAGAAGCATATCCCTGCTCAAGAGTGACATGCAGAGAGCTTCCCTAATATGGGCTCCATGGCATACAGCAGAGCTTGGATGCTCCCTGCGTAGGCTCCAGAAATCCTGGCTCCATCTTCTGCAGAATGACATCAGTTTTCCTGGTTACAGGCCACTCTGTGGCGGAGGAGAAAAGGACGAGATTTGCCCTAGAATAGTTATAAACCAATTCGATTAAAGGAAAGATTAAATCAGTGAAATTTAACTGCATATTGATGACTTGGGCATTTCTAGATGTCTTTAAACAGCAAGGGCTTTAGAGTCAGATTTTACTATAATAGTAAATAACTACTAGGACTCTGCAAAGAATTATCAGCATCCGATTTCATAATAATTTCATTATTATATTTTGAATCGGTTTACATTGTGGGTAAAATTTTCAGAAGAGCCTGAGTCCCATTTTCAAAAAAGAGTTTGGCTCTTAGGAGTGGTTTTATTGAAAGTCAATGGGACTTAGGTTCCTAATACCAAAGTCTTTTTTGAAAATGGGATGTAGGCTTTTAAATCATTTAGGTGTTTTGAAAATCTGACCTCATTGGAATACCTTTGATGGTGATATTCTGCTAATAAATATTTTTAGCTCTTGAGTTTGACTACCATGTTAAATGAATGTGTTATCTATGATGGTAAATGGAGGGCAATCGCTTTTCTAAACTTAACACTATGTTGTTCTGCCATTTTCCTAATCTGTTGTAATTCATAGAAATTCAAGAGGATGTTTGATTATTTTATAGCAACTCCTTCTAATCCCAAACCCAACCATAATAAGCACTACTCTAGATGGTAAATTGAATTTCTTTAAACTGATCCAAGACCCTATTTTTTCCATAGAAAATACAGTGGACTAAAGGCTGCCTTGTTCACCTCTCCATTTAAAATGTAACAATAGTATGGTATTTGTGGGTCAGTCAAGTTGCTCAATTCTCTCCCCCCTGGAGAGTACAGAAGCCTGGAGTATAAAGGAATAGAATTAACAATTATAACTATTCTAAATGAAAATAGGAACTATATAATATACCTAATTACATCACGAAAATAAAAGAAAAATGTTCATATAAAGGCAAAACAAATCCAAATGTGTCTTACTGTACATTAATGCTTAGTGGTCCCTAACTAAACTTCTACTGTTAGAAGAATTATGGGCATTAGCATTTTATCAGTGTTTTCCCTATCACCCTAAGGATTTCCTCCTCTTGTTTAGTTCAGTGATTTGGGGCATTTAGTGATTATCCTTGCTTACATCAACCACCACGAGGCAGGAGTTGTATAAACTTATGATTTTAGCCTCCTTTCCTGAGGCTTACTAGGCCATTCCAGATCTGTCCTTGCAAACCTTGTACAAATTCTCTGAGTGGAAGCTCACGTTCTTTTTCAAAGTAACTAGATATATCTGCTCATTACAAGGCCTAGTTCCCAATGCAGTGGACAAACTTATTTAGTTCTCAAATAAACACCAAAATGGAATTTTGACATTTCCCTTTTATTAAAAATGTGCATCTGAAACTAGCCTTTCTACTACCGAGGAAAGAGACATCTGGGGATGACTTTCCTCAAAGTTCTCCTGACCATAGTAGGATAATCAGTATCTATCTTTAAAGGCAAAATTGGCTATTTTCAAATTCCATAAGGAGAAAAAAAAAAAAACGGATGTTTTGAAGTAGAGCTCAGTGAATTTTTTTTGGTGAATAGTTCATTCACACACAAATGCTGACTGAAACTGTTCATGATTTGCTGAATGTTTTGGCCAAATCTGAATGAAGAAAAAAATCCATAAAAGTTTAAAAGTGTCCTTTTGACATTTTTCTAAACTACAAGTTTTGCCTTTTTGTTTCAATTTTTTTTAATTTAGCAAGATGTAACTAAAAGTAAGTAAAACCCCACCCCAAAACAAAACAAATACTTTGAGCCAAACAAACTTTTTCTGTTCCTCACTTCAGGGGTGGGGGTGGAGGGGAATGGTTGTTTTGAGCTCGACCAAAACTGAATTTCTTTTTTTGGTTTCAACCACAGAACTGAAAAAATCATTTTATCTACCCTGCCCTAGTGTGAAGGGGTACAATGTACTCAGGGTTTTCCACATTTTGATCATGGCTAGGCTGCATATTGATTGTATCTTTGTATAAATCGATTGACAATTTGGATACATTTCAGTTAATCGGAAATGTTAAAAATGTCTTTGTTGAAATTGCTGATGGTGATATATTCGATTTATTTACTTATTTATCTCTTTATGTGCAATATTGTGATGTCCAGTTCTTTGGAATGCTTTTGATATGTTTTGTGTTTCATTTATGATAGCATGTTTGGTAAAGGTGTTTCACCTCATTTCTCTCTAGGAGTGGCAGGGTGTTCAGCTTTCTGCAAAATCAGGCCCATACAGAGAAAATACATCAGCTCTTAGGATATTGATGACGTGCATTACTGGTTTTATTTTACTTTGTTAGAGTGATTGCTTCATGCATGAGTAACAGAGTCCTGAATTAGTCTTGAGGATACCATAATAAGTGAAAACAAAATGTTTATATTCTCACAAAGAAGTGATATGTCGTTAGCACAGTTGGAGAGGGGATTTCATTTTGTCTGTCGAAATAACCAGAGTTCTTGTTAAACAAATACAGTTACAAAATACTTCAGAAAGGCTGCAAAAGTAAGTTGACTATTTATATTAATAAAATATATTTCCATGAGAAGTTTATACAAAACATCTCCCTTTACTTTCCATTGTAGGCTGTAGATGGGTATAGTAATCCTGATGCACGGTGATATTTCCATGTGCCTTCTATCAATATTGAGGAGTTCTGTAGCTAACTCCCTGCACACCATATGCTGGAAATACCCCTGCAGCTATAACACCCTGGGCTGTGATCTCATTACATCATATGTCAAACAGGGATCCGGGTACTATAGGGATCAGTGACATTGATTCAGCAGGTGGCACTCTTCCTTCTAAACGGAAAACCCAACAGGGTGTTGAGAGCACAAGACTGTTCGAAGTGTCATCTCTTGCAGGAATCATAAACCTCATATCTGAACACTTACTTTCACTAAAAAGCCCATAACACCTTTTTCAAGATGAGGTATATTTACCTGACTATCCTGGCCAAATTCTAGCCCTTATAATTATACTCTGCCTATGTGCAGTTTTACTTGGTTAGGGATCCTCTCCTAAACTATGTGGCATAACTGTGCACTGTTAAAGCAGTTGCTATATTCCTCCCAGGAGCTGGCTATATGTCATTTCTGGCTAAAGAAACTGATATTGTTTGTAAAACATTTGGGGACCTTTCGGGATAAAGGTGTTAAAGGAAATGTAAGGTTCCACCACCAGTGAGCTGTAACATCAACATTTAAATGCCCATTTTCTCTTGTGATTGAAACCAGTGAGAGTTAGAAATAACCTTGTAATTAAAATTAGCAGGAAGAAGATTGTAACTTACATTTTGTTTTTCTGAGTTAGTGATCAAACATCACAGCTGGGCAAGTTCTGAAAATTCTACATGAGGGGACTAAGGACTGACTGTCCTTTGACTAATAATACAGTCATATATCTGTCATGTAAACAAACATTTAAAAAATAAAATTGGTAAAATAAATCATTCACTTCAACAGTAGAAACATATATTTCAACAGACTTTTTTCAAAAAGACAACAACCCGTTACTTACTTGCAGAATAGAAGTAACCTCCTGGTGGTATAAATATATATTTCATCCTGTAAGCAAAGATTAGTCCCACAGGAGATCTCTTCTCCCCATCCATTGATGATGTCAGTGAGTCCTTGATTAGCTTCTGACATTTGAAATTATGGTGGGTCAGCAAGGTTAATGAAAGGCTTCTTTATATAGCTGTACCCATACACTGTCTCCCCTCTATCCTTTTCTGTTTGGGGTTGCATGGTGACCTCAGTGACAAAGTCAAGAGAGAAAATATATGGTATGATATTAGTACATTTTAATCAGCAGTTCTCTGTTAATATCTAATTAGTTAATAAAAGGGGTAATGAATTATTTGCAACTCAGAATTCTTTATAAACCTGGAATGATCTCTGTGGAAGTGCCTGTTCAACAGTCTCAACAGTATTGTCATTGATTAGCTCTGTCATGTTGATTACACTTTTGGGGAGTGTGACTGGCATAAGAAATTTTGTTTCACTCCTACATGGAGCCTTTCATTGCTGTGAAGGAGAACATAGTTTATTTGGCGCATCCAGGGGACAAAGGTAGTTATAAAATTGAAATACGGTGAGTCCTCAAAATGATGTTGACTGGAACCTCTTGCTTAAAGAATTTGTCTCAGAAACTGTATTACCGGTCTGAAGACAGGGATATTGCATTTTATGATGCCATCTTTCTTTCAATAATTAACCCCATTGTGTTCCTGCCCAATATGTTGAAACAGAGTAATATTTTTGGAGAATTTGCTGGTTTCTCAATTGATTAAAAATTCTCTGTTTTAGCCCCTTACTGACCGTGGGTGGGATTTTTCAAAAAACCTTAAGTGACTTGGGAGCATAAGTTTACTTGATTTCTTGCCCTCCCCCCATAGTGCTTATGCTCCTAAATCACTTAAGTGCTTTGGAAAATTCCATCCAATTACCCTTCTTCATGTGCTTTCACTTGACTTTTCAATACTGTGGAGTCCGTGTAGCTAAAAGTTCTTTGCACCTTTTAATTTACATTATCGTTCTTTAGCCACTCAGTTTAGAAAAGACCTACACAACTGGAATGACATACACAACATATAACTCTTTTCTCAAGTTAAACATCATTAAGATGAACCTTCTTGCCCACATGAATAACTTATACAAAGTTCTTACTGTTCCACATGACTTACTACCCAAGAGTAGCCAAAATTCTTAAATATCTTTTGTTTCCATCTCTATTGTTTCCCTTTTTAGATAACTTTTCTCCCTTTGAGATTATCTGTCTCAATGGCAAACATACAATAAAATAAAATAGTTGGGACTTTGTGTTTTTTACTAGCTTTACCCACTTTTTTGTTTAAAATAGCCTGATATATTCCTTTGGTCACTTAAGGACAGAATATCATTAAAAATCCACACTGTTAATTCAATACTTCCAAACTCTTGAATTTTATAGAACAATAATACTGTAGGCCCCAATATAGCAAAGCATGTGCTTAAATTGAAGCACATATGTAGTCCAATTGAAGTTCATGCAAGTGTAGCTTTGGAGCTAACTCACAATCTCTGTTAAGGAGAAGAAGAATGAATTGGCTGCAGCATTCATGTTAGCTGACTTGCCTGTTTGTTTCTCACAGCCATTATACACACTACATAAATTAGTGAGGGAATGGAGAGTGGTAATTAAGAGAACAGCAAAAGAGAACAAGAAAAGAGGTAATATGGAGAGAGGAGGTGCAATCTTTTGGAAATTTTGGGGCTGGTATGTAGCTAAGCAGCTACCACTGAAGAGAATGGGGAGAAACACAATGAGGAAATGTTAAGATACCAAAAAAAAAAAAAAAGAGAGCTGAGCTTTTAAAGGAGTCTAAATGAGAGTCAGGAACCCAAACCCTATTGTAAGTCAATAGGAGTGGGTTGCTAAGATCCTTTGGGCCTTTTGAAAATACCAGTCCATATCAAACTGCCAAATTTGGATCTAGATGTGACCATTTTCAAAGTTGAGAGTGCTTAGACCAAGGGTTTTGGTTTGGTTTCTTTAAAGAATTTTGAAAGGACCTGGAAAAGAATGTACAGGTAGAGAACGGGGAGAGAGTGAAGGCTGGGTAAACTTCCCAAATGTACATCTGTACTTCTGCTTCACCTTTTGCAAGATGAGGTTGAATGGGCAGCTGATTGAGTTGTCACATTTGCATGGCTGGTCAATAAGTTGCATGTCTTATTTCCTTCTGTATAACATGTATAATTTCCTTTGGTGGCAAGCAAACTGGCATTCATCCTTCTGAGTCAGTATCAGCATGGTAGGGGGAACTGCGTCTCTGGAGGTGTTGAGACAGCAAGGACCGTGAAAATGCAAGCACCATTAGTAGGTGCACCGACTGCCACTCCAGTCTTCTAATCGAGTGATTTGCTGGTATGACAATCTCATTATATGGGTTGCCAACAGGCTAAAGTGCTTTCCGTCCTGCAGCCTGTGATGTGCTGTTGTCACAGGTTTTCCGATGCCACAGTGATGGTCATGGAATACGAATACAAATAGAACAAGATAGAATGATGGAGTGCAATTTGTGGGTCCTGGTTTCAGACATAAGTTTTTATGGTTCTAAGATTCTTCAGTGCTTATTTATGTGGAACAGCCCTGTGTTAAAACTGCATTTTCAGTAGCTTGAATTAAATACGTAAGGTGACTTAGGCTAGAAGCTAATAGGAATGATATAATTGTTTTTATGGTAATAATAATTTCATCATAAAATTAACTTCAGCTTCTGTAACTGAGTTTTTTAATCATAAGAGGTATGTAATAACTTTTGCAACACTGCCAAATGGCATAATAAAAAACACAAAACATCCATTCTATAGGCTGTTGACTGTTCATGTCCTTTTTTGAATAAATATACATCTGTATTCCAATATAGAATTTTATTTGTAATATCAATAAAATTAGATGCGGAAAAGACCTACTGGTTATCTAGTCAACTAAAAAGGAGGCCTCATTTGTGTGTGCAAAAATACACATGTAATTTCATGCCTGCATTTACCCAAGCTGTTAACCACAATTGTGGATCCAAAACAAATATTAGTGCATGCTAATGGCAGTCAAGCATCTGCATGGCCATTTGTGCATGCAGATGCCCAAATAATGCTACAGAAAATACTTATTTACTACCATTTATTTACTACCATTGATATCTGGTGTGCAACTGAAGTAACTACACATAAGTGCAAGTAATTGAATGCATGTTGTTATAAAAATGATCTCCTAGTTGAACATACTATATTGTTTAAAAATGCATAAAACCCTAATGTTAGTAAAAATATTTCAGATTTAGTATTGATGAAATGCTGTGTTGCAGGGTTCTCCCCCCCCCCCTCTGTAATTTAGCCCTTTTGGATACTTAACAAAAATGCAGATAAAATAGCAGTCCACAGGCTCCTAAAGAGAATCTAATACCAACTCAATTACATGACAAGATATACCGGAATAAACAATCATGTAATCTAAAGATTTGCCTAGAGTATACCCTGGTAGGTGTCATATAACTCAGAACAATGAAATATTTTTCTACCTCTAAGTAGCACAGCTGTTAGTAACTCTGATGGCTCTGACACAGTTTAAGGAATGAAGTACAGAATCTCATACCCAAATATGTGATGCAATTCATGTATTCAGCTAACAATTCTAGTTTTAATCACAGTTTTTAATGCTGAAGAGTTAAAAAAAAAATATTACCTTAAATACTATTTACCATTTAAACGTTTTATACCATTTAAAGACCACTTCTGTGTGTTTGTAAGTAATGGAAGAAAAGGACTTGCACACAGACTCAAAAAATCAAAAATCAAAATCCTCCTCTGTTTCATTGGCTGCTTGCCATGCCCTGAATTGTGGCTGAATTAAAAAAATAGGGCCCAATTTTACACAGATTTTGTGCCCCAATTAGCAGTGCTAATTGGGGCACACAAGTAAATTGCACTCCACCCTGTGGAAATTTTCAGTCAGTCAACCAAATGAGTGAATCCCCAAGAGCATGACTCTAACCCTTGGTTACTATTTAATCAGGTGCAAAATCAAAGGTCCCTCCAGGAAGGACACAGTACTACTACTGGGTATCAATGAGAGAAGCTGCTTGGGGCTCTCTCTGCCTTTTTTTGCCCCTTAAAAAAAGGCCAGAGTTTAAAATAAAACCATGAACATTCACAAAAGACACTTTGTTAGTAACTTAGAAACCTGCATTAGGAAAGGTTCTGGATTTGAGAGTGTGGGGTTGCAAAGATGTAGATATTTTCTTCCCCAAACAAGTGATGAGGTGGGAGTAGGGAGAACACTGGTATCTCTCAGTATTCCTTTGTAGTCACTAGTGGGATTAGATTTACTGCTTAAAGAAAGGGAGGTATATATATGGTATTTGTGATGTTTTGTTAATTATTGTAAATGTGCTGAGAGATTGACAAAGATATAGCTCGTATATGTAAAAAGAAATCACCACCATCTTCCCACACACATAAATCCTATCATTTGAGGATCTCCGAGTGCTTTGCAAACATTTGGCTAGGGCATTAGTTGGTGTAAATTGGGATATATTGTAATCAACGCAGCTATACCAATTAATACCAGCAAAGGATCTGTCACATTGATCATACACTTCATGCATTGTGGGTAAATACTATACCTGTTTCATGGACAGGCAAACAGAAGCACAGAGAATTTGTGATTTGTCAAAGGTTACAGAGTGAGTTAGTGATAGAGTGAGTATTACAACCCAGGGACTGAGTCCCAGTCCTGTGCCACACTCTGTATTTGTCTGTTTGGGAGAGAGAGGAATACAAAATGAGGACCAAAATATTGTGGATGCAACTTTGTGTGGCATAATTTGAATTTAAGTTCCCTCAGATTGTTATTTAGGAACATCGTTAAACCATCCCCAAATTGTAAAATACAATTTACCAGAATTATTCAGAAGGAAAAGAAATGAACACACACAATCCCTTAGGAGAAATGGCTGACAGCTGACTATGATGCACAGTAGAATCACAGACCTGGAAGGGACCTTGAGAGGTCATCTAGCCAAGTCCCCTGCCCTTGTGGGAGGACTAAGTGTTATCTAGACCATTCCTGACAGGTGTTTGTCTAACCTGCTCTTAAAAATCTCCAATGATGGGGACTCCACAACCTCCCTAGGCAATTTATTCCAGTGCTTAACCACCCTGACAGTTAGGAAGGTGTTCCTAATGTCCAACCTAAACCTCCCTTGCTGCAATTTAAGCCCATTGCTTCTTATCCTATCCTCAGAGGTTAAGAAAAAATTTTTTTCTCCCTCCTCTTTGTAACAATCTTTTACATACTTGAAAACTGTTATCATGTCCCCTCTCAGTCTTTTCTTTTCCAGACTAAACAAACCCAATTTTTTCAATCTTCCTTCATAGATCATGTTTTTTAGACCTTTAGTCATTTTTGTTGCTCTTCTCTGGACTCTCTCCAATTTGTCTACATCCTTCCTGAAATGTGTCGCCCAGAACTGGACACAATACTCCAGTTGAGGCCTAATCAGCATGGAGTAGAGCAGAAGAATTACTTCTCGTGTCTTATTTATAACACTCCTGCTAATACATCCTAGAATTATGTTCGTTACTTTTTTTTTTTTTTTTTGCGCAACAGCATTATACTGTTGACTCATATTTAGTTTGTGGTCCACTATGACCCCCAGATCCCTTTCCACAGTACTCCTTCCTGGGCAGTCATTTCCCATTTTGTAAGATGTAGAAGATATAGACAGATGTAGCTTCCACAACAAAGGCAAAATGTTCCAAAGAAAATTTGGTTGGGGGCAAGAAACAATTGTAGAAAAAATAAAACCAGGACTTCCTGGTGGACCACAGAGTGTGCTTCCATTGCAAAATCCACCATAAGAGAAGCAAAGATCCCACAAAACTCTGAGTTTGAGCTCTGAATTTGTGGGAAAGTAGCTTGCTCTCTACAGTTGCAAAGCCAGGGAATACAACCGAAATTCTGAAAGACATTCACACAGAAGGCCTGCCTTTCTGACTCTGCTGGGAGCATGGCTCCCATCCAATACCACTTATTTAATGCTGCTGCATGGTCCAAGTGGTAGACAGGAGTTTGCAGAAATTACTGCTGCTTTTAACATGTACTTCCAATCAGAAATCTATGGAGAAAGGAACTCCAAAATAGTGAGGTTGGCCTATGTTTGGCTCCCCTTTCCTCCACATGACTCTGCAGACACAGTGGCATAGAGTAGGTGAGAAGAGGTTTCTGAAGTGTTTTTTGGGGAAAAAGAGGAATGTGCCATGTTGGTTCTACTGCTTATGATGATTTAGGACACTTTGCTTTCTAAATTCCCTACTTATTTATTTGTTCCCTCTGTGCTAACAATTGGAAGAATGCATAGAGCCTACAGAGAACACTGGAGTGTCATGGAAGACTTCATATTAATTTATTCCTATCTCTGCCAGGTTCAGAAAAGAAAAAAATATGGCCTGCTGTACTTGCAAATCACTATTTTTATTTATTTTTTATTAATCTGACTAGATTAATCTAGCTTTCTCTACGACTGGAAGGACTGTACTTTTTTTTTATCCCTATGGTAGATACTTACATGCCCCTCAGTGCTATAGTATAAACACCCAAGTCATTAATGAATCAAGCCTCACAGAATCCCTGTGAAGTAAGGAGGTATTTTCCCATTCTTTGTTTCTATTCTTTGATATAATTTCACTTGCTGTAACTACTTAGGTCCACTAGATGGTAGTAAAGACCATAACCTACACTTTTTATATTACACCGCCCCCCCCCCCAAAGTTAACGCTACAACAAGTAACCTTTATTTTTAGCCTAGATTAATATAAGACAGAAAACTAGGTATGTTTACATTAAAACAAATCATAAGAACAAAAAAGACCAGTGATGCCTTTAGCGCAGCATTATTGTACTCTGAGCAGCTCTCAAAATTAAGTTGTTTTGTCAGGATAAATATCAAGTAAAATGATTATGAATCGTTGTGGCAAGTTTTAATACAGATCAGAAAGTAAATTAATCCAGCTCTCTCTGACTCATCATGCCTCTTTTTCTTCAGATACAAATGAACAGTAAACAACATTTTGGCAATTTTTAGGTTAATCATGTAGAACTGATTACTCAAGAAGAATGCTATTAACATTTAGTCAATTTATACCCTACAATGTGACAAATTAAAATTAATGTTGCTGTTTTTAAGATATCAAATGGGTCATGATTTTAAGAAAAATGATTACCCTTATAGATAACTGATAATGATAGCTGTAGCTGGGAGCATTAGGCAAATTTGTAGCAACGTGCATAGTTCCGCAAACAAATAATGCAGCAAAGTAAATAGGGCTCAGTGTATGTTTGGTGAATATGTTCAGTCCTTTATTTTGAGGCACTGACTTTTTTTTTTTAAATGGTCCCAGTGTATGTTAATAATTTGTCATCCTTTCCCCATGGAAAAGACATAGTTAAAGCTACCCAGTAGCTTGATAACAAAAGGCTGATTTCCTCTGTAGATTCTGTGTATACTCCTGATAAAGGCCTATTTGATATTTTTAATTTTCAGAGTCCGCTGTTCCCCTTGGTAATGAGTTAATGAGTTTTTCATTCCATTTCTTGATGATGTGCTTTGATAAATAACTGTTAAGTGATGTCCAGTGCAACTGATGCAATTGTAACATGCTGCCAGCATTTGCAACAGGTGAAGGACAAGAGAGAAGTGCAAAACAAACAGCCTTTTAAGGAACATAAACTGTTGTTCACTCTAGACCCTGGGGTGATCATTCTATTTTTTTATGAATATTCCATGAAAAGAGTATATAAAAGGGACTTCGAGCAGACTGCATATTGTATCTCCAAATGACACATGACTACATTAAGGGGGAATTGTTACCAGTGAACCACTGTGCAATAGCTGAGGTACTGCAGAATTTCAGGAACTGTGACCTAGTATGTGTACCTGTGTGCAAGTATTTGTGTATTGCTGCTGTTCTTTCTATGGCAAGCAATGTAAAAGTGTTGTTTAAAAAGAAATTAAAGGACTAATACTCCTTTATAAAAATATGTATATTGTGACAAAGTTCCTCCTCTATCTTGGTGGGTCCTGTGCTTATTGGCGGATTTTCTTGCCTCAGAGATTCACCATGTGGGTTGGGGAACAGCCCAGAGATCTTCCCCTCTGGAAGAACCCACAGTCCAGGTCAATTGAGAGGTTTGGGGGGAACCCAGGCCCGCCCTCTACTCCGGGTTCCAGCCCTGTGGACTGCAGCTGTCTATAGTGCCTCCTGTAACAGCTACATGATAGCTACAACTCCCTGGGCTACTTCCCCATGGCCTCCTCCAAACACCTTCCTTATTCTCACCACAGGACTTTCCTCCTGGTGTCTGATAACGCTTGTGCTGCTCAGTCCTCCAGCAGCACACCCTCTCAGCTCCTTGCGCCTCTTGCTCCCAGCTCCTCACACTCGCACCACAAACTGAAGTGAGCTCCTTTTTAAAGCCCAGGTGCCCTGATTAGCCTGCCTTAATTGATTCTAGCAGCTTCTTCTTAATTGGCTCCAGGTGTCCTAATTAGCCTGCCTGCCTTAACTGGTTCTAGCAGGTTCCTGATTACTCTAGTGCAGCCCCTGCTCTGGTCACTCAAGGAACAGAAAACTACTCATCCAGTGACCAGTATATTTGCCCTCTACCAGACTCCTGTACCCCACTGGTCTGGGTCTGTCACATATCCCTCCCGCCTGCTCAATGCCAAGGGGTTGGGCAGCTTGGGACGCCAGACAGTGCACACGTGACAAGCCGTCGGCGTTGCCATGACGGCTCCCTGCTCTGTGTTGCACACGGAACTGGAAAGGTTGGAGGGATAAGAACCATCTGGTCACCCTTATGTTCTTCTCCTTGTTCCGCTGCATCCATTGAAGAGGGGCATGGTCGGTCATGAGGACAAATCTGCGCCCGAGCAGGTAGTAGTGCAATGTTTCCATGGCCCATTTTACAGCAAGGCATTCTCTCTCCACCACTGCATATTTTTGTTCCCTTGGAAGGAGTTTCCGAATGAGGTATAGAATTGGGTGTTCCTCCTCCCCGACCATCTTTGATAGAACAGCCCCCAACCCTACTTCCGATGCATCTGTCTGCAGGATAAACTCCTTGGTGAAATCAGGGGCTATCAGTACGGAGTTATTGCAGAGGGCAGTCCGTAGGTCTGTGAATGCTTCCTCTGCTGCATCAGACCATCTCACCAGATCAGGTCCACGGGCTTTCACTAGGTCTGTCAGGGGGCTTGCCATTGTGGCAAAGTGGGGGATAAATCATCGGTAATACCCCACCACACCTAGGAATGCCCGGACTTGTTTCTTGCGACTTGGTCGGGGCCAATTTTGGATGGCCTCTAACTTGTTCACTTGGGGTTTTACCAGACCTTTTTCCACAATGTAGCCAAGATATTTGGCCTCTGTAAACCCTACAGCACACTTGGCAGGGTTTGCTGTAAGGCCAGCTCGCCTGAAGGTATCGAGGACTGCCTCCACCTTCTCCAGGTGGGTTTCCCAGTCTGGGGTATGAATGACCACATCGTCCAAGTAGGCAGCAGCATAACTGTTACGCGGGCATAATAGCTTGTCCATGAGGCTCGCGCTAGAAGGTAGCTGGGGCCCCATGTAGTCCAAAAGGGAGGACAGTATATTGAAAAAGACCCTCTGGTGTAGAGAACGCAGTCTTTTCCTTTGCGTCTTCTACAAGGGGAATCTGACAGTACCCCTGTCAAGGCTGTATCCCCACTTTGAACTTTAGGGTACAAATGTAGGGGCCTGCATGAAAACTTCTAAGCTTAACTACCAGCTTAGCTCTGGTTCCGCTGCCACCATTTCAATGGATTCCCTCCCTGGGAAGCCTTGAAAAACCTTCACCAATTCCCTGGTGAATACAGATCCAAACCCCTTGGATCTTAAAACAAGGAGAAATTAACCATTCCCCTCCTTCCTCCCACCAACTCCTGGTGAATCAAGATCCAAACCCCTTGGATCTTAAAACAAGGAAAAATCAATCAGGTTCTTAAAAAGAAGGCTTTTAATTAAAGAAAAAAGTAAAAATCATCTCTGTAAAATCAGTATGGAAATTAACCTTACAGGGTAATCAAACTTAAAGAGCTCAGAGGACTCCCCTCTAGTCTCAGGTTCAAAGTACAGCAAACAAAGATAAACACTCTAGTAAAAGGTACATTTACAAGTTGAGAAAAAAAAAGGAAAACTAACACTCCTTGCCTGGCTATTTACTTACAAGTTTGAAATAGGAGAGACTTGTTTAGAAAGATGTGGAGAACCTGGATTGATGTCTGGTCCCTCTCAGTCCCGAGAACGAACACCCTCACAAACAAAGAACACAAACAAAAGCCTTCCCCCCCCCCCCCCCCCCCCAAGATTTGAAAGTATCTTGTCCCCTTATTGGTCCTTTAGGTCAGATGCCAGCCAGGTTACCTGAGCTTCTTAACCCTTTACAGGGAAAAGGATTTTGGAGTCTCTGGCCAGGAGGGATTTTATAGTACTGTACACAGGACAGCTGTTACCCTTCCCTTTATAGTTATGACAACCCCTTTGTCAAGTCTAGGGTAGTCAAGTACTGGACATTACCCAGACGGTCCACTAGCTCATCTATGTGAGGTATGGGGTACGCATCGATCTGGGAACTTCGTTTAGTTGCCGGAAGTCGTTGCAAAATCTTGTGGTGCCATCAGGTTTGGGCACCAGCACAATTGGGCTGGACCACTGACTGTGGGATTCTTCGATGATCCCCAACTCCAGCATTTTTTTTATTTCTGCTTTTATTTCCTCCCTTTTTGCCGCTGGCACCCGATAGGGCCTCATTGTTACTCTGGCCCCAGGGTTCGTGACGATGTGGTGATATGTCTCGCTTGTTCGACCCGGTTTTGTCGAGAACACATCTTGGTTCTGGAAGATCATCTCAGACACCTCATTCTTCTGGTCTGGTGTTAAGTTGGGAGACACTCTCACCTGTTTGGAAGGCTTGTTTTCCTGGGTTAGGTCTTTTTGGACCATTGTGCATGCCTCTTGTGCATGCCAGGGTTTCAGAAGGTTAATGTGATAAATCTGTTCTTGTTTTCTGCGTCCTGGCTGCCGTACCTTGTAGGTTACTTCCCCCACGGGTTCAACCACCTCATAGGGCCCCTACCATTGGGCCAGAAGCTGCTAGTTTAACCGAGGGTGCCTCTTCCTTAACTGGTTGGGTCAGCGCCCTCGCTGTCCTTCGCCTCTCTACCAGGGCGACAACCTCATCATAGGTGGAGGGTTCGTTCTGGCTTACCCAGGCACGAAGGTCTGGTGGTAGTCCCCTCATGTATCGGTCGATGACCAGAACTGCTAGTATCTCTTCCGGACTCCGGGACTCTGTTTGCAACCACTTTAGTGCGAGATGGATGAGGTCATACAATTGGGACCACGGGGTTTTGTCTTCCTGATACCTCCAACCGTGATACTGCTGGGCCTGCACTGCTGTCGTTACCCCAGATCTGGCCAGGATCTCTGCTTTCAGGTGGGGGTAGTCTACCGCAGCCTCTTCATGCAGATTATGGTAGGCCTTCTGGGCCTCCCCACACAGGAATGGGGCAAGGATGCCAGACTACTGATCTCGAGGCCAGGCCTCCCATAGGGCTGTCCTCTCAAAGGCCAGAAGGTATGCCTCTACATCATCCTCCCGTGTCATTTTCTGCAGCCAATGGCTGGCCCGTATGAGCCACGTCCCATCCCATCATGGCTGCGATTCAGCTCTGTAAGGGACTTTACCTGGTTTACCAGTTCTCACAACATAGCTCAGTCTTGAACAGCCTGGTCCATCAGCAGGCGATTAGTCTCTTGCTGCAGCCGCACTGCCTCCTGCTGGGCCACCGTAGCTTGTATCAGTGCCCGCACTACATCATCCATTGTGGTGGAAAAAAAATAAACCCTCTCCTTTTTGTTTTTGTTTAAATCACCCTCCTTCTTCCGCCGCGCTGTGCGTATGAAAATCCCACTTCTAACACCAGTGTAACAAAGTTCCTCCTCTATTTTGGGGGGTCCTGCGGTTATTGGCAGATTTTCTTGCCTCAGAGATTCACCATGTGGGTTGGGGAACAGCCCAGAGACCTTCCCCTCTGGAAGAACCCAAGGTCCAGGTCAATTGGGAGGTTTGGGGGGAACCCGGGTCCACCCTCTACTCCGGGTTCCAGCCCAGGGCCCTGTGGACTGTAGCTGTCTATAGTGCCTCCTGTAACAGCTGCATGACAGCTACAACTCCCTGGGCTACTTCCCCATGGCCTCCTCCAAACACTTTCCTTATTCTCACCACAGAACCTTCCTCCTGGTGTCTGATAATGCTTGTGCTCCTCAGTCCTCCTTGCGCCTCTTGCTCCCAGCTCCTCACACTCGCACCACAAACTGAAGTGAGCTCCTTTTTAAAGCCCAGGTGCCCTGATTAGCCTGCCTTAATTGATTCTAGCAGCTTCTTAATTCATAGAATCATAGAATCATAGAATATCAGAGTTGGAAGGGACCTCAAGAGGTCATCTAGTCCAACCCCTTGCTCAAAGCAGGACCAATTCCCAGCTAAATCATCCCAGCCAGGGCTTTGTCAAGCCGGGCCTTAAAAACCTCTAAGGAAGGAGACTCCACCACCTCCCTAGGTAACGCATTCCAGTGTTTCACCACCCTCCTAGTGAAATAGTTTTTTTCAAATAATTGATTCCAGGTGTCCTAATTAGTCTGCTTGCCTTAACTGGTTCTAGCAGGTTCCTGATTACTCTAGTGCAGCGCCTGCTCTGGTCACTCAGGGAACAGAAAACTACTCATCCAGTGACCAGTATATTTGCCCTCTACCAGACTCCTGTACCCCACTGGTCTGGGTCTGTCACAATATATATAGAGTATAATATATGGTACTCTGGTATTATAGGGGTATGCCTTTTAGGGTAACTTTTTATACAGATGAGAAACAGTTAAGTAGGGAGAGATGATCTCAGTGGTTAAGGCATGGCACATATATATCCACAAATGATTATTATTTGTATTACAGTATTACCTAGGGAGGCCCCAAGTGAGACCAGAGGCCCTTATGCTTGACACTGTACAAACCCACAGTAACACAGTGCCTGCCCCAAAGAATTTATGGTCTTAATAGAAAATATAGAGAAAGGATGGCAGGGGAAACAGAGGCAGAGAAATATGAAGTGACTCACTTCAAAGATATAAACAGAAATATTTGAAATACATTTCAACTAGGGAGGTGGGAAATTTGTTGATGATTTAGTACTTATTAACCTTTACCCTTTTCTTCCCCAGATCCTATTTTGCTGTTCCTAGTGAAGACCACTTTGTTATATTGTTGTTTTGGGGTGTGCCATTTCTTTGTTGGGGGTTTGTGTTGATATATCTTATTGTTTCTTGTGTGCTGGGTTTTATAGTCCTTGTCAGCAGTAGCATTATTCAGTTTTCCCAAGAGGGGAGGAGTCATCTTGGGGAGGCACCAGGCATCACAAAAAAGAACCCAGGACCCAGCCCATATGTGGAGAGGGGAGGAGCGACTCAAGTAGCAAGCACCAGGGAGGAGTCTTGAGCCACATCTCAGGGGACTGGCTATAGAAGGTTTACAAGGTGGGTCAGTACATGAGTTACCACTCAGACTGTGAGCAGTGAGTTCAATGCCACCTAGTGGAGCAGGTCCTAAAGTTCAGGATGAGGAGCACTTCGCTGTCTGACTGGAGCAAAGCACAAGGCTTGGAGCCAGACAAATCCTTTATGGTAACAGGGATCCCTTGTGAAATATGAATAAACAGATTGTTAGTGTTCTCAACACTGTGAAAGTCTAGGAAACAGTCTCAGTGAAAAGCAGATTCACAAGCACCACAACATGGAGCCTCAGTGCACTACCAAAGGAGGTGTTAGTATCTGAAGGATTGTCATCCTAGGGGATAGTGATTCAAAGTGCAGTGAGAGTTGTGCTTGCTGCCCCTAAACCTATGGATTGTAGTGCTGAGTGAGTCTTTCCTGGCATAAGAAGGGAATCAAACAATGTGATGTCAGGGGATGTTCCTCCTGCACCCACACCTCTGGGGGAGAGGAACATGTAAACTAATTGCTTGAGTTGGAATATATTGATTTTTCCTCAAGTTATGATGTTAGGCACTGGCCGTTAGGGTCGATCGGTTTCTCTGCTGTTTGAGGACCCTAGACCAATTTGCAGCTGTTTGTAGGCATTGATGGTGGTTAGGGCTGTGCCAAGTTCCCTCCCAGCCAACTATGTAAAATGGATCATCTCCTCTCTAGCACTGCCAGAGTGGGCTGTGTCCATGTTATGACCCCGGATTCCCTGTGACTCTCTCTCAGATAACCTGCTGCTACCACTAGGCTTCTCACTTGGAAATTTTACCTCAGGGACCCCTTTCCTCTGCACATTTGTTCCCATGACTTTCTCCCCAGGAGCAGTAGTTCCCTGATAAGGATGGTAGCTGTTCTTTAAAGCCACTGCAGAAACAGCTAACTTTGAACAAATATTCTGGGGTGTCTACTAGCAACCCAATTGGCTCTCAACATCCTTAGATCTCAAATAAATATTTAACTTCCATCCACAAATTTTTATCTCCCTTCTACCTCCTACCTAAAACATACTATAAAACATAAGTGCAATACATACCATAACATACACCACAGGCCACAAGAAAGGATTGTCAGTATTGGGAGAGGCAGCATGGTCTAGTGAGCTAAGCACATAAACCTCTTGCTTTGGGACACTCATTTAACCTGCATACTTTGTTTTCCTCATCTGTAATATGGGGGGTAACAACACTTACCTTCTAGATTTGATCATAATTTTGCTCAAGGATGACAAATATTGAGTGAGATTTTGTGGCTGTTTTGAACAGCTCTATTATCCCACTGTGAAGTTATGAAGATGAATGTTTTTAAAGTGCTATGTAAAAGCTAAAATTCAATAGAGAAGCTCTGGTGAATAGAGTCATGGTGGCATAGAGATTCCAGTTTCTTTGGAGAGTTGTCCTCTGTAACCTTTTAAAAATATTGTTGTTCAATGGCCCAGCACCAGCAATTGGTCCCTGATTCTTCTGCAGTGTGAAGCTATTGGTGACCTTCAGGGTGGTGACCTTCCCTGCAATTCCACACACATACACTATATGCTAAATCAGTAATTTAAGTTTATAGGAGTCTCCCTAAATTCCCCAGGTTGGCTTTGTATGTGGTGCTGTGATCACAGTGGTCAGAAGTTGTTAAAACATGTGAGGAGCAAGGGGAAGCAAAAATGCTTTCACGTGGTCACACCAAAATGTGAAGGGTGGCTCTGCACAAAAGAATTGTTTGAATTGGAAGTGAAGAATAATATCTTTATCAATTCAAACTTTCAGGCCCATCCAAAGCCCATTGAATTCAATATAACAACTCCTATTGACTTCAGTGAGATTTGGATGAGGCCTTTAGATAATCAGAATGTAGTTTTCCAAGGTGGGATATAATCCAGACATCCTATTCTTGCAAAAGGTGCCATAGGATCATTTACGATTGCAAGTGCTCAGGGCTTGGATTTGATGGCTCATTCAAAAAACAAACAAAAAAGCCACCATCATACCAGATCACTGATTCAATAATGTATAAAAAGGAAGAGTGCTACTCCTGAATCACCACCACCACTTCTTACAGTACTATGTGAACATATTTGGAGGTCTCCCATCCCACTATTGACCAAGCTTGATCCTGATTACCTTAACATTTGACAATTCAGCTTGAGATGGTGATTTATTAAAAGCCATGATGTCTTAGCACATGAGTAACTTAAAGCACTTTGATCTTTTTCATAAAAGTTATTGTTTTAAACCTTTCCACTGTGAAACTCTTCATGAACCACAGGCGCAATACTGAACAAGCTACGCATGAAATGATGTATGTGGACAGGCTCTGCTGCATCAGGGATCTTCAGGGTAAGGTGTTTTACCATGCTGCCTCTCACAGTATTGTCAATCCTTTCTTGTGGCCTGTGGAGTATGTTATGGTATGTTATCGCCATAATATTAGACCATGTTTTTCTCTGGGAGTAATTTAGATCAATGTAATTGTTATTCCTAGTATTGTACATATACCATGTGTGACACTGTATGGAATCTGGGGGACACTTGAGGATATTACAAATATTAATATTGTAAAATCGCAATTAGTTGTGCCAGATATGCCATGTAAGAGATCTACAAAAACGTTATGATTTGCCAAATATGATAATCTCATTTATATATCGGTATCACCTCTGTATTATGAGCTATAGATATGTATGTATGTCTGTATTTCAAACTTGGGCTATGCTTCTGGGTGACACCCCCAAACAGTTTGGGCGTCAGCTCTGTCTAGCCAGCTTGATGGTCCATTAAGGACCATCAGCTATACAACTGAGCCATTGAGAGAAGGCCTTATGACTCAGCAAGGCATGCAGGGGCACTTTCAACACTGCCACTTTACAGAGCTGCAACTTTCTCCCCCCCTACCCCTGCCCTCCCGAGCGCTGCAAGTTTCAGTGCTGTAAAGTGGCACTGTAAACAGTGCAGCTACTCCCTCATGGGGGTGGTTTTTTTACATCCCTGGGAGCTCTTCCAGTGCTGATGCCGCGAATACACAGTTACTGACAAGGCAGCGCTTTAATGTTGTTAGTGAAGACATACCCTAAGGCTTTCAAGCCATGTGCTGGGCAGCTTGTGTTTGAAACAAAGGAAGCACAGGCCGCATGGCAAAAGACTATAAAAGGCAGCTGCATCTTCTCCAATTGGTCTTCAGTCCTGCTTCTTATCTCTGAAGGAACTTTGCTACAAACTGCTCTGAACAAAGGACTGAATGACCCATCCAAGCTGTGGATGTATTCCAGAGGGACTTTCAAGCCAGCAAACGCACCAATACTGCTAGGAAGCTGATATATGGACTTTGAAGTCTTTGTATGTATGTGATTGTTTTACCATTTAATATCTCTCTCTTTGTTTTTTTTCTTGTTTCTTTATAATAAACCTTCAGTTTAGATACCCAAAATACCATGATGCCAGTTTTAGTAAGATCCAAACCTATACTGACCTGGTAATGTGGCTGACCCTTTCGGGGCAGAAGAACATTTTGCATATGTGAGCAGAGTTTTTTAAATAACTTTTTTCACTGTACTGGACCTACGTGCTGATTGGGAGCCAGAGAACTGGAATGCAGTAAAGCGAGCTGTGTGATTTCTTTTTTGCTTCTTGATAACCAGTATGGGGGACCAGAAGCACAGTTTGTGACTGGTTGGGGAGTTTATCTCCAGTGTTACCCACCAGTCTTGGGAGTATCTACTCTCCCTTTTGCAGCCTGCCCTGACCTTGGAATTTCCAGTGAGAGCTGTCCCAGGCACACCGCGTCACACCATGTACAAGTTAACATCATGTACTCATACATTTGTACATATGTACTATGTTTTAATGAAATGTCTGCAGGAAGGGATAGCAGAGTCTGCATGTATAAATGATACTTACATTGAAATATAATTTTCCCGCAGAGACTTTTTTCATAATTTATAATGACAGATGATTAGTTATGGCAGGAGTGAGTTATTTATTGTATTGGTGAGGGTTATATTGGTTACTGCGGATGGGTTACCTTGCAGATCAGAAGATTCCTATTTCAGTGATTAACCTTCTTTACTTGAAATTAGCTACAAAAAGCCCAGCCACACCTTCTCCTAGATTTCTTCTCAGCTCATGCTGATCTGGTTACTGAGCCAGAATGAGCTGTGTTGGTATTGGTCCTGCAGACAGAAAGAATTTTTTACTTCCACCATGCTGTCTGCAAGGTCAAAAGAAGCTGAACTGCTCCAGATGGCAAATAGTCTTCATAGTCCAAGCTGCCACCACCTACATGCAGAATACAATGTTTCTTGCTGTTAAGAATTTTAGGTTAATTTGTGGATATGAAGGCTTTGAGCTGTGAGGGACTTATTGCTCCATCCCATCTAGCAGAATTTCTGTTCTGTATTTGGAAAAAGAAAACAGATGATGTCTCATCATATGATGAAGATAACACTCTTTCCCATCACTAGTATCTAAGGAGGATGTTAAAGAGCAGGTATTAAAGTTAGATTGTAAATCAACAGGTCCAGATAACTTGCATCAAGATCCTTAAAAGAACTGGCTGCAGAACTCGCTAGACTGTTAACACTGATTTTCAATAAGACTTGGAACACTGGAGAAGTTCCAGAAGACTGTGAGAAAGCTAAAGTTGTGCCAATATTTAATAAGGTAAATGGGATGACCCAGATAATTATAGGCCTATCAGTTTGATGTAGATCCTGGACAAGATAATGGAGCAGCTGATAAGGGTCTTGATTAATAAATAATTAAAGGGTGTTAATTAATGACAGTCAACATGGTTTCATGGAAAATAGATCCTGTCAAACTACTTTTATCTTTTTTTGATGAGATTATAATGTTGGTTGATAAAGGTAATAGTGTTAATGTTATATACTGAGATTTCTGTGAAGCACTTGACTTGGTACCGCCACAAAAAATAGAATGATATAAAATCAACATGGCACATATTAAATGGATTAAAAGCTGGCTAACTGATAGGTCTCAAGATGTAATTGTAAATGGCGAATCATCTTGTGGGTGTGTTTCTAGCAGGGTCCCACAGGGATCTATCCTTGATCCTACTCTATTTACATTTTTATCCATGGAAGAAAACATAAAATAATCACTGATAGTTTGCAGATAACACACAAACTTGGGGGCGGGGTGGTAAAATATAAAAAGGACAGGTCACTGATCTATATAGTGATCTGGATCATTCGGTAGAGTGGGTGCAAGCAAACAATATTCATTTTGATATGGCTATATGTAGATGTATACATCTAGGAACAAAGAATGTAGCCATACTTATAGAATGGGAGACTATATCCTGGGAAATAGAGACTTTGAAAAAGATTTTGGGGTTGAGATGTATAAACAGCTGAACATGAGCTACCAGTGTGTCATTGTGGCCAAAAGAGCTAATGCTCTTAAATGGGGGAATTTTGAGGAGGAGTAGATAAGTTATTTTACATCTGTATTTTGCACTGGAATACTGCATCCAGCTCTGGTGTCCACAACTCAGGAAAATGATGATGACAAATTAGAGAGGGCTCAGAGAAGAGCCATGAGAATGATTAAGGGATTAGAAAACCTGCCATATAGCATTAGACTCCAGGAGTACAATCTATTTAGTTTAGCAAAGAGAAGGTGAAGATGTTACTTGATTACTGTCCTTAGAGGGGGAACAAATATTTAATAATGGACTCTTCAATTTAGCAGAGAAAGATATAACATGATCCAATGACTGGTAGCTGAAGCTAGCCAAATTCAGACTGGAAATAAGGCTTCAATTTTTAACTGTGAGAGTAAATAACTACTGGAACAATTTACCAAGGGTAATGGTGGATTGTCCCTCACAGCCAATTTTAAAATCAAAATTGGATGTTTTTTTCTAAAAGATATGCTCTTGGAATTACTTTGGAGAAGTTCAATGGCTTATTTTACACGGGAAGTTAGACTAGATAATCACAATGGTCCCTTCTGGTCTTGGAATCTATGACTATCCAGAGCGGCCAAACACAGTCATCTTGGATTGTTTCAGCCAGTGTTGCTTCTTCATGTCCTGGAAGTATTAGGGGTCAGGACCTCTTCTGAGCTGGATCCTTGTCTTTCTGGAAGTTAAGCTCATTGTGGGGGATATTAGGGGAGATTTTCAAAAAATTTAGAAGCACGAGTCTTAGTGGCTTAGATACTTTTGATAATCTTCCCATTGTGCCCAGTATGGTTTGAGATTGTCACAATGGGTACAGGGTGAGGGTAAGGGTCCAAGTGTTCTCGCAGAACTACTAGTGAGAGCTCTACTCAAGAAAGAATCACCAGATGATCTCACCAGATGCTGACTCCTTGAACTTCCAATTCCCGGGAAGGTTGTTGAGAAGCTGTAGGTAAAGAAGCTCAGGCATCACCTAGGAATGCTCGATTTGCTGGATTTTAGTTAGTCTGGATTGAGAGCGGAATATGTGACCGAAATTACACTGATGGTGGTAGCTGAAAACCCCATCTCAGCAATGGATAAGGATAAGGGTCCATGCTGATTATATTACATCTAATATATACCTTTGATACTATTGATGATAATAAGCAGACTGAGTGGAATTGTTTGAGTGGCTGTGCTCCTTTCAGACAAAGAAAACCCAATTGGTAATTACGGACAATTGTTCCTCATGACTAAGGTCTCTCCTGAGTGAAGTGCCACTGGTTCCTTTTTGTCTTCTTGTCCCCACCTGCTCAACATGTACATAAGGGTTTAAGAAGTTCACTAAGGTGAAATGTTATCAGTATGTGGATGGTACTCAGTATGTCTCTCTGCTAGAAACTGGAGCAGAAAGTAGCATGAACTGGTTGAATCTCAACACAGAGACAATATTAGTAAATTGGGAGAAGTTGCTATAAGAGTTGGGAAGTGTTCTATTAGTATCCATTCACCTTTCATTGAAGGAGTGCATCTACATTTGCAATTTATGGGTTTGGTTAGACCCAAGCTCTCCTATTGGATGTGCAAATAAGGGGCCTAGCCAGGAAATCATTTTTCCTTTGGTTTGATGTGGCCAGTTTAAGTTTTTTTTTTTCTTTTTTCTTTTCAAATGTGGACTTTGATACAGGTATCCTTGCCTTAGTCCTCTTAAAATTGGGCTACTGTAGTGTTTGCCTTGCTATTGCAGAATGCAGTCGCCCACTTACTAAGTTGACTGTCATGCATAGAGCACATCTTTCAGTTCTCTGGGAGTTACACTATTCACTGGAGAATTTCTGGGTGAAATTCAAGATACTGGATATAACTTTCAAAGCCCTCAGTAATTTGGAACCTAGTTATTGAAGGACCTGTTTTTCTCCTCCTGCCACTCTGCCATAGTTGTGATCAGCAGAAGCACTCAAGCTAGAACTCACTTGCAATAAATGGAAAGGAAATTGTTGATGGCATTTTTCAAGAAGGCTCCTTGTCTATGGACCTCACTTCTTTCTTTGTTCTGCCCGAACCCATACATGCTGGTCATGCTGTTAGAGGTGATTTTTATTTACCGTTGAAACACTGAGATTAGCATTTACTTTTGATAGAACAGCATTATTTTTTATGGAGTAGTAATTTGAGTTTGTTGATCTTTAATTTTTGTCAGGGTGCCAGAGCATGAGATGAATGCCTGTTAATTGTAACAATATTTTTATAAATTTAAATAATAAATACAAATAAATGATTAATTGAATGTCTGTGATTCTTAGTTGTCACTGCTGTATAAATGGCAATACAAAGACTGAATGCATCCTTCAACATGCCACCAACATCTCAAGAACATAGTGTATCAACATTTTTATGGCAAATTTGGTATTTATGAGAGAAGGAGGGAAGGGGCCGATTGTAGCTTTGTGCTTTGTATGAAGTTCCATTTATGAACACCTTTAAGTGTTTTCTTCATGCCATTTTTTTTTTAGAACTTTAGGCTTGATTCACAGCCAAATTAGGATAACAATCAAATCTGAACATGGGTGGTCTTGCACTTGGGACAGGAATTGAGGGGCAGGGGATGAAGATTGCTGTAAGCCACCTTTTATGCTCTCTGTAGTCTAAAGCAGCCAGCTGCCTAACTTATATTCTGAGGGTCCTGGGGTGCAGAGATCAGGTATAGCACAGAGTACTGTGGTCATGGTTCCCAGCTCCTGCTCCTTCACTCTTCACCCCGTGATACCCCTATTTACCTCTCTCCATTGTGAAAACTGACCATTTATGCCTACCCTTTGCTTCCTATCCTTTACCCAGTTACTGATCCATGAAAATACCTCCCGCTCTTATCCCATGACTGTCTACTTTGCTTAAGAGCCTTTGGTGAGGGACCATGTCAAAGGCTTTCTGCAAGTCTAAGTCCACTAAATCCATATGTTTGACCCCCTGAAAGAATTCTAATAGTTTGGTGAGGCATGATTCCCCTTTACAAATGCCGTGTTGTCTCTTTCCCAACATATTGTGTTCATCTTTGTGTCTGATAATTCTGTTTTTTACTATAGGTTCAATCAGTTTGCCTGATACTGAAGTTAGGTTTACTGGCTTGTAGTTGGTTCAAGAAATGAATGGTAGAAATGTATGGGGAGATTTTGGCAAACCAGTAAAGTTCCTGAAACCACTATGGCTTATTGTTAAAGGCGGCCTAGTCAGCAAGCTGTAAATTGGCCATTCAGCAGCCTCAGCTTGACCAAGGCAGAAGGGGGGGGAGTTTTGGGGTGCCACGGAAAGGGCAGCTTGACCCCGCTGATAAGAATTGTGTTGAAGTTGCTGATACATGCATTTTAAAAGAGCAGGATGTGCCCCAGGAATGTCTATTGGTGTCTCAAGGCTGCAAACTCTGGAAAAACCCACATCTAGTTAATCAATAATCAGAAGGAACCTCTTGCTTGACCATTGAAACTGCTTACTTTACAAGTTTTCTTTAAGGGACATGTCATTCTATTACTAATGTATAAATAAGGGGAAAAAGCTTGAGATAGTTGGACTCGTTTGGGGACTGGTCTCTCCCTCTGGATACATCTTGTGGTCCCCACAGGCAGATAGAAGATTTGGCCACCGGAAGCCTGCCGCTGTGTCACTCGAGAGCCACACTCAGCTTTGGTAATTATCAAGGATTGGGGGTGTTTTACTAACCTGTTGTGGATGTGTGTGCTTGAGACTAAGTAAAGTGTAGCTTTAAGTGAAAGCACTCTTGTGTTGTCCTGTTTGTGCCAGCCATCTATCGGTCAGACGGCTGTGTCTCCACTGATTTATTTCCTGACACGACCTCGCACAGAGTAAAAGTTACCAAGACCTTTGGGTTGAAAGAACCCCGGGTAACAGAAATAGTGAAAAGCAAATTAGATTTCAAAGCCTACATTTTCAAAACTGATCCATGACTTTTGGCTTCCTCAAGTTTTGGGTGCCCTGTGTCAGACACTTTAAGTTGGCCTGATTTTCAAAGGAATGGCTACTCTGAACTTTCTGAAAATCAGGCTTCTTGAAGGTGTCTCACATTGGGAATTCACAAAATGAGAAGTCATCTCTGAAAGCTTAGATTGAATAAATCTTTCTGTTTCATTATCTAAAATAATATTAGTTGCACGGGAAAATGATTTTAAAATAAATATATGAATTTTAACCTGGCAAGTTTTCTATTTATGATTTGAATAAAATTAGCAGCAGATGAAAAGTCAAGGGGGGATCAGAAGAGTAAATTCTGGAAATATTCGAGGGGTGGGTAAGCAGACAGTACAGGGATAAGTTGTCATAGTCAAGGGAAGTTTTGGGAGGAAACACAATGTCAAGGTTGATTCCCAATTTCTGATCTGGAGGATGAAACTGAGCTTTGAATTAAGCATTACCTTGGGATGTGGTAACTTCTTCATTCCTTGAAGTCTTTAAAACAAGACTGAATGCTTTTCTAAAATCTCTACTCTAGCTCAACCAGAAGTTGTGTGCTTGATGCCGGAATCACTTGGTGAAATTCCATGACCTCTGTAATGTGGGAGTTTAGATAAGATGATCATTATGGTCACTTCTGACCTTAAATTCTATGAATCTTTTAGGGTAGTCAAATATGGAAAGAGTTTATAAAGATAAATTGGATGTCAGTCTCTGAACATTATTCAGCAATGGAAATTGTTTATTGAGAAGCTGACATGGTCAAGGGAGGCAGATAGATGGAAGGCAGAGGGACCAGAGACTGTGTTGAAGAGATTTAGAATTGGGTATCATTCACAAAGAAGTGAAGATTGAAGGTAGCAATTAGATATCTCAAATGTAAAATAAAATAGGATGAGGGATGAAGGGAAGATATTGATATCTCATAACATATCAAAAGAGAAGCAGCCAGAGAGTCAGAATTCTGATTTAGAATTAATGACAACAGCTTCTTGTGTTGTACTTATGACAGAGTAAATTACACTAAAGTGAAGCAAGATAAGAACAGAATTGGATCCACAATCATAAGCAAAGTGTAGGTCAGTTGTCACCTCGAAAAGGTCAAAGTTGAAAGTCAGACTGAAAACGGTCAGTTAACTCAGTAGTGAGTTAACCCCTGGAAAGTAGAGCCTGTGTGACACATCTCAAAAAACATTAACAAATAAATTAGATGCTATCTCAGGTTTTGTCATCCAAGCCATATTTTTCAACTTTTTATTAACTGAAAATGATGGGCAAGTAAAACCCAATAGCAAACCCGCAATACGTCACATGTTTCAGATACTTAGGGTAAAATATACAAGTATGCCAAAGTCCCATTTTCAAAATTGAAAAGCCATTGGTCCTCAGGAACCTAAATCCCAAGTCACTTTTGTAAATGGGACTTAAGCTTTTAAATCACTGAGGAGTTCTTGAAGATTTCACCCTGACCACCTTAACAAGCCTATCTATAAAGGCACCCCAGCAGCTCTTGTGCTGATAGAGGCCTGTCTTGTTCTTTTTCAGCATGAAGTACACTAGTATAGATTTGAGTTAGCAGTGAACCAGTTAAAAGAAAAACCAAGTATTTTTTCACCAACTCTAACTCCACTCAGGCCTAAATTATTTTTTTCTTCAAAAGCAGGCATTTTAATATGTCACTTTTCAGTTCCAGCTCAATAAACAACCATTTATTTACAATTTTAAAGCAATCTTCAGCCTAGTCAGGTAAGAATTATTTCAAAAGAATAAAAACATTTTCATTTCCCATCACTGCCAAAAATGAAAAGAACATGAGTTATGAGTCTTGCTATGTTGTCTTAAGTTGATTACTATGGAATGATTAAAAAACTAGCTGTGCTGTCATTGCAGAAGAGTACATTATAAGTGTAATAACAGCTTAGGGATACAATCCATCAATGCCGTAGTTGGAAGAAGAAAAAAAGTTGATCTATTTCTTTGGTCATCATTTTCAGCATATTAGATGACAAATAATTGTACATTCATCAATAACAATAGATTAAAGTTGAAATGATTTATTGCTATTACATTGCTGTTATGATGGAGCACTAGGTCACTCAAGCATTGACAGGGTCTGTATTTAATTTTCATGGGTCTTTTAGCAGAAATAATAGACAGAGAGGAAACCACCTGAAACAAGGTAGTTCAAAGTTGTTGACAAGTGATTTGTAGGTTTGTTCTTTATGAGTGATGGAGTAGAGGTAGAAGCAACTCTTCTGCTTGGCTCTGTGAACCTCTAAACTAAGCAGACCCTTGCACATTCTTCTAGCATATTCAGCTAGCCAGCCATCAAATGAAAAATATAAATGCTATTCCAACTATCAAGTCAGTTAATATTAGCAAATTATGTTTTTCTACATGAATTATCCAAATCATGTAAATAAAAATAATTTCAGAAACCCACTTTTATTTTTCCTGAAAAATCTCTCACACAGAGAAAAGTGTGAATAGAGTTGTTAGCAGATATTCAGATACAATAACTACAGAGTGAATCAGGATAATATTATCTTTCTGCACAAAATTAATTGTTTCTGCAGAATGTTGAGATTGCTAACGAAAACTTTCAGAAACTGTGTGTCCAATATTTGTCATTTCTCTGTTCTGCATATATTAGAAGAAAATATACCCAGATTCCTAATTGCCTATGTATCTATGGCATGGATGAGCATGATAGAGAGGAGACAGAGTTGAGAATAAAGATCTCCTGTCCTGATAGACCACTGGTATTCAATAATTACTCCACTAGCACGTGTAATGTAAGGATTTCAAGGCACTTTACAAACATTAACTAATTTACCCTTACAATGTCTTGGTTGAGTTAGGAAAGGAATAGAAAAGATCACTTAACCCAATACTGAAATATAATCACTTCTGAGAAAGAACACAGCAGCTATTTAGCATTGTACACTAACACTACACAATAACTTAGGACCAGTAGTGAGAAGTACTGACCAACTGAAACTGCATGTGGAATCTATGAAGATGCAGTGTGCTCTAATAACCCCAGGTAGAATTTTGACAAAATATGAAAGTCTAGATATTTTTATATAAACAATAGAATTTTTGGCAAAAAAACTTTAAAAATACTTACTTTAACATATTTTGTATTGTCTGACTTTCCACAATAAAGTTGTTAAGCAAAATTCAGCATTGACTGGCTCACAAACTGTTGTAAACTTTTAAAATAATTTCATTATTTCCTAATTTCTGGATTATTTTCCCCTTAACTCTGAAAAATACATTAATGTCTTCTGATGGTTATAATTTGTAAAGTAACTGTAATACATGGCAGCATACTAATAATCTGAGATTAATATTAATTAACCATTTCATTTAAACTAGAAAATGCAGGCCTTAATCAATTCCTAGTTTATTACCAGCTAAAATTCTGTAGAGATGAACATCAACTCTATCCATGTGGAAGATGTAAGTAGAATCTAACATATAATATTAGCAGTGAAAAGGTAAATCAGATATAGAGTTAGTAAAATGGGACTTTTAAACTAGAGGAATGGCTGGATATATTCTGCTTCAAAACTCCATACCTGTCAATAAGTCACCAAAAGTAAGTGACACGCATAGTAAAGAAGCTTTAATTTTCTGTCCAGTCAAATCTTAGTGTATCACACTCAGTTTTCCTCCCTCAGGAATCAAAATAATTTCCCACCTTGCTCATGATGAATGTCTTGCCAGTTCCTACTCAGTCCTTCCATTTTACAGGACCTAATTAAAGAAAACATTCCATGATTGCCTATTTTTCCTCATGCATGACAACCTATTATTTTTTCTACCACCTGATTAGAGCTTTATTATCCTTGGATTTAGATTGATTTGCTAGGCACTTTAATAAAACACTACTTAGTTTGATTTAAGGGGCTACAGGTTTCATTCATTCATACAATTACTCTTATAACCAACTCACATACTAAGTACTGTATGGTCTCTATGGAAAGAGATTTTAGTCTTCCACAGTAAAAGGTTAAAAAAAGGAGAATCACAGGTGACATTCCTGTTGAATACATTGTTGTTGTTTCTATTGTGGGCAGTCATGAGAAGACATTTTGCAATATAATTTGTCAAGAGTGATAAATCTGTTTCATCATTTCTGTCAAGAATGGCTCCGGTGTATTAAAAGTACTATAAATATTTGCTCAAGATAAACCAAAACTTTCATATGATTAAATAATAATACATTTATGATGACAAATTACATTTGCTATGTGTTATCTGCAATGTGAGCCAAAATTAGGTAGTTAGAATTCAAATGGATGATGATCAGTTTTGATTTCAAATTGAAGGAATTTTTATTAAATGAGGTTTACAATATTTTGTTATATAAAATTCTCTTGTAAACTTATATTTCGGTTAAAGTTAGATTGTTTCAGTAATAGAACAAAGTGAAAAAGTTTAGAAAATGGCTAAATGTCATTATTTTAACATTAACAAGACAGGGTTGTATTGTGACCCAGAGTAGGCCTTGATCCTCCAATTAGGTGCTTTTAGGCAGACCTTTGCACCTGTACAGAGCACTGTTGAAATGGTGTGGAGATGATAGGGTTGTTTTCATACTGTCCTTCATTCAGAAGACTACTGAACATTTACCATTTTATGTGAAGTACCTTTCTAGGGTATAAGTCAATATTTCATGCTTGTTAATTTTCTGTAGCTTTTACCTGGACATACATGTTAAGAGGTATGCAAAATTAACACAGCTGGTTACCACAATAAATCAGATGGTAATAAATTGAAGTTCATTTATCAAGGTTTCTTTACTGAAATGCAATCACTTCACCTTTCTCTGGTGTATAGCTGCCCCAACTTAAATCTCAGACACATACTGCAGTGACCTAACAAAGAATTGCAATTTATATCTGTTAGCCACAAGGACCCAAATTCTGCCCTCAGCTGCTCATGTGCAGTTTTCATTTTACATTAGTAGGACTTGCATGAGCCTATATCAGTGTGCAATATGGTCCATAGTTAAGACCTTGGTGCAGCAAATCATTTATGTGCTTAAAGTTAAGCATATGCCTTAGCATACTAGACACTTGAACCTGCAAAGAGCGGAGTACTCTGGCCCTGATCCAGCACAGCTCTTAAGTGCATGCGAAACTTTAAGCATGTGAATAATCCTGTTACTTTACCTCATGGCCTCATTATTGGTGGATTAGCCATGGCACAGCCATGCAGTATTCCTGGAATTATGACACTGGCACAAGTTGAGTTTAACAGTATATCTATTTATTCCCAGATGAGGGTACAAAGAAAGCTCCACTCCTGCTGCTGGTACAGTTTCACTCTCTCCCAGAGAGAGGAAACACACACATTTCAATTTTCTCTGAGGTCCTTCCCATCTGGGAGGAGTTGTCTATAGAAATACCTCACTCACAGAGCCTGCCAGCACAGTAACTCTATTAACAGTTCTATTAAAACTAGTAACATACTTAAAGTTAATCATGTGCTTTGAGTGCTTTGCTGGATTGGGGCCACAGTGCTCATTCTTGCAGGAATGAGCCCTAGGGTAGGTGGTATGGCTTCCTTCTGCCTTAATATGTTACATGATGCAGAATTAAACAGCTTCGTTCAGAGATGATATTTATTGGCGACCCACTTATATCAACATATTTCAGGAAAGCAGGACTGACCTTTGTAACCACTTCCCATGGTGGTTCCTCTCTCTAAATTGCCAGCTGGCAAATCTCTCACTTTGTGGGCAATCTGGGAAAATGGAAAGAGTTAAGCTAAGAATCTGAAGAAATATACTAAAAATAACATTTTTAAAAAGCGTGTGAAAAGTCTGACAGTATTTGTAGCTAGAGTGTAGCAGGAAATTTCTTAAAGAAGCAGCAAATAGTTTGCTTCTTCTTTAATAATTTTTTATATTTGGGGATATTTTTGAGAGTTGGGGGGAAAAAGGAGAGATTTGTTTTTATGAGGGAACGCACCAAAGACAATTGCAGTGAAAGTAAAAGAATACTATAAAAGACATATTGTTAGAGAGAGACTTAATAGCTACCAGCTTGTACCTATTAGTTTCTGGTTCGACATGAATGATCCTGAGATCGACTGGCTACTGTAAACCATGCACACTACACACAAGTCCAACATCTTGGACAAGAGATCAGCAATGAAGAAAGCCAATCAGGCCACCAACCTAATTAAGGCTAACGAAGAATCACTGATGGGATCAGAAGGCTGAAGAACTGCAGGAAGCAGTTGACAGGCATGACATGAAAGCCTTCTACAAAGGTCTCCATGCTGTGTATGGCCAAAAATCCAATGCTACAGCCTCTGTCCTCACAGTAGATGGTAACTGGCTGCTCACAGACAAAAGCTATATTCTCTCTTGCTGGGCAGAGCACTTTGACAGT